>NC_040022.1:12653935-12967627 GCF_000972845.2 Larimichthys crocea
ATCTGGATTTAAAAAGTCAACCAGAACGTATCATTTCACATAACTTATTCTACTAATATTTGATTTAATAAGTACATTTACTTAGTAAGAAAAAATGACTTATTTTCTACACTGAGCGATTCACACAGGATCAGGCATTGTGGCTGATGATGGTGACACTCTAAAACTGATATCAGCTGCCACGTCAACCTGGCCGATCTATTTACAGTCTAACTCAACTTATTTTGTTGTGTGTTTCAAAGGACATACTGGCAGAATATTACAGGAGAAAAAAATGGCATTACATTAATATATAATCATCTGAAAATAAGCATAGTTGGTCTTGGTGAAATGTTACTTTTTTGCTGACAAGTGTAGCAGTGAGTATACCCACATGAAATCAGACGGCTGTCAGCATAGAAATCAAATCAGGTCACACAAGGAAACAGAAGGTTCAATAACAGATTGATATTTGACACCACTCACCTTTCTTCTGTTTCGCCGAGCCTTCTGGAGCAGTCTTCTTCCTGTAATGCAGAGACACGTTCAGGTGACATGAACACAACAGTCACTCTGTGAAATGAAGGGAACATCTGATCAAATCACAGCAGGCTGTTGTCTTGTATAAAACATAAAGCGGGCTTTGTACGGCCTGGGCTCACCCGCAGTACTTCTGCTGGTACTTGTCTCCATAGGTGGAGTTGAGCAGGATCAGGTACTCTGCCAGCCCGGCATCACTCAGGCTGGTCCGCCTGCGGAGCTCACTCCACAGCTTGTGAGACTCTCCCAGGTACACCCTCCTCACGTCGTACTTTTTTCGGGATTCGAGACGCCTCTGAGCTCGGTCGGAGTCCGTGAGCCTGGGCCGTCCCCTGCAGCGCCTCGGGACCCCCTTCCCGTGGTCCCCGGCGCGGTCAGCGTCCAGGGGAACCTCCACCTCTGCCAGGCTATGCGCCATCTTGGCCACAGCAGCTGATGTTGTGATGTACCCCGGACGTTGTCACACACAACAGGAAGCACTGACGCGGAGGTGTTTTTCTGCTCGTCTTCCCTCGTCACGGAGGTGTGAACTTTACCGAACACAGTCGTGCAGTACATGGGTGCGTGTATTTCATAAATACCGGTAAATGTATTCACCGTGCACACCGGGCGCTGCGGCGGAACGACAGCGTACACCGAGTGTTTTCACACGGACCGCAGCCGCGCGAGCACCAATGTGTGACATGTAAACAGAGGCGGGAAAGTTGAGCCGGCAGACACAGTGTCAGCCATGACAGACGTGTTAACACTGGTCTTCAGGACTTTTATGTCGCAGACGGACGTGCGGACGGAGCTCGCTGTCTCTCCTCCGTCACCGACAACCAGCAGCGCTCTGGTGCTCGGAGACCGGAGCGTCAGCCGCTCCGTGCTGCTGCTGGCGGCCGTGACGGCGGCCTCGGAGATGGGCGTGAAAGTGACGTTCTTCACGCAGACACAGATCCAGAGTCTGCCGGTGTGTCTGCAGAAGTGTGTTCCCAGCCTGAGCCCGCAAAGTCTGAAGGTAGAGACCGCTTTCCTCACGCTGTGAGCGGGATCTATGTTTTTAATGAGTTACCCTTTATAACAGACTTACACGCTGTAACTAATTTATTTGTGGTTTATGAATCATTTGAGACCAACGTCCCTCACTGGTGATTTTCAGAAATCAAAGAAAATTCAAAAAGTTTTAGAAATAACATATTTTAGTTATTGTATGTAATTGTAACAAAGTATAAAACGTAGTTTTTACAATATTATTTACAATATTACAACACTATAACAATTTTAATTGTAATTTCATTAATTTCAGATTGTTAACCCCTTCAATGGCAGAAAATAGAGTCCCTGGTAAAAAAAAAAAATAATAATTTATTTTTTTTGTAGTGTCAGATTAAAGAAATGGCGTGTGTGCTAGTCTGTGTCATATGTGCACATTGGCATTTTATCCCATTGCCCCATAGACTTCAATTAATTTTTTTTAATAATGGAAGTCTATGGGAGCCATTTCTTTAATCTGACACTACAAAAAAACTAAAAAACCCTGGAAATCAACCATGTTACTCATCAATGACAAACCAAATCCAAGTCAGTGTATTGGAAACAACCCCCTTTTCATGTGCTTTCTTTCACCATTTTCTTTTTTTACCAGCGACTCTATTTTCTGGCATTGAAGGAGTTAAAAGTTTGAAATGAATTAAATCAGTAGTTTGGATCATTAGAAATGGAAAAAAAAAATCTGAAATCTGCCTTTTTTATGGACACTTCTGTCCAATGTGGTAAATGTGCCGGAAAGTTGATTTTCTCAGAGTTGGCAGGTGTCATACAGCATTGGGTTTGGAACTCAAAAATATGAGAAAAATGATGAACCTTTACCAGTTTTCAAGGCTCTTGCTAAAACCACTATAAAATAGTCACAAAATGAAAATCAGAATTGGACAAAGTGTCCATGTCAGACACAAAGGTTAAGCAAACATTTCAGAAGTTGCCTTATCATAATATGTCAGATGGAAGCCCGTTATCAGGATACAGTGTGGACAACACTGCTAAAATAATGTGTTGACTGACAGAAAATCAAATATTAACTGTTTTGATAATCAGTCAGCTGTGTCAGTTCATTTTCAAACCAAACATTTGTCGTCCAGCTAACTGGACTGATTCATCTTCTTTTTAAAGAAAATCAAGTTTTCCTATCCCAGGACGGTGGTGGAGCTGCTGCAGCAGGTGGCAAGCCTTCATGAGTCCACCAACACACCTCCCTCCCTGATCATAGTTGACGGGCTGGAGGCCTACCTGCGTGGCCCTGGAGATGATGGATCTCATCCAGGAGAGCAGTCCTGCGCGGCACACCTGTCTGCGCTGCTGTGCGACACCGCTGCCTTTCTCACGGAACTCCTGAAACAACGCTCCTCGAGCTCGGCACCCTGCCACCTCATCACTTCTTTCCAGTCAGGAGTGGACAGTGGGCAGGCCGGTGGGGAAGCTCCCGCCACAGATCCCATCCTTGATGTTCTTGATAGGTATTTCCAGGTACGCTGTACTCTGGATCCAGACAGGAGCTATGAAGCTGTAGCAGCTGGACTGAAGGAGCTGTGGCACATTTACCTTTCTGGGACAGGCATGACAGAGGCCTCGAGTACCAAAGACAGTGAGGACAGGCCACCTGTAGCCCAAGAGTGGCAGCTGTTAATTTACCCTGATGGTTTGATGGAGTTTAAGTCGGCTTGAAAATCTCTTTATTTCTGTAAGACTGGAAAAGTGATTGTTGGTCGATATATTCACTGAGGGGTTGTTTTGTTCAGAATATCCATATTCTTTACATACAACAGGCCTTAGTTCCTGCTGCACTTCATCATCCGAGCAAAGCAGATCATTCTTTCATGAGCAAAAGGATGGCTTGATCCACGCCTCTTCATTCAGTCAGAGCACTTCTTGTCTTTGCTTAGTGACTCCTCCAGTACGATGCCACATGATAAACCAAACCACTGTTACAGCACGATGCAATCTGCTGCTCACAATTTCAGACATGACTTAAGAGGACCACAGCGGGTGAAGATGTGCAAAGTTTAATGAGTTAAAATTTGAAGTGACATAAAGCTTTATCAAACATGTGAATACAATCTTACATTACACAGACACAGGAAGGAGACTACTGAATAGTGGTTACCAACATTTCTGGCACAAGACTCCTTAGAACAAAGTTTACCTGAAATTCAACCTAAAAGTTAACAAGTATGTATTCATAATAGCTGTGTGGAACATTTCAGCCTCCGAGGCAAAGAACTGAACTTTTGGTGGACTGACTGACCAACCACAGAGCTGCTGGTCAGAAAGGTCAGAATAATAAACTGTATGTTAAAATAAACATTTTGTATAAAATATGTATGTGTTGTTTTTTTCATCATCTTATGACCCCTCAGTTTTATCCTGCAACCCTTTTGAGGGGTCCCATCCCTCAGGTTGGGAACCACTGATGCACTGAAACACTGGAGTGACTAACATGCGAGATGTTGAATTTATGGATATCAATTATTTTACAAATCAGAAAAAAAAAAAACTTATTTTGAAAACTGAAAATAATTTCAGAATCAGTACAGAATATTCTGAATGTTTCTGAAAGTGAAAAAAATGTAAATATCACTCTACTTCAAATCAAACTACTACTGAGGATTTAATTATTAAAATATTTAAGACAGAGACCTTCACCATGTGAGTGTGACACATCTCTTAAAGTATATGCTGCCTAATAGGGAAGAAAAGCCAAACTGATATGTGATCTACAAACGTGAAACAATGTGTGTTTTCAATCTTCAATCTGTGAATTTAGTTTTTTCATCTTTCATAAATAATTCATTGCTGTCTTGCAGCAGTAAGACATGGTCAGTTAGTTCAGTTGGGTTTGAGTTTTAAACCTTTGTTTCCATTTTGTGTCACACTACTAAACCTATAACAATAATAGAAGTCAACAATGTTTAGAGATGTACTACTAGAGCCAAACAATTTCAATAACAAGATATGTTTTCTAAGACAAAAGCAAGCATGAAAAACAAAAGAAATATTTCAGTCTGATTTAAAAACTGGAATCAGTTGACATGTTTTGAACAGAAATGTTCATGTTAGGACGGACTGTACACACTCTGCTCTTTAGATGGCAGCAGTGACACGACAAGTTAAAGGCTTTCTAACAACTACAGTTACATGAATTGATACTGACTTAAAAAGCTTCCTGCACAGCCTACAGTAGTGGTCATTTGATCTGTTTTGCTCTGCTTCAGGGAAATAAAATACAAAAAGTATCATAATATTATTTACAAATACAGTTTTCAGATTTAGAAATGACATAATGGATGCAGGGTTCAAGTGGAAGCTGTGGTGTTTAAATTTGAAGGTATTAAAGAGTACACGGTTGATATTCTTTTTTTATTGTCAACAAACCCTCAAAAATTTCCATTTTAAGATGCCTTAAATATGTTGATTCAATTTTTAAAATACTAAAAGCTGGGCATTGTAGATTTTAACCATGACATTTTGTCCATGGTCCGCAGAGGATGAAGTGCTTCATTTACCACCATCATCTAAATGTTAATTAGTTTTAATTTGGTGTAAGGGAGTGAAAACTAAGATGGAGAAAATGGTGAACATCAGCACGTTAGCATCGGTAGTTCAGTCTTTTCTGTATTTTTCCTCGAACAGCCATTCTGTCATTCAAAAGTAAGAGTACACTTAGCTCAGATATGAAGAAATCACTATGGAAACACTCTTGAACTTTAATATTTGTGAATTATCATAAAATCCTGATCTGATCTACAGGATAGGATAGTTACAGATTTCTGTGTTATGGTAATGTTCTGTACAGATCCAGGATGATTTGAATAAGTAAATATTACATATACACATCAAGTCTTCCTTTAGCTTATGCTTTGGGATCAAGTCAGCCTTGAAAACCTTTCTCAACAGTTAGAGAGAGGTTCCATAGTTTTGTACCCTTCACTGAGCCTGCTTCAAGGCTCAGTCCATGTGCAGCCTGTCCAGTTGAGCTCAGCTTCTCAGCCGTCATCATGGAGAGGGTGCTGCCGTGGCAGGAAGGGTCTTCTATGAGCAGGGATCTCGTTCTTGTAATCATTGGCATAGATAACCAATTTTCCAATGTCATCTAGTCTGCTCATGGGGCTGTAATCCATAGAAACCCCAGAGTCTGCCACTGCCATGTAGGTGTACAGAGGGCCTTTAGACATCCAGACATGGTTTGGATACTCAAAGCTGGACTGTGACGAAAGGCGACCAGACCCAGAGCTCTGCTGCACAGATCCCAGGTCAGAGTGAGATTCACACAACGCTGTCTTTCTGGAGGAAAAAAGCACCTCAAGGGGTAACTCCTCCTCTAGAATGTCATCCAGGTGTTCTTCTTCGCTGTGGTTGTTGGCGTTCAGGGTGACATAAGCATCTTGAGACTCCAGCAGAGAGGACTGGGAGCTGGGTACTGGATTCTGTTGGAGCGCCCGTAAGCGGTCCATCAGCCAGTGGTCATGTGGTGTGGCTCTCCATCCCTCCGTCAGAGCTGAATCGCCTCTCTCATCTAGTCCTTTCTTCATGTCCTCCCTTCTGCCTGTGGTCAAAGCTCTAGAGGTCTTGGGAGGCAGAGGTGGGGGAGGCAGTGAGGGACAAAGGCTGAGCTCTGACAGGACTTCCAGAGGAGAGGGGCATTCTTCTGGGTTGAAGAAAGCTGGAGTCAACCATAGCCCTCCACTGGTGTGCCCCAACCACTCCTGAATAGAAACACAACAAAGGATCAACAAAGAATTCTTAAAACAGGATTTTCTGAGAAGATACTCTCCTGACATGCCTTGAGGTTGACATTTGTGGTATTAAGTGAAAAGTCACCATCAGACCATGTCTAGTTCTTATGCTTATCTAAGATGGTAACTGTTGCACAAGTACAAACTCACAGAGCCTCTCGTAGGGCTGCACACTTGTCTTGTTCTTACCTGAAAGTCCCCACCATAAACGGTAAAAAGACCTTGGAACTTGCTGTCAGGAGTTGGAATAGTCGGCCAAATCTTCTTCACAAGAAACCTGAAGAGAGCACACATGCTGAAAATGAAATTCTACATCCGTCTCTTTCTCATTCATCAGTATTGGAAGGTCCTGTCAACGGCAGCCAACGTGTTCTTTGTGGCTAATAGATAAGCAGTGTGTCTCTAGTTGACTGACCTGCAATGTGACAGGAGCAAAGTGAGAGACAGGCCAATGAGGACGATAGAGATGATAAGAGTCAGGGACACGATGAGCAGGTCAAGTTCTGGAGGTCATTGAAGAACAAAGAAAGTGTTTTAAGATGTGCTCATACTTCTGGGAGTATATGACATGTTTTTGTATTGCGTTCGTCAATGAATAATCACCTGCAGGAAGTGTTCCCATAAACACCGGCTCACTCCAGGCACTCCAGTAGCCGTTGTAGCTAATCCCGTCCAGCTTTACCCGTACTCGTACCTTGTACTCTGCTCCTGGCTGCAGGCCTCTCAGGATCAGCTCTGAGCTGGCTCGTGCCACCTCCACCTGCAAAACAGTCCTCGAGTCATCAGTACAGGTTTGTGTGTGATCCTACCGTTCAACCAACCTGTTGCCCAACCTCTAACATATCAGCTGGGTCATGCAGGTCATTGAAATAAGCGCCGTACCTTCCAGATGTGGCTGTCCACTGTGGCGTAGCTGACCTCGTACATCATGCTGTCGTCCATGTACTTGAGAGGAGGGACAATCCAGCTGACGTTCAGCTGGCCTTGCTGACCCGTGCTGCTCACTGTCACGTTAGCCGGAGGGTCCAGAAAAACTGAAATCCAGATAGACATTGGGGCAGATTTATTAGATTATTCCTCACCAAAAGTCTGTCTGTCATATCCTTATTGCAGAGTTATATTGCTGTCAATGTAGACATGATTACAACAATGTCAATGTCTACACTGATTACAAACCTGCAATAACACGTTTTTTGGCCAGCGAAAACAAATTTTCACCCTTATATTGCAAACTTGTCAGCAAACAGCTGCCTACTTCCACATCCAGCAGGTATATAGAAAGATTAACATTTATCTGTAGTTGTGCTGATCTCCACTTGATGAATGTAAAACAATATTCACTCTCCTTGTAGCTCGGTTTTTGGTTTTGGGAATATGTGCTAGTGGCTAATGTCTGTGTTTTGGTGCTTGGCAGGTAGTTTGCAACTTTTTCTCAAGAGTAGTTACGTGTTGAGGCTGAAAACAACATAGTTGCACGCCGTAAAACCAACCCAGTAAACTGAATGACGCTATAACTCTCTGGATAGCTGAAGGGAACCACACATGCAGACGATAATTCTCACTACAAGCAACTGCTTCAACATTTGCCGTTATAAAAAATGTAATTATAGGAGCTTTAAAAAAACACATTATTGAGAGGCAGTGGATGCACTCCTCTAACTTTAGGGTTTAGTGGAACAGTTGACACAGTTTCTAGTGAAATAACTCACAGACGAGCTCGACGAGGAGGCTGCGATTGTGGAGCAGCACTCCCTCTCGATGAACTTTTATGTCCATTTCTACGAACATCTGGGCTCGGTTCAGATGGCAGACAAACAGCCTCTTCCCCCCGTCTGCAGGCATGACAGTCAGTGGGCACCTGCTGCCGTTTTCATTTCTGCTCAGGACAGAAGTACAGAAACAGAGAGGGTTGATCTGTTAACACCAGGCTCCTCAAACTGTTTTATGAAAAGGTTAATGAACCCTTAAATAGTTTGTTGGAATAGAAAAAGAAAAGTTTAGCTCATGAATGTCAGCTCTAAACGGCTGCATATTGACCATACTGGACACCACATGTGTTCCCGTAATCAATGTGACTTACTGGTAGGTGTAAGTGAAGTAGTACTCTTCCACATGGCCTGCCCTCTCCTCATCTTCCTCCCAGAAACACGTGAAGTCGTTCCTGGTTTCAGCAAAGCACTTGGGGTTCACTGGCTCCTCTTTCAGCATCATAGACACTGAGGAGGTGGGAGGATAGGAGGATTTTTTATCACTTAAAGTGGAAGGTATAACGCGGTGTATCCAACAGATTATTCGACAGGAAGTTCAGAGGTTGTGTTAAAGGTCACAGCAAGAAAAAGTCATCCTACCTTTTCTCTCGAAAGCTCGTGCGCCGTGGACGATGGAAGCTGTTTTCATGGCGCACAATATTACGCAAAGTGCCAGCACTCGGCTCAGATGATGGCATATCATCCTGTCTGTCTCCTCTGTGAACAGAAAGACTTTGGTCTTCTGTTGTCCGCGTGCATAACTAGAGAACAACCTGTCTCGAGCGCGTCTTCTGCTGTTTTCGACTGGGGGAGGCTTGTTTTGTTGTTTAGATACCATGGATAGCGCAACGCGCGTTACGCGCCTGCTTTGGAGCGATAAGGTGCGCAGAGCTGAGCTGTTTACTTTTTACTCTAGGAGAGGTGGGGCGAGATCAGTCTTAGAGAACTTTTTACACACTTGTTGATGGGCGGGAATCACGCGCTCATTGATGTTTACGACTTGTTTCTACTGCTGTGGCGACTGAAGAAGTGCGCCTTTGACTTGCCGTGCGTAAAAGCGCACAAACGTAGATAGATAGATAGATAGATAGATAGATAGATAGATAGATAGAAAGTGTAGCTGAAGGAACTGAAGCCCGACTCCTTGTTGGCCCTCAGCCAGTTTAATCCCTGCATGTGCCCAAGTAACGGAAACCGCAGAGTACTCGCACACACCAGAAGAAGTAGACCTAAACGGTTTCTTATCTGCTCACTGCACTCACGTTTTCTTCATTCGACCAGCATTATCACAGCCGCAGACGCCCCTGTTTCTTCACCCATGATAAGTAGCTCCAGGGGGGCGTGTAACGGCCCATCCCCTGTCAGTTTAAATGCAATAAAGCGCTTCTTTACATCACACTGAAAGGGCCTGTGAACCTGTGAGTGCTGATGTAAAAAAAAGCCTGTGTTTCATTCACATGACGACATTCAGCCACAGAGCATGACACCTTTCTTTAACTAACTTTAATTCAGCTCAAATCAGCCAGTTCAGTTAACATTAACCTGCAGATGAGTTCAGTTTGAAAGTATGGAGGCCCTCTACTGGGAAGGTGTGTTTCTTACTGCCCACAGAGGCAGGAAGAGGAGGATGAGGAAATCTGTATTGGTGTGGACGACAATGACAATGACAATGAGTGTGGTTTCTCTGCTTCTTCAGATAAAATGTTCTGTCCTGATGTTTTGGGGTCATAAATTACACTTTACACACTGCTGTCAGCTCAAACACACACATCGCGTTGCATCATTAGAGACTGATTTGTAAAAAGGAACTGAAGACAATGAGCTTTTCTAATGAATATATTCTTTATTTCCATCTACACTTTTCAACATATTTTTGTTTTTAAGACACATTTTTATAACAATGCTTCATCCGACACATTCAGAGCCTAAAACAAAGAGTTCAAAATGATCTGATCTTTCCTCTTTAAGAAAGCGATCAATCCAAAAATGCAAGACAGGAAAACAAAACCATAAACATTGGAAAGCAGAGAGCACACCCTGTACTGACAGCTCTGGATGCTACAGACTTTTGTGCAAAGGTCAGTATGGCAGACACTGGACAGAGGGGTTAGAAATTTATATCAGTGGACAAGTCAGCACATTCAACATGTATTCAAGCAGCAGCCACCAAGCTCCTTTAGTCAGACTGTTACAGATGTGATGCTATCTGCACTGTGCATTATACACGAATGTTACTATACAAATGTAGTGTTATGAGTCTTTGTGTTAAACCCCTGCATGGGTGCTCTGTGTGGGGCAGATGAGATGATTAAATCGGCCATCTGATATCACTGTTCAGCAGCACACGCTGACGAGGGGAGATAACTGACCACAGGCATGCACAATAGCAGGGGAGTGAGCTGACCACCAGCCTCTGAGCTGTTCAGAGCGGATGGCGGGCTTTTTGGCATGGCAACGTGAGGCTGCTATGGTGGTGTAGAGGTTATGGTTGATACTAACTGACAGTCAGTAGTCAAGATGTGGACTGTGGCGTTCAAATGGCACTGTGAAGGACAAGTGACAGAAAATAAAAGCAGAAAAACACCAGCACATTGTTTCTCCTAATAGTGGCAACAGCACAGTTGAGGCCTAGACATATCCTTCTGAGTACAAACACACACTGTGCTGCTCCACTCAACAGTCATAATGTCAGTAAAAAGAAACTCCACTTTGTAAATACTCAGTTATTAAGCATAGTAGGTTTACCATGCCAGCTGTTTGGCCATGCTGCAGTGTGTGTGTGTGTGTGTATGTGTTGTGTGTAGGAGAAGGTGTTAAAGAAACGAGTGGCACAAAGGGGTGAGCGAGGACATGCACACGAGGCAGGTCATGTGGCAAATACAAGTGTCACCAGTGTTAAACGGCTTCCTCACACGAGCACGCCACGTCTGTGAACGTTTACAGTTCCACAGCTCCTCCAGCTGTGTGCAGAGGAGAGGAGGGCTGCAGGGGGCAGCGTCACACTGCTATTCAGATTTAAGATCATAAGATCACACTTTGTCATCTTGATCAATACTTTCAACTTCAGAAGAAGTGACGGATGATGGGATGTATTCCTCAGAATCTCACTGAGGACGAGGAACAGCAACACATCAACACGCAGACTGGCTGTGCTTCACTGATCTGCCCATGTGTTAAGAATATTGTTTGTATTCAACATTCCAAGACTGATACCGATCGAATATCTATACTTTAAATACCAAGCTACCGCTAAATCCAAAATATCTTCATGCTAAGCTAAGCTAAAATAAGCTAAGGTAAGCTTAGCAGGCTGCTGACTGTAGCTTCATATTTAGCTTACAGACATGAGCATGCTATCAATCTTCTAATCTAATTCTTCACAGGAAAGTCAATGAGTGGACTGACGCCACTCTAATATCAGTATAGTGAATATGAAGCTACAGCCAGCAGCTCTTAGCTTAGCTTAGCTTAGCGTAGAGGGAAACAGTCAGCCCAACTCTGTCAAGATGGAACAAAATGTAACATTATGTCTTTATCTATCCAAAGTCTTCATGCTAAGCTAAGCTGGGTAAACAGCTAGTCCAACTCTGTCCAAAAGTCATCATGTCACATTTGTTTGTCAAATGAATCAATGAATGAATGAAACTTCTCTCTTTAAACAGCCATGAGCATGAAGCGTCCTATTGGACAAGCGCCCCACACTATACGCTCATCGCTGCAGCTGCTGTGACATTTCCTACCATCTATTCACTGTAATCACTTTCTGAATAACTGTGAGGCAGATGATTCATTTAGTATTTACAGTATCGTCTGGTTTAAAAGGGTTTCTGCATCTTCCTGTTTAGGAGTCAGATCTGATCTGAAGTGTAAAGCCTTCTATAGACCTGGCCATCCTGCATCACTAGCTTCAAGCTGTCTGCACAAATACTGGTCTCAGAAAATGAAAGCCACTGAACAAATGTTTCAGCTCAGTACATTTAAAATGCTAATGTCGGCAGCGGTGGTTGAACAGATTGCAGGGCAGATTTTACCACAGGGCTAATGGGTCGAGACCACAGAGACAGACTGAGCTTCTTTAAAGGGAAAAAGACAGAGAGGAGGAGGAGGAGGAGGAGGAGGGAGGAGCGGGGCTGTCGGTTGGTTGGTGCTGTGCTGTGCGGTGCTGGAGTGAAGACAGAGGAAGAGGTGCTGCACTTTCCATAGTTGAGGCACAGAGAAGGAGTTGGTCTTTATGTATGAGTATCAGTGTGTGTGTGTGTGTGTGTGTGTGTGTTGAGGGATTTGGTATGAAGGCAGGGGGTTTAGCAAGCACAGCCCCCGTGGCTCTCTGAAGGCGAGTCTTTAAGGTGGTTCCCGTGGTTGGCCATAAGGTTGATGTCTCCCTCCATGCTCTCGTTCATCTTCTCACAGATGACGTCCACTAGACGCTCAAACACCTGCTTCACATTGATGTTGTCCTTAGCGCTGGCCTCGAAGAACTGGAAACCTGGAGGGGGAGCAGAACATTTGATTTCATTTGTGATCAACAAATACAGCAGATGTATGCACCTTTTACAATGAGACAAAAGTGTGTGAGTGAAGCAGATTTTACCGAGGTCCTCTGCCAGTCGCTGGCCGTCCTCTGTGGGTACGAGCCGGTCGTCCTCCAGGTCACACTTGTTACCCACCAGGATCACCTGAGCATTGTCCCATGAGTATGTCTTGATCTGCGTTGCCCTGTAGAACAGACATAAAGGTTCACGGCCTGCGTGATTAAAAGCAGTAAAATAAAAGCATCTGTATAGCAGTGCAGAAATAAACCTCACGCTTCCAGACTAATGAGGAAAAGAGCTGAATAACTGACCACATGGTGGAGGTAATCTCCACAGCAAAAGGTAAGTACGACCCTAATTCCAAAAAAGTTGGGACGCTGTGTAAAATGTAAATAATAACAGAATGCAATAATTTGCAAATCTCACAAACCCATATTTTATTCCCAATAGAACATAAACAACATATCATGTGTTAGAACTGAGAGATTTGAACATTTCATGGAAAATATTAGCTCATTTTGAAATTGATGGTAGCAACACATCTCAAAAAAGTTGGGACAGAGCGACATTCACCATTGTGTAGCATCTCCTCGTCTTTTAACAACTGTCTGTACATGTCTGCGAAGTGAGGAGATCACTTCCTGGAGTTTTAGGAGAAGAATGTTGTCCCTTTCTTGTCTAATGCAGGATTCTAACTGCTCAGCAGTCCTGGGCCTTTGTTGCTGGATTTTTTGTTTTATGATACACCAAATGTTTTTTATTGGTGAAAGGTCTGGACTGCAGGCAGGTCAGTTCAGCACCCATACTTCTCCTGCAAAGCCATGATGTTGTGAAAGATGCAGCATGTGGTTTAACATTGTCTTGCTGAAATATGCAAGAAAAGATACATTGTCTGGATACGAGCATGTTGCTCTAAAACCTCTATGTACTTTTTAGCACTGATGGCACCTTTCCAGATGTGTAAGCTGCTGACGCCATAGGCACTAATACAACCCCATACCATCAGAGATGAAGAGTTTGGAACTGCCCGCTAATAACAGGCTGGATGGTCCTTCTGCTCTTTAGTGTGTAGGACACAGTGCCCATGGTTTACAGAAAGAAATTTTGATTGATCTGACCTCAGAACATTTTTCCTCAGACCATTTTAAATGAGCTTTGGCCCAGAGAAGACAGCGGCATTTCTGGATAGTGTTCACATATGACTTCTTCTTTGCATGATGCAGCTTTAACTTGTATTTGTGGATTACAAGCTGGACTGTGTTCACAGACAGTGATTTCTGGAAGTGTTCCTCAGCCTGCGCAGTGATTTCCAGTCAAGAATCATGCCTGTTTTTAATCCAGTGCTGTCCGAAGGCCTGAAGATCATGAGCATCCAAGTTTTGACCTTTGACCTCGTCCTTTGCACACAGAGACTTCTCCTGATTTTGTGAATGTTTGATGATATTTTACAATGTAGATGGTGGGATCTCCAAAGTTTACGTTGTTAAACCATTTTTAGACGTAGTTTGTCACAGATTGGTGAACCTCTGCTCATCTTTACATCTGAGAGGCTCTGCCTCTCTGAAATGCTCCTTTTATACCCAGTCATGTCACTGACCTGTTGCTAATGAACCTAATTAACTGTCAAATGCTCCTCCAGTTGTTTTTGATTTGTACTTTACTTTTCCAGCCTTTTGTTGCCCCTTTCCCAACTTTTTTGAGATGTGTTGCTGCCATCAATTTCAAAATGAGCTAATATTTTCCATGAAATGTTAAAATGTCTCATTTTTAACACGTGATATGTTGTTTATGTTCTATTGGGAATAAAATATGGGTTTGTGAGATTTGCAAATCATTGCATTCTGTTTTTGTTTTTTTACATTTTACACAGCGTGTTTTTTGGAATTGGGGTTATAGTTCTTTTCTTCACATCAAATGTCACAGAGACATTTTTGAGCTAATCTAACTAAATGATCATCTCCTGGTGATAGCATGAATAGACCAAAGTGTTTACAAAGTCTGACTCACCAGTCCTGTACTGCGTTGAAGGAGTCCTGGTTGGTGATGTCATACATGAGCAGGAAGCCCATGGCTCCTCTGTAGTAGGCTGTGGTGATGGTACGGTAACGCTCCTGCCCTGCTGTGTCCTGCATTTACAAACACACAAACACAAATAGAGTTACATACAATGTTTCATACATTTTAGATTTATTAAAGTCTATAAAACAAACTAACGGAAGATCCTTCATTGTCCTGTCATCATTCAATACATGATTTCAAACCATAAGGGGGCAGTATTGTCCAAACCGTGGCCCTGTGTTGTGAGTTGCTGCTGCCTGTGTGTGGAGCAGGTGAAGAAGCCACCATCATCATGTTCCAAATAAGTTCATGTCAACTGATGTTACCTAACTGCATCAACTACATGAAAGTGATGCTACAATAATCTTTTCACATACAAGTGAGCTGTCAGGCTCAGATTGGTTTAGTCAGGTTTGCAGTTCTACCACTAGACTGGACGTGCAGCTCAACATCTCAACTCACTATTTCAACTGTCCATTTATTACTTTTTACTAAAGGTAAAAATGCTCCCTTGCTAACTACGGATGACTCAGTATGAATAATGGAATAATGAAGTTGTCTTGGGGGCGGCAGTAGCTCAGTCTGTAGGGATTTGGCTTGGCAAGCGGAGGGTGGCAGGCACATGTGCCAGAACACTCACTCGTTCATGAGGAGAAGCTAGTAAAAAATCATTTGAGTTATTAAAAGGAGTTTTCAGATTAGTTAGGTTTCATTTGTAGTACAAAAATAGATATAAAGACACATAAAGCAGCTGTGAGTGGAAACCTGTAATGACACCCAAAATATATTCAAAAGCTAAAATACAAAACATTAAAAAAAAAAAAAAAAAAAAAATCAGCATTGTTAAAAAAAAAGAGCACTGCCTCCATCCACAGTGTGTAGTGAGTGTGAGCGCTGACCACGCTCACATATTCAGGCCATGCTCCTATGTCACACCTGTCTGGAATGGAGGGGGGCCGTGTGGTCTCAGAGATTCTGGACTTGAGAAATGACTTCTCATTTTATATCTTGGAAATTGTCCTGAAGGCCTCGGTAGCAGTGACTCATACCTTTTGAAGATCTTTATGGCTAAGTAAAAAACAATTTGAAAATGCTCCAGAGGAATCCTCCCACCATGCCCTTCTCATTAGCATAATCTAATCAATCCACGGAAATGAGGAGGGACAGGGACTTTCTGTCTCTTGTGGTCCACCACTCATACCTGTACCTTTCTTATTTTTCATCTCACGGACTGTGATGTAATACCCCAGAATTCATGTTGGCTTCACTCCCACATCAATCTGACAGAAGATGGCTTTGAGATGCGAGCCCACCGTCACAATCACTTCTCATCAAACCAGGACTCGTGGCTCGCATCAATAACCAGCCAGCAAGGAGAAACACACTGATAACAGACGTGTCAGAGGAGGACTGCCACAGCAGCAGCGCAGAGTTTATCAGAAGCATCTTCTAATTAAATGGAGCCTATGTGTGATGTCACAGCTGACATCACACATAGCTGGCTCAAAATAGTTTGGTGCTCGATGCAGAGATCAAACAGGTAGACTTGAGTTGGTGGAACAAGTCACCTCCACTCTCGTGGTTACTCGGTAACCTGTCTGAGTCCTTCATTTGCATCGGGGGCCTCTGTTCCTGTGTTTGTCTGATGTTTTCCTCACAGTGAGGAGGAGGACGAGGAGGAGGAGGTGGTGTGGGTTGTCCAGGTAACCTGAGGCCAATAAGGGTTATGAATGTTCAATTACAGCCAGCACTGCTGCGGGTGGTCGGCCCAAATGATCCATCTTAGTTTACAGACTGGGTAAGACAGAGAGCAGCCCGCTGCAGAGCCTCGCTGTATTGCTTTGTTCTGTTCCGATGCCACAGCGGGAGTCTGCTCTCTGTCCGCCTTATTTTTATTTTAATAAAGTGTGAAATATTCCAGCTCCATCTTTATCTCATCCACGCAGAGGTGAACAAATATTTGGCAGCGTAATGGGACGTCTAACCAAACAGACAGTCTCCAGGGTTACTATGATCAACCCCGGCCAGTAAACAAAAGCTGCTGCATGGTGTGTGTGTGTGTGTGTGTGTGTATATGTATGATGATAAGACAAGGAGGGGTTTAAATCAGGCCTCTGCATGCTCTGACGTCACTGGGACCCTGATCTTTAAACATGCGTCACCTGTGTTCCTATTAGCTGCCAACACAAAGCACACACACAAGCACACACAGGATATCATCCCCTGGACTACCACACACGACATATGTGTTTATGCTAAGTGTGCAAAAGGTGTGTGTGTGTGTTTGTTCAAAATGACAAATGTATTTCCATGACACAAAAAGCAGGGATGTAAACAATGTGTGTACACAGTGTGAACACACTGTAGACGGCTCTGCCTCGTCTGTGTGAGGGCCATGTGCTGCCTTATCGGGTTAGCGTGTTTCCATGATACGACAAAGGAAAGCAGCTGCCCCGTGGAACCATCAACAATACTCTTTGTCTGAGGACACGCTGAAATCTCTTTCAGATGGTGTTCAGTGGGAGCTAACATGAATCTAACAGAGTTGATTATTAACACCGCATAAAGGAGGGCTCTTATTGAGACATAGCTGCTGGCTCCACACCCTTTAAACACACTGCTCGCCGAGCGCCGCAGTATATCTTCGTTATGTCTCCGACAGATGCTGATAGGGGAACTTCCTCTGCTTCCTGAGTGTAGGAAATACCAGGTCTCTTTGTCATTCACACACCATGAGTGCTTATGTCACAGCCAGGCACACACAGTGTGCCCACCTCCTTGGAATGGAGTCTTTACAGTTCATGGTTTCACTCTGGTGCTCAGCTGTTAGAATATGAGGCTGCGTGTCATTTCACAGACACATGTTTGGTCAGGTCGGTGACTGTGTGTTTTGGTGTGGGCTCCTCTGCTGCTGATTCATCTCGGTCACCATTTGTCGATCATACGGTGGCTCACACGCTGTTGGTTCAAATGAATCATCTGTTTGAACAGCCTTAATGATGTATGCAACAGTAAGAGGATTCGTAGTGTACTGTGAGGAATGTGAGGCTGGTAGAGGAAAATGAAGGATACACCACCCACCCTGATGTTTCTGTGCAGACGGGATGAGAGCGGTGCCAGTCTCCTATTCTAACTAAGGAAGGGCAGGAAGGCAAAAAGTCAAACAATAGGTTTGAAGTTGTACTCCAGTAATTTAGTATTCAACTTAAACTATTAAAAACAGAACAGACCAAATGAAACAGCAGAGGCTAAAATATCCAGACTTTTGGTTTCCCATAATTCATCTACATTATGTTGATTACACTCTCCTTAATGTCCTTTTATTGTCAAGCTTGGTCAAAGACTCGTAGGTGATAGAGAGACGGAGCAGGGACAGTCTACTACTGCACATATATTGTAAAACATCACCATGATGGGCCCATCACAACCTAGCTCAGGTGTCGGCAACCTATGGCTCGCGAGCCAGATGTGGCTCTTTTGATGACTGCATCCGGCTCGCAGACAGGGGAGAAAGTAAGCCGGTACGGTCCGGTACTGCGTACCACTAAAACATTCAGTGGCGGTAGATGGGAGAGCGGCTGCCTGCTATAAAGCCCTCAGAACCAGTCACGGCCACACTCTGGGTCAGAAAATGATCTGCTAGCAATATGCAGTCTTGAAAACTACTTTGTCTGTTTAAAAAGTTTCTGAACTGTCCGTGCTGTGTTTTAGTCCATGCTGGACGGAGCCTTGGCCGGGCATCTCCCTCTGTCCCCCTCCCCTCAATTTTAACGATACAGAAAGCTCGGAAAAGAAACTGCTTCTGAGCTAATGACCGGAGAGTTCACTCAGCAGTATGTGAGTGCGCATGCGCATACATTTTAAAATATGTGGCTTTCATGGCTCTAGTTGCTGTAGTTCATGCTGGAGGAGCTGTGGAGCACACTGCCAATCACAGCCATGCATTGTGGTTCTGTCCCAAACTAAAGACATTGTGGAGTCAGGTGTTTTCCAACAGGATACACCTCAGGATCTGTCTGTGGCTCTACTGGGAGTCATGCCTAAAGGTCTGAATGGGAGGGCCAAGAAACACCTTTGTTTTCTTGGTTGCTATGTACTCATGTTTATCCCATGACACTTTGAATATATTCAAAATTCTTCAATAAACAGATTTTGAATTTAATTTACTACATTTAATTTGGACCATGTTGGGTTTTTTTGCTTATAACTTCATTATAACAAGTAGAAATGTTGTCTTTAGCTGGACAGAGAAAAATAGAAAATGCATATGCTACACTGTTGATAAGAACCAATTGAACATGTAGGCTGGCCTGTAGTCTGTAGTCTCACATGATTGAAAGAGGTATAATAGGTAGCCTTAATTATCATTTCTTTTATGCATAGGCTGATTTATCATAATAATATGTTGGATTCAGGTTAAGTCACCCCCTGCAGGGACCCCCTGTTGTTACATAACTATAAAACTGACTTATGAGTAAAACTGGTTCCACATCAAACAATAATTGTTCAAACTCAAATCATTTGCTAACCATATTTAACATCCATCTCACTTGTGTAGCTGCCTTTTAGACTGTGAGCTGCAGCAACTGCTGCGTCCCTCCAAATAGCCACAAAGTTATGCAATGACAAACTCTCTAAACTCATCTCAGCCTGTGCTAAAACCACTAATGAAAACTAATGAGAACTGCATCAGCCAAGAGGAAGAGTCCAACAGACACACCAACAAACACTGCCACACATAAAAACCTTAACAACACCTGAAGCTACGCCTGAAGGTCTCAACAACAAAGAAACATTAGGTGTGACACAACAGGAAACAAAACGCTGTTGAGCTCACAAACTACATTTTCACAACACCGTGCCTGTTGTAGTTTAGTACAGCCTCACAACAGATATAAAAAGAGGTAGAAAAGATATATTAGACAGGACTCGACATTTTATTCTGTGTAACAAACAAAAAAAAAACACACGAGCAAACAACCTAAATCCACAAACCATACATCTAAAGCAGATATAATCAATATTTTTACATCAACTATGGATCAGTATTATCACCATTTCGTATTTCTTTTTAACTTTATGGAATTTTGGTTTTGGTTTTATGGTCTGCAACTTTACTGTTACTATTGCTGTCATTGTGTTATGTTCAGGCGCAGCAGACAGCAAAAACGTTAGCTCCAACCCACTGACTGGATACTACCAGCAAACAGCAGACAGAAACGCTGTGTAGCCTAATGGAACATTAAGCAGTTAAGAAGTCAGATCTTTCCCTCTGAATTTAGACTCCTAAGACAAATAAATGCTCATTTTGCTACCTATCAGACTGATTGTGTATTGTGTATGCTTTCTATATTTACTATATCAACTTAAAAGGTGATAATATGTTACTGTTGTGTTCACCAGCTAATTTCTGCCCCTAAGTTGCTATTGCAGATCTAAAGATACCTCCAAATATGAAGTAAGACTGGGCTTTGTAGCGTTAATTAAAGGTTTGGTTGGTAATGTGAAAACTCTTTTACTCTGGTTGGTCTATCTCCTGTATGCATTTATGTAAACAACACAGTGAACTTAGCAGATAAGGGTGGAGTGTAAGAATGTGGATGAAAGCATGAGGAAGTCAAGTCACAGGCTAAACTTGCAGGCCAAGCCTACAAATCTAGACTAACCTGGTCTTTAAGAGATTCCACATTCACATGGACCCACTTTTCTTTCCTTTTTTCCCTGTATGTCTTCATTTACATCTAAAGCAATAAAACCTGAGAGAGGAGCCTCCACTTTCCTCCAAATGTAAATGCTCATGGAGGTCAAGTGTAGAACAGATCAGGAGAAGACAGAAATGTATATTAAGTATTATTAACAGTGTTTTGGAAGGCCACCCCTGTGGTTGATGCTGTCTGTTTACCTATTACAAAGAGCAGTGTGGTAACGCAGATTAACATCACAATGTATCACATCTTTAATGCACTCACCCAAATCTGTAACTTGATCCTCTTGTCGTTGCGGAAGACTGTCTTAACCTTGAAGTCAATGCCCACGGTGCTGACGAAGGCGGAGGTGAAGGAGTCGTCTGCGTAGCGGAACAGGAAGGAGGTTTTTCCCACGCTGCTGTTGCCGATGATCAGCAGCTTGAACATGTAGTCAAAGTTCTGATCGGCCGCATCCTTCGGAGAAGGCTGCTGCTGGAG
The DNA here is from genome assembly GCF_000972845.2 of Larimichthys crocea. Taxonomy (NCBI): domain Eukaryota; kingdom Metazoa; phylum Chordata; class Actinopteri; family Sciaenidae; genus Larimichthys; species Larimichthys crocea. Next base: position 12,674,749 of record NC_040022.1, read on the forward strand.
CCGCGAGTCATTTGATGCCATCTACAGAGAAAAGGATAAAACAGAAATGAACCCAACTTTTACCAGAGCACCTTTAAGCACCATGACTGCCACTGGTAGGCGGACTCTTGGATGCCTCTACGGTGGATAAAACATGATCTCTACGGCTCCTTGACTGACACTGGTTGGAGTCAGTGAGGGAAGCAGCTTGAGATCATTTTAATTCTTGTTTTATCAGAGTTTGTGACTGAATAAACATCCCACATCTCAGCTTCACCAGTGAATAAAACAGCTGTCATAATATGTCATAATGTGATATAATATGACGGCTGCAGACTGATCAAAGGGGATCATTTAGCTGTTCAGTCAGGAGGAGGAGACCAAAAACAGAGCTGAAACTAAATGAATACTGGATTCAATTCCATATGGATGATTAGGATAACTGCTGCATGTGTAAATAAGAAAGTCTTTGCACAAGTACACTAAATGATAAGTGGACAGTAACTTCCATAGAGGCTTTTCATTCTTCTGACCACTCAAGGCACATCGACGCAGCACATCACTTTCAAATCATTCACACACTGATGGCAGAGTCTGCCACGCAAGGTGCCAACTGAAGATAGTTAATCACATTCACACACACTCACACACTGAGCAATACCAATTTGGATGTAGTACCTTGCCAAGGACACTTTGACATGCAAACTTAAAGAGCCGGGGATCAAACCACCGATCTTCACTCTACCTCCTGAGCCATAGCTGCTTCATTGTTGTGCTCACAGTTTGTTTCTGCTGTTGATTATTTTTCACGCACAAGAATGCTTATAGGCTTGTAGGTTACACATTTTTACCTGCAATTTGTCAGACCAACAGATAGTGGCGTCAACACTAAAAGAAAAGACAGTTAGCAAGCAAACATAGAGGTAAATAAGTTCTCTACATTCATCAGGTCTCACTGATACACACAGTGAGTCATGCTGAAGGTAAACAAATCTTGTTTGTTTCCACACAAAAAAACTTAAAAAAAACTACACAGTGGACCTTTAACCCAGAGGACCACTCAGCGTTTCAGCATTAGAATCGAGCATGCTGCACTGGAATATTACACAAGTTACAAAGTGAAGTTGTTATTGATCAGCTACTAAATCGAAGCTTGGCCAGATGTTAGTGAAACCCATCAATGAGACGTTAGGACTCCATTAAAATGTTCTAATCGATATGAAAAACACAACGGCGAGACAAAGTTTAGCTTTTAAAATGATAGGAAGCTGCGCCATCTGTCCGCCTGCTCCACTGTGACTGTTCATCTTAGCCTAATCTCTCCTGAGGGCAGGTATGAGATGACTGCCATTAAGCCTGTTTTTAGCATCAGCCCTTCAAACAGGTGGGAGGGGGACGACACACACAGCTTTGGGTGTGAAAAGGAAGAGCAGAGGGCTACACACACACACACACACACACACACACACACACACACACACACACACACACACACACACACACACACACACAGCTGATCAATCAGCGCGGCTCAGCCCTGCCTCTCTCTGCTCAGACTCGTCTCCGTGGAGACCAGACTAGGACTCAGCTGCCAGCAAGACCCATTAGTGGTCAAAGCAGTCAGCTCCCTCAGCTTTTAACTGGCCAGATGGAGGTCTCCGGAGCAGGATACAGCCATCTATCACACCGAGGAGATGAGAAGAAGAACAGGCTTGTTACTGAGAAATTAGAGAAGCCTGGCAAAATGATTTACTGTGCATGGCTACACAATATTAACGATGAATTACTGATAAAAACATCACAACTCTGGGACCTTCAAAATGTTATAACTGTTGTAAACCTCTGAATTGCCTTCATTGGATATCTTTTGTTATTTCCTGCAGCAACATACATTTAACTTCCAGTCCACTGCAGCACCAAGCACACTTTCCACACATACAAGCCTGTGCAATCTTGTGGGACAACAACACAACGCCGTTTCTCAACTTTACTTCCCTGCTGAGGTGCTGCTAACCACTCAACACAAAAACTGTTCCCTGCTTTCAACTCTTTTTAAATCCCTTAAGACGTTTTTTTTTTTGCTGTGAAATCCCAGCTCACATGACTCCCATGCTGTGGAAGGGTCTCTCCCCTGTGGATCCACGCACTCAAAAAAATGATTTCCTTATTTCAACTTTCCCATCAGCTCAGCTTAAGCCTGAGGTAAACCCAGTCACAAGTTCTCAATGTTGACTGTGCAGCTCAGGATGTCTGCAGGCAAATAAGTAGGATCATGCACTCCGCTCTCATATGCTATTCTGCTCCTCTTTTTATAAACATGTTATATAAATTTAAATGTTTTCTTGTCGCTGTCGCAGTAAAGTGGCTGATGTCTGGGAGGATGCAGTGTGGGTACACTGTAGACTGCATGAGCAGGTCTCACTGAGCAGCTGTGAGAAGGGCCCCCACATCAGGACCTGCAGTGACATCAGGACCTGCACCTCTGAGAGGAGAGGATAGACCTCCTCCATGCAGTGAGGAGAGCCGTTTCCATGAGACTGGGAGCTCCTTTATGGCACACTGGAGGAGCATTATCTCTCCACTAAAACAAATAAAGGTCATTATCCTGAACGGGGCCTGGTGATGGTGGAGTCAGGTCTCTCAGCTGCCACTGTTTGCTGAGGCGGGAGGGAGCCAGCGGTATTGATTAGCTGGCAGCTGTCACATGAGTCCTTTCATTAGAGGAAGGACCGAAACACAAACACAGATGTGTGATAAAAGGTTTTATTCCAAAACATCCTTATTTTATTAAAAAAAGAAAATAGTGCGACGGACAAAAACACACCTGTAGTTGTGAGTAAAGCCCAGACACAAGGTATCATTCCGCGGTATAAACCTGTTCGCCTCAATAACAAATTATCATGTAACTTTCCTCGGGAAAGAAGGAAGCGGGAAAACCCGCTGGACAAAAAAAAAATAGAAGTTAAACAAAGTTACCTTCTTGCGGAAGAAAGCAAACGTCCACTTCGGTTATCCTTCGACTCTCGTCAGTGATACGCGGCTGTCTTCCGTCCGGCGGTGAGACAGATGCCGGCTAAAGTAGCCTCTGAAAGTAGAGCTGAACACCTGAAATGTCCCCTGCACCGGCAGCCCGGACCCGCTTTCTTTTTTTCCGCGTCTTTGCTGGCGGACTTGAGCTGCTCCCGGATCTCGAGCACGGTGACTGGAGCTCCCTCTGTCACGGAGTTAAAGGCGGACAGCGAAGCAGTCGCGCGGAGCTCGGAGGCTGTCCCACGGCACGCACACAGCAGCTCGAGGTGAGGTGGGCTGTCCGCTGTGCATGCGCACATGAGCGCGCGGGCACTACTCTGCACACACCCTAGAGAAACAACACAGAGTACATCAGTCTGCTTATGTCTGCTCACAGTGTGTGCAGGGTGTAAGGACGTTTCAAATATTCATATTTATTCAAAAATGTATGGCCTTTTATTTAGGAACTTTTAGGGAGTTTATGATATATTACAGTAAACACATTCCATTTCTCTCCTGTGCTATTGTTCCTGTAATATCCCTCTCAGCAGGGCAGGATTAACGTGCAAGCAGTGAGCTCTGGGCCCACACTGACCCCTTATTCTTCTCTTATTGTTTGACATTGTGTCGAGGCATCCATGTTTACATTAGATATACTTTATTCATCCCAACACGGGGAAATTTACTTGTTACAGCAGCAAGACAGGTGTAGCATAAGTAGAAAAGGCCAAAACAAAAAACACAATAAACAGACAGAAATATCTATAACCTACACAATAAACACGAAAAACAATCAACCTTCAAAACAGACGACAAGTATTGAGGATAAAAGTGGCATGTTATATAAAGAGTATTGTAATGTAAAGTGACCATAGTGTAAGAATGCTGTTGTGTTTAAAGGAATAATTGAAAACTTTGTGAAATATGCTTTCTTTCCAGTAATGAGCTGATTAGACTGAAAACACTAAATATGGAGTAGCTGCTTAGCTTAGCTTAGCATAAAGACTGGAAACAGATAGAAGCGACTAGCCTGTCCAAAGGTGACAAATCCACCTGCCAGCAACTCTAAAGCTCTCCAGTTAACATGTTATATCTCACTTGTTTTATTCACACTAAAAAAAGAGGTCAATAAAATTCTGTGTGGTGGTTTTACAGGGAGTCACTGTGTGTCTATTCCCTGGCAGGGTGTCTCCACAAAACACACTATAAAGAGCACCTTCAGTCAGAGACTGCTGGCACCAAGATGCTCCACAGAGAGACACAAGAAGTCTTTCCTACCTGTGAGCATCATTCTCTACCACTCCTCCCTCAAAATATCAGACTAGCTATCGAACTGGCTTGTGCAATACATAAGTGAAATTTTCCACACATGCATACTGCACTTTAAACAGTGTATTCTCTGTGCAGTCTCTCAAAGACTAAATTCTTTATAAGGTTTTAGTTTACATACTGTATAGTTCAGTGTTACTTGGCTTTTATTTGACTGTTACTGGTTTTATTTAACTGTTATTTATACCCTGTGTATATAGTGTTGTTTTATTTAACTGTTATTTATACCCTGTGTATATAGTGTTAGAATGGATATATTATAAGTGTATAGTGTTAAAGTTTTTTCTTGGGATTTTACTATCCAACCTCTATAGTGTTCAAATGTTTTTCTTGCTGCTATCTAACTTACCATTTGGGAGCTGCTGTAAAGAACACAATTTCCCTGCGGGGATTAATAAAGTATTTCAGATTCTGATTTCTGATTCTGATAAAGACACACACTGTTATTTTCTATTAGGAATGACAGATCTCTCACAGGGAGCATGATGGGAAAGCTGGCAACGAGAAATGGAAAGTAGTGAGCAGAGCCGATCAATACACTTTGAAGAGTGGAAAAACAAGTCAGATATTTACTGTATCTCAATTAACTTTTGAGTATAAATATTCTGAAACAATCAACCAGATGCAGCTCTCGCACTGCTCACTATCACTGTGAGGTTGCCTGCATTCTGTGTTTCTACCCTTACAGTGAGGACTAAACCCTGCTGCGGGCCGAGAAACACCTCACTGCACACGTTGAACAAAGAGATTAAACATGTTGATGAGTTTTATAGTGCTGCTAGGTGGATTATGTTACCTTCAGCAGAGCTAATCTGCCCCTTATCTCAGTTTCCAGCCATTGTGCTAACTTAATTAGCCAGCGGTAGCCTAGTGTGGTATCAATCTTCTCATTTAACCCCTGGCAAGTAAGCAAATAATCGTAGTCCCATTTCCTGCGATGTCAAATTATTTCTTCATTACTCATTGGGTCAGCTGGTAAATACACAAAACAGTGCAGTCAGTTATGAACACAGTAAACTTGAGTAACTGCAACCTTCAGGGCCTCGGACCCTCGGGGGATTTCACTATCACTATCTTTATTTAGTCAAATGAAGCTGCTGAGTCAGTTTTCTATCACTACAAAAATCCCTTGTCTATGTTACTAAAAAATGATCCCAATGTGTTACACCCAACGGGATAAACAGATTTAAAATCACTGTATTATGAGATATCCTGACTTTAGGGATCAGAGTTGGTTTCAGGAGAGAGGACGTCCAGGCTGTGCTTCTTTAATGTGTTCTTCTGTTCTCTAATGTTCCCACAGAAAGTACAGTATGTAATCCTCAGTTGTGAGTCATAGTTTTTATCTCTCTTATACTGCATCGTGTTCAAATACAATTTCTTTTGGTGTAAGTCCGTGATCAGCCCAGTCCTTTGATAAATCGTACATTCTATTAGGATCTCAGTGTTTTTTGCTGCAGGTGCGTATCTATCACTGAGATCAGACAATTGCAAATTAGGTCTACATTTCTACATTAGAGATGATTGAATAAAACTACTTTAGACTCCAGGACTCATAATTAATTTAACACCATATTACTGCAGGGCTGCTCTGCAGTATTACTGGAGTTCAAAATAATGGTCCCTGAACTGGCAGCAGTGTGTGTTCACAGTGTGTGATTTCTCCAGTGGCTCTCTATGTCTTACACACACAAACATGCACAAATTCATTTCCTTGTGCGGGTCTGGAACGAGGGAGGATGGTGGAACTTGTCTGGTGCTTCCTTTTGTTTCTCTACTTCTCACGTTTTTCTTCATATCTAAAAAAAGCCCACGTATTGCTTGTATGCACGCCACTTCTTGAACTTTGGGGAGGAAATGAGCATTTCATTTGAAATCCTGACATGCCATGAAGAGATGAGTAGATAAACTTTGGTTTAACAGGTTTTATTTCCTGATGCCATTGCAGACGTCAGTTTGACAGCACGGCTTCAGAACATGTAGTTTGTCTGCTTCCTTAAGACACTTGTACTAACTTCCTTGTATATTCTCTGAACTGATAACAAGTCATGTTAGCACAGTGTCAACAGAACAAAACAAACCATGTTCAGAGGTCATCTTTCTGTTTCCATACTATATTTTTATGAACTGGACAATAAGAGAATTAAACCTCATCCCTGATCACAGACAGATCTTCAAAAAGGCTGACATGAATTGCATTTGGGAAACCCCTTATCCTTTTACTTTCAGCCCTAGCTTTTTATATTGAAATGGCTCCATTATAATCCATTAGTGCTGCTATTGTAGCTAGAATGAGGACAGAGCATCTCTCATCATGTAGCTGGCCAGCAAAACACTGTGCTCCACATTCAAGGCTGGTCCTCTTGAAACCTGATGTGTGTCACTGGTAATTAAATTCAAACATGCCTCTTCCAAATCCAGGCACTGTCTGTTGGGGTCTGGATTCACTCATCAGTGTGAATCTATTTAAGGACAGTTTACAATAAAACAAGTGTTTGGCTTTAGAGCATAGAGACCACGAAGAGACACAACAAACAGACCTGTAACGGCAAGTTTAAAGAAATAACAGAGGGGGCACGTGTAAGAATATTAACGGACACTTTTTTTAATCTCACAGTCACAGTGTTAATTCAACAGTGCTGACATATTTAATAGAAATTTCCTGTAAAACATCTGGAAAGACAATATTTTACATATGAAATTCAGTATGCACAGCTGGTGCTACAAACTTGTCCAAACATTGCCCCCTGCTGGGGATGCAAGTACATTGCCCACACAGCAGCTGAGGTTTATGTGTGTGTTTCTAAAACAAATATCACTCTCATCAGGGGGAATGATCATGAGCAATACAATCAATTAATAAAAGCCAATAGAAAAATGTAACAATTCATTCTATTTTGTGAGACAGTGTTAATTAGATACTGACTGACAAGATGAAAAGAGCTTAACTGACTTTGGACATGGCAACGAAGGCACCTCCCTTCTTAAGGACACTTGGGACAGCTGCAGTGGTTACAAAAATGAGTCGCTGTGTAATTACATTGACATGATGTCACTAACACATTTGTTGCGCATATTTAATTCAATTCTATATATATTCTATATAAAACTTGTTGACTCGCACATCATTTTCTGCTGTGTTGATATTTCATAAACTGAAATCTTCCTTCTTCTAAATGGTGGATAAATTCAGAGCCATGTAGATCAGATTAGTTGTAGTGCAGATAAACCCAATCAGGTTGCAGAGGCTGGACAAGCCGTGGTAGCGGCCGAACGTCGTCCTGTAGGCTCTGTACTTGGGGTCCTGCTCTTTGAGCTTAGCGTAAGCTTCTTTCTGGCTGCCCATGCCAATCTGATTCCCCAGGCCATGCTCCTTCTCCACCTCCCACATCTGGAACATCACCTCAGTGCCCGCTGGGCCGAACCACTGTGCGTTCAGACCTGCCATGATCAACGCCATGAAGTAGAAACCCATCTGCAAGACAAGAAGAGATACCTTACTGGAAAACACATGGTGATGTGTTACTTGCAAAGACTGTCGCTAAAATAAGCATTTAAAAACTGTTGAAGTGTTGCACGTGTGATGTTTGACCTGCACACTTTCGTGCCAGTCCAGCAGCTCTCTGGGGTGGTACACAGCATACACAGCCAGGCTGACAACATTGCTGCCCATCAGACTGTAGAAGTACACAGGGAAGAGTTTGCTTTGCACCAGGCCAAAGGTGTGCCGAGTAACCTGCCACACCAATGCAAAACCTGCATTGAGATCAAGAAAAGGAGGGGGGGTCAAAAATCTAAACAACAGTGTTGAGACATGATTTCTGTTCGTACGCTTCATACCTGATATGAAGGTGACCCAGACCTGCATGCCCCAGGTGAATGAGAGCACCAGGAGGTGTAGCACTTTGACCAAGTCTGTGGGCTCCCCCTCTGTTACCATTGTGTCCTTCTGCAAAATAAGTACATCATACACACGGTTGGCATACATTAACCCTTGTGTTTGGATTTACTTACTCCTTATTTGGGGTCCCACAGGTCCCACTGCTGTATGTGCACAAACAATATTTTAAATATTCAACCGTTTTCTTTTCTTTTGACCTTTTCAGTTCAAAAGTGGCAGCCCTTACCGAGATCATATGTGTGTTACATGTTAGCATGGGCAGAAAATGAAATTCCCTTTTCGAGGTCAGAGGTCTAACTCCCTTATAAACTCAGATCTAGACTTATTAAAGACATGGGAGGAATAGTGGTGTCAAAAACTATTGTCCTCACAACCAATCACAAATACAGAACACAGGAGAATTAATTGCATTTAACCATGTTTGATAACTCTTCAAACTGAAGTAATTCGGCATTTTATTCTAAAAATGTTTGGTGTGTTTTTGGAGCTGTCACAGGTGCTCTGCAGTCTCCAGGATTAGAAAACGGCCACAGATAAAAAGCTCATGTGTATCTTGCTCCACGCATGTAGCTGTCCTGATAACGCCACGGAGTGAGATAACAGCGTAGGCAGAGCACAGACATTACATTTCAGAATTCACTGACATTTCTAATCTATATGAGAATCCCAACAACTTTTCAGCACAGGCTGATAAAGGTGAAAAATGCGTGAGAGGGAGCTGCGTGCGGCTCCGTCATTCAGGTCCCTCTCACGGTGTTTAGGTTCAACGAGCGACCGTGTTAACTGGTGACCGTCGGTCAAACGCGTGGGCGGTTGTCGTGGTTACGACAGCTGTCGAAGGAGGTAAACGCAGCTGCTCTTTTGACATGAAAAAAAACAGAGCAAGCAAAGAAACATTAACAAGGACAGCTTCCCGTTGTCAACAGCTGTCAGAACGGCTGACGGTCACCAGTTAACACGGTCGCTCGTTAAGCCGAAGCCCTGGCATGCTAACCAGCTTTAGCCTCTGAGCTAATTTACTGTTAAGTTTTCTGTCGGCAGCGTAACTCCGCTCATTTTCTACTTGATGCGTACTGTCTGTCGCTACATGTCACACAGACCTGGACCTACCTGTCTGTCCTTCTCCTGCGGGTAACGAGGAACGCAGAATCCTCCAAATGATGAACGTCAGTGCGGCCAAAGGTTCAACCGAGCCACTTCCTCTGTCAATATTATGATGTGACCGAGCCCCGCCCCTCTCGGAGAGACGGACCAATGGCTTCTTTGAAAATTATTAGATAGATAGATAGATAGATAGATAGATAGATAGATAGATAGATAGATAGATAGATAGATAGATAGATAGATAGATAGATAGTACTTACTGTTTACCTTTACTTTTATATCTTTTGTTTGATTTGGGACCTTTATTTTCAGAATAAGGCAGACATGGAATATAATATTCATAACTATGATTTCATGCATGTATGATCAAGATAAGAATCTTTCTGTTTTTATTAATAAAAAATTCTCCTTTTATATCTACAGTATGAGCGGGTCCTCTTTCATGGAGGTCGCCATGTTGAAACACTGTGTTTCTACAGTAGCCCAGAACAGACAAACTAAACACTGACTCTAGTCAGGGTCTTTAAAGTGTGTTTCTCTTTACACTAGGAAGGTGAGGGTGATGTGAGGAGATTACAATGCAGTAATTACACCCATAGATGCAGGTAAATTCTACACACTGGACCTTTAAATTAGTCCACTTAAACACAGCAGTCACAACTTAATTGCTTAGTTTCTTTTCAGTTTATAAATATACAAAATATGTCTAATATATGTCATTGTTTCCTTCATTGGATAGTATAGACTTACACAAGGTGCCTCAGTTTATAGGGTCTTTACCTCAGATCTCAGATCAGAAGTTGTATTCTTGAAAAGGTCTTTAAAAATCCGCCCTGTAAAACACCGACACTCCTTTTGCACGTCATCAGTTCAAAGCACAGCAGAGTTCTTTGACTGCCGCAGCGAGAGGATTTAGACTTAAGGATGCAACCACACACACGCACACACAGACTTATTATTTTCCTGACTTTCATCATTTTTAGGGAGAAGCCTCTGAGGGAGTTTTCTATTTTAGCATGCCACATACAAGGTTTTGAGTTAGATTGTTATGGGACATTGACTTCTCTCCTTGGGATAAAGAGCAGCTGTATGTTTGTGTTCAGAAGCCTCTACACTGTCAGATAACAATGGTGGAACACTGAGGGTAAACATATTTCTTTGTTTGTAGACTAATGACGGTTTAGAATAGCTGTGTCTCTGTCCCGAGGACATACAGATGAGTCACAGAGGACAGCGTCTTCATTACCTGAGGCAGCATCATGTCATGACAAGTGTATGCTCTATTCTCCTTGGCCAAGCTTCAATAAACATTTCAGAACAAGATCCAAACTGTATGATTCCGGTGGCCCTGATGACAGATATCTATTATTTTCATTGGTTTATGAGGTTCTTACAAGCACAAAAGTGCATTGGATATTGAGTGTTAATCATTGCATCAATCTTCTTCTCTTCTGATGATCTGAACACTCTTGACAATCATTGGATGGCTCCAAAGTGTCTCAGTTGAGCAAGATCAAAATAGAGATTTTGGTTATTTTCTAAAAGAGATTTTACTGCAATGATCAGTCAATTACTTGATTAACTGTCAACTATTAAATTAATCTTCTAACTATAACTGGTTACCCGTTCTGACTAATGTTTAAGAAAAACAACAGCAAATTATTTGATTTCAGCTTCTCAAATGAATATTTTCTGGTTTCCTTAGACAGTAAACTGCCCATAAACCAAATAACTTTGGCTGAATAAATACTGCTGCTAATTAATATACTACTGAAGCAACATTTTTTTACATTGAACAACAGTTCCACGGAAATTTAAATGTATGATAATGATGATTGTTAAGACTGGTACTCCACAAAAGCTTGGACTCAAAAGCACGACTCGAAAGCAGTTCAGGGTTCAAATGCCAAATCAGTTTACTGGTCAGAAGAAAGGTTCGGTACACGGTAATCAGTCAGATCAGACAAACAAATCCGAAAAGGGCTAGGCAAAGGCAGAGGTCAGTAAACAGGCAAAATACAAAAAAAAACAGGAAAATCCGATCACTAAACTCACAAGGCTGGGACGTAAGGCACTGGGGTACAAAACGAACTGGCACAGAGAGGGGGAGAAACACAGACTAAATACACAAGAGAGGGGAGTGGTAACAAGACACAGGTGAATCTAATGAGGGCGGGGCAGACAATCAAAACTGGAGGGAAAAACACAGGGGCAGGAAGTGAGGCGGTCTGAAACGAGAGGAAGGGTAAGTTTCACAATAAAACAGAAATCATAACGTTTCACAATAAAACAGAACACAAAACACATGACCTTAAGAGGCTTGACGAGATGTGTCAGATGATGATAATAATAATAATAATAATGTTCCACATCCAGTGGGTGGTGATAACATTAGAATTTATGTATTAAAACAAGTGATTTCTAGAGGATTATTATGTCTTAAAAAAGTTAAAATGTGTGTATACATCAGGTTGACTCAATTCTTTATAGTAAAATCCTTTTACAATGTATACACAGTTTATATAATATTATAGAAGTCTATATACTTCATATCATGTGATATGTGTAAACAATATTGCTATTACAGTTTATATCATATTTATACAACATTCTTATCTTTTTGCACAGTCTATTTACATACTTATATTCATAGTATATTATTTACAGTATGTATATCTTGTATAATCAAGTATTTATTATGCACATATAATATATATGCTATATTTCATATATAATATCTTAGATAGATAGATAGATAGATAGATAGATAGATAGATAGATAGATAGATAGATAGATAGATAGATAGATATCTACTGAAACAAACGTCACATGTAACAGGTGGCCTCCTATTAGAGCGATTATGAATCATTTTGAGTCATTTATTAATGTTTATTAATGCATATTTATTAAAGGTTTCAGTGTTTTGAAGGACGTCACGTTTGCCCCATCAATGGAAGAGGGCGTCCATTTAAAAGACGAGATCCGCTATTGGACACACAAGGCTGTCAGTCTACGCTTTTAAACCAATCACAAATCGAACAAATTTCCAGCTAACCAATCAGAAGCGGACCCAGAGAGACGCTGCATCCATCGGGATCAAATCGAATGCACACACAGAGCATCCTCCGCTGCGAGACGTCCCTCTGGTAAGACACACACACACACGCACACACGCACGCACACACACACGCACCGTGATGTAACCGCTAAATGAAGCAGTGAAGAGAAGACGACACGCTCTCTCCACGTCCACCTTCAAAGTGTTTTAGTAAAAACACGTCACGCAGTCTTCATCCACAGGCTAGCAGCCCGTTAGCTTGCTAGCGTGTAGCGGCAGCCTTTTGGCGCTTTTAGTGGGGGCGTTTGTTTTTGTGCCGCTGTGTGTCGTTTCAGAGGAGCGGTCCGTCTGTGACTCTGACAATACACAGCTGTTGTTATATAAATTAGAAGCAGGTGTGACGTTAACATTATTACAGGAACATGTTAGTTTGTGGTCTGCCTCTGAGCAGCCAGTGCTGATGAACAGTAAATCAAAAATCAATTTTATTTGTATAGCCCAAATTCACAAAGTACATTTGCCTCAGAGGGCTTTACAAAAAACTTGCCCACAAAAAACCTTTAACAGGGAAAAAAGGTGGAAGAAACCTCAGGAAGAGCCACAGAGGAGGGATCCCTCTCCCAGGACGGACAGACGTGCAATGGATGTCACATATACAGGACAAATCAACACAAACATACTGTACAATGACTGATAAAATGACAATGAAACACAATGAATGATAAAATGACAATGAATTACAATGAATGATAAAATGACCACAGTAGCAGATATCATAGTAATAATGACAGTAATAATAATATATGTAGTGGACGTCGTGCAGGACCACAGCAGCAGCCACGATCCATGAGAACCTGCTCGACGACAGAGCACAGAAACTCCGGGGAAGTTTGGTTAGTAACATGCATTAACGAGACATGTCCACAGATGGAGGGAGAGAGAGAGAGGGAGAGAGAGAGTGAAAGAGAGGGTTTTCGGTAAGGGAGATGTGACTGCATCTTCAACCAATACCGTGCCTGGCTAGGCATAACCCTGGGGGGAGGGGGAGTCCCCCGGCAGTCTAATCCTATGGCAGCATAACTAAGCGATGACCAGAGCCAGCCCTAACTATAAGCTCTATTAAAAAAGAAAGTCTTAAGTCTATTCTTAAAAGTGTTGACCGTGTCTGCCTCCCGAACCCAGAATGGTAGTTTGTTCCACAGAAGAGGAGCCTGATAGCTGAAAGCTCTGGCTCTCAATCTACTTCGGAGACTATAGGAACCACAAGGAACCCAGCGTCCTGAGAGCGCAGTGTTCTAGAGGGGTAGTAAGGTATTATGAGCTATTTTAGATAAGATGGTGCCTGACCATGAAGAGCTTTATAAGGAAGGAGAAGAATTTTAAATTCTATTCTAGATTTAACAGGTAGCCAATGCAAGGAAGCCAAAATGGGAGAGATGTGATCTCTGATCTTGGTTCCTGTCAGAACACGTGCAGCAGCATTCTGAATTAACTGCAAAGTCCTCAGAGACTTATTAGAGCAGCCTGATAACAAAGAGTTACAATAGTCCAGCCTTGAAGTAACAAATGCGTGGACTAGTTTTTCTGCATCCGCCTGAGAGACAATGCGTCTGATTTTAGCGATGTTACGTAAGTGGAAGAATGCAGTCCTCGAAATTTGTTTTATGTGGACGTTAAAGGACAAATCCTGATCAAAAACAACTCCAAGATTCTTTACAGTGGAGCTGGAGGCCAGGGTGATCCCATCTAAAGTAACTAAGTCTCTAGAAAGAGAGTTTCTGAGGTGTTTGGGTCCAATTACAAGAACTTCAGTTTTGTCTGAATTTAACATCAAAAAATTGTAGGTCATCCAACTTTTTATATCCTTAAGGCATGCTTGGAGTTTAGTTAACTGATTGGTTGCATCAGGCTTGATCGATAAATATAATTGGGTGTCGTCAGCATAACAATGAAAATTGATAGAGTGATTCCTAATAATGTTCCCTAAAGGAAGCATATATAAACTGAATAGAAGTGGTCCAAGTACAGAACCTTGTGGGACTCCATGACAAACTTTGGTCTGCATGGAGGATTCATCATTGACGTGAACAAACTGAGATCGATCTAAAAAGTACGATTTAAACCAGCTTAGGGCGGTTCCTTTGATGCCAATTCGATGTTCCAGTCTCTGTAAAAGAATTTGATGGTCAATGGTGTCAAATGCAGCACTAAGATCTAACAGGACAAGTACAGAGATGAGTCCTTTGTCTGATGCCATTAGGAGGTCATTTGTAACTTTGACTAATGCGGTCTCTGTGCTATGATGCACTCTAAATCCTGACTGAAAATCCTCAAATAGACTATTGTTATGGAGAAAGTCACACAGCTGATTAGCTACAGCTTTCTCAAGTATCTTAGACAGAAAGGGAAGGTTTGATATCGGTCTGTAGTTGGCTAAGACCTCTGGGTCTAGAGTGGGCTTTTTAAGAAGAGGTTTAATTACAGCTACCTTAAAGGACTGTGGTACATATCCTGATAATAAAGACAGATTAATCATATCCAATAACGAATTACTAACTACAGGTAAAACATCCTTGAGCAACCTGGTTGGGATGGAGTCTAAGAGACAGGATGACGGCTTAGCTGCAGAAATGATTAAAGTTATTTGATGAAGGTCGATGGGGGAAAAACAGTCTAAATACATATCAGGTTTTACAGCTGTTTCAAAACTTGCTGTATCAGAATGCAGATCAATGCCTGTTGAGGGCAAGAGGTGATGGATTTTGTCTCTAATAGTTATAATCTTATCATTAAAGAAGCTCATGAAGTCATTGCTACTTAGACCTAAAGGAATAGATGGTTCAGTAGAGCTGTGATTCTCTGTTAGCCTGGCTACAGTGCTGAAGAGAAACCTGGGGTTGTTCTTATTCTCCTCAATTAAAGAAGAGTAGTAGGCTGCTCTGGCATTACGGAGAGCCTTCCTGTATGTTTTGAGATTATCTTGCCAGACTAGATGAGATTCTTCCAGTTTAGTGGCACACCATTTGCGTTCAGATTTACGTGCCTCTTGCTTTAATTTTACGAGTCTGCTGGCTATACCATGGTGCTAGCCTTCTTTGTTTAATTATCTTCTTTTTCAGAGGTGCAATAGAGTCTAGAGTTGTCCGTAATGAGCCTGTAATACTATCAACAAGATGGTCTATTTGTGGGTGGCTAAAGGAAGTAGACAAGTCCTCTGTTACAGTTAGACATGGCATTGAATTCAATGCTGAAGGAATCACTTCCTTAAATTTGGCTACATCACTATCAGATAAACATCTGCTGTAGAAGTTTCTACACAAGGCAAGGCAAGTTTATTTGTATAGCACAATTCGTACACAAGGCAATTCATAGTGCTTTACAGAGGCAAGGAAAAACATTTGACATTAAGACAAGCAATAGCAATAGAAATAAAAAATGAAAAAGAAAATTTGATTAAAAATATCAGGCAAAGGCTTATAGTAATGTGTGTTACTGTGTTTATGTCTGTCTCCAACACTTTATGTTTAATAGTCAAAGGTGACTGTATTTACCTGTTTAAAACAAACACAGGCTGCTTTGTCATGTGTGTGTAAAGTAGTTTGAAGGGGGGGGTGTAATATCCATATCTTTCTGTTTCTTCTGCAGACATACAGCAGCATTCCAGATGGGGCGCAGGAAGTCAAAGAGGAAACCACCTCCCAAGAAGAAGATGACAGGTAACCTGGACATCCAGTTCACCTGTCCGTTCTGTAACCACGAGAAGTCCTGCGATGTCAAAATGTGAGTAGCTCAGACTTGTCCAGAAATGCACATGGATTAGACGGATTTCCATTCCTGATTAGCTCCAATGCTGAAATCTTCTATTATAACATATAGAAGAAGTGGAAAGCCTCAGAGCTTCCACTTGATTATTAATAATATGGTAGTGATGGCAGAAAGGTGATAGCTCACCATCAGACTTAAACCTGTCATTTAGCTCAGTCAGTAGAGCAGCTGCCCCATGCACGAAGGCTCAGTCCTTGCTGTGGAAGCCCAGGGTTTGAATCTGACCTGTGGCTCTCCTGTGGTCATTTCCCGTCTCTCTCTCTCCACATTCCTGTCACTTTCAGCTGTCTCTATCAAAATAAAAGTTCAAAAAGGGCAAAATCTTTTATTCCGAGGCTCACTTCAGGACCGGGACCACTTCATCCTGTTGTATATCTGCATATTTATAGCATTCTGTGAATATAGTGTGAAATCTCACTCTCATTACCTGTCATACACTTGCACATTTCTGCACCACAGCTCCTTCGTTTTAGAATATATTGTATATATATTTATATTGTTTATGTTTAATACATGTTTATTCTGCACCAACCAAGTGTGAATACAGAACAGCTGTTTAAAGCATCAACCTGTCAAACACTGTTGGTCAAATATTTAAACTTGATGGCTGCATTAGAGAACATGGTTATGAAATCTTATGCATTATTTTTTTAGCAGGTGACCTGTAACATGCTTCACAAATTACATGGGGAATATGACTTGGCTGCAGCTCTAAAAAAAATAAAAAAATCAGTCAGAAGATTTTTTTTTTTTTTTTGCTTTACTAAAACACCTTGTTTTTTCAGGGAGCGAACCAGAAACACAGGAATCATATCGTGCAGTGTTTGTCTGGAGGAGTTCCAGACGCCTATAACCTGTATCCTTCATGCAACAAGAGACTGCAGCATCACGTCAGGCCAAATGTGATTACTTCCACCTGTCAGGGAGGTTTGTTTTGTATTCATACTGATATCTCGTAGTTTTATGATGATGAAGAAAGTCAATTTTATACGTGCAAATCTTCATTTTTCTTAATTTTCTAATGAACTGCTGCACTGACTTAAATAACAATGACAATAAAAAAAAACAAATGATGCACATCATGGTTTTTTATCAGTTCTGCACGTGTGTGCAGGTGTAAAATTTCAAAACATTTTTTATTAAAATAATAAATTAGAGGATTGTTTAGCCGTGTGTATGTGTGTGTGTGTGTGTATATATATATATTTATATATTTATTAGGAACGCTCCTTAACCTCCCCTCCACAGATCTGTCCGAGCCAGTGGATGTTTACAGTGATTGGATCGATGCCTGTGAAGCGGCCAATCAATAGTCATGTTTTCCTGTGACTCACCTTCTCTCTAACCTCACTCACTCACATCTCACCCCTTCGATCTGTCCGCCCAATCGAAGTTTCCTGTCCAGCTAGCACGATGTAGCAAAACCTTCACAAACTTTAGAGGCATTATGTTTTTTTTTTACTGAAGGCGTGTGACGTGATCCGCTTGATTTCGCTTCAGTGTGGCTTGCTGAGCATGACACATTCCTCCGGCTGGGCCAGAGGGTTGACATGTTGTTTTGTCTGCATCACAGTTCTCGGTGTAAAACTTCTCATATGTCAGCAATTAGCATATGACAAGTGTTTTGTTTGTTTTAGAGTAGATCATGATGTTTTCTCTTTTTTGGAGTAATGTGTCATATCATGAAGTTTAACTTCTAATCTGATATTTCCCCTAGTGTCAAACATTGCATGTTCTCAGTCTGTATTTGTTGTGATTTATGGATGGAAAATATGATAATTCTCTTTTGTTTAGTTGTATTTATTAGATTGTAATGACTAGAATGTCTTTTTTGTGTTTTCAACCCCGTCTTTAAAGCACTGAAACATTTTATAGGTTGTTTTTGAACTGCCAAATCTTTTCAAAACTTTTAGGCCAGTATATATATATTTGTACTGTTAGATTTTTATGATTTTCCTTTTTTAAAATCACAATCGTTTCATTTCTATGACACTACTTCTGTGTATTTTTTTTTTTTTTTTTTTGGTATTGAGAGTAACGAGAGAATTCAATCTGAACCGTATTTTTCAGGTGTTTTTTATTGCACAAATGTCATGTTTAGTGAAAGGCATATTTAAAAAAAAAAAAATCAAAAAAAAATAATCAAGAGGTTAGCAAAGATGGAAAGTTTGAACAATGTTGAAACAAAGCCAACACATGAAGGTGAAATGTTCCCAGACATTTACTCCACATTGTTACTCTTCTGGTTGTTATAGGGAAAAAATGATGACGAATGAAAGCACTGTTTAAATAAAAAAAAAAAAAAAAACTACATTCCCACATTTGATTGAATAAAATTAATGTTTGGATGATTGATGGATTGTAAATGCAGTAAATGTGTTTTTTTCTTACCACTAGATGGCACACTGCTACACATTCCAAATCATGGCCAAGATGCCAATGACCGGTTCAGACCTATAGCTCCGTGAACACAAACATGAAGCTCATCTAACGGCTCATTCAGAAACAGTAGATCTGAAGATTTCAAGCACTTTCGTGTATAAAATCAGACCACAAGTGCCTGAGCCTCCTCTTTTTAGCACATTTCGGCCTTCTGATGTGTTGAAAATGAATCCTGTAACAGCGAGTGACACCTCTGACCTCACGATAACATTACATTCAAGACATTCGGTGGGTTAACAGCATGACGCAGACGTTTAAAAACGAGAGTCTCATCTCTATATTTAGCACAGATCACTTAGCAATTATCAGCGGGCACCATAGTCTACTTTGATATTGCCATTTTACTGGCAGACGATGGATTAAGGACTCAGATACTTGGATAGAAGTGGCAATATCACAATCTAAAAACACAAGTATTAGTCCTGTATTTGAAATGTTACAGTACATAAGCATTATGAGCTAAATGTACTTAAAGTATGAAAAGTAAAAATACTCATGCCCCTGTGAGTGTTATACTGTTATATTATGACCTATACTTACAACATATTTTATTAACTCGTTTGTTTAGTGTGTAAAATCTGTTGTAAAGTAGCTAGAACTGTAATGGAGTCAAAAGTACAACAGTATCATCTGAGTTGCAGTGCAGTCAAAGTATAAAGTGGCATTAAATGGGAAGTACCTAAAATTTGTACTTAAGTAATGTATCTGAGTAAATTACTCAGTTACATTCCACCACTGTTTACTGCACACAAAGGGAAGCCAGTTAAAGTGCAAATGGAGCAAGTGAACTTTGGCTTTAGCGTTAAAACCAAAGTTCACTGCGACGTAAAGCAAAAACGTTTCCAAAAGAATAAAGGAAGAAGAACAGGACAGAAACTACTGGTGACTACATTTACCCTAACTTCACACTGAAGATCACACCTACATTTACTCTTCATAAAAAGCCTTGCAGACCCTCTAAGTACTTCCTCAAAAACCAAAGAGTCGTGGCTGCACACAAGCCATGTAAATTAGCCCAGTAAAAAAAAAAAGGCGTGATGGATAATTTGGCAGGTTTGTGAACATGACTATTTGTCAGCGCAGGTGCTCACAAAACAAAGCAAAGTCCGCGAAAAAGCTACAAGTCCTCCTGCTTCGCCCGCCCCGGTCAGCCCGTGGACCCGGGGACTTGTGTCATCCCGAGAAGTTGAATCCATAGACGGAGTCTCCAAATGTGGACGTGCACTCGAAATGTGTGTTCCGACTGGGTCAAAGTTCAAAGCATAGCACCAATACGGTCACCTGTTTCCTATGGAGAAACTTTCAAATTCTGCGTCAGTGTTCAAACTGGACTGGAAGTGAGGCGAGGGGTAGAAAATCTCTAATGACAATACAAGTATAAAAAGCTGGAGAAAACAGAAAAAAAAAACACTTTTTTAATTTGGATAGTCCACCTACAGATAGGTTAGAGTGTTTGGAACATCTCAACAGCTGATTAGTTGAGATTTCAACATTTTTCTGATCACCATGGTTCAGGTTTGGTTAGATCTTGGTTAGGTTAGGGGGCTTAACACAAACCTGGCACAAATCTAACATTAATTTAATGCTCATTTCCTTGATAATCTAAGAATATAATTTCAAAAAAAATCTTTCTCCATAGTAAGTAAGGGAAAGGGAAATTAGGTTTAGGGAATAATATAGGGGAAGAAAAATTAAAAAAGGAAGGGGAACGGGGGATTTAGGGTTAGGAAAGGACACAGGAGGGATACTACTAATCAGGGAGATTAGGTTAGGTTTAGGCGAATAATATAGGATGGGAAGTGTAAATAAGGAGAGTGAGAGGTTGAGTTTAGGGAAAATACAGGAGGGATGCTGTTAACAAGGGAGGTTAGGGTTAGAAAAAAAAATACAGGAGGGGTACTATTCATAAGGGAGGTAAGGAAAAGAATACCAAGGGGGAAGTACGAATAAGGGAGGTGGGAGGTTGGGTTAAAGAAAAATAAAACAACCTAGGGTTAGGTTTGGACTGAACCATAACCCCCCTGAACACAGGGGTTAGGGTTAGGGAAGAGGAGCCAAGCCCGTCTAACAAAGGGGACTGAAGGTGCGCAGTCCTTCCCTCAGTTGGTCCCTGCTGACCTGGCCCCAGTTGTGCTGACGGGAGCCTAGCGCACTATTTTCCGATCCTGGTCCTCAAAGTACCCCATGATTAGGGTAGTGATACGGTTATTGCATTCATGAATTATAGATTTGTTAAATATCTACAGACAGAGCGAAATACTTGAAATGTTACCAATACTCTAGAAACTATGTGTAGGCGGACTATCCAAATAAAGAGTTAGCAAACAATCTATAAATAGCAGAGGTCATTAAATGTGTGTCATGGGTATTTTTAGCGATGATAAAATTCATCCGAACAAAGAGAGACAGAAGTTGGCCACTGCCTGAAATTTTTGACACAAGGTCAGGTAAACACTTCAGTATTTTTCTTTGACTCGTGGAAAGACAAACTAGCTCGGGAATGAAGACGGCATTGACGTCAGTCAGTGTTAAATAACAGTCTGGAAGGTTTGCTCGTCACAAAGACAGTTGTGGTTGGTTGTCTGTAGTTAAGCAAAGAGGCAGGAGGGAGGGTGGAGGGTGGGGCGGTGAGGCTGTCTGTGTTTTTTTCCTAGTCAGAGTACTGGTTGTAGCCATCAAACTCCATCTCACTCCCGTTGTTATAGTAGGCCTCGGTAGGGTTGGTGCAGTACTTGTTGTCGAAGACCTGGCGGGGTAGGCCGTAGGTGGTCATGCCCTGCTGGGAGGCCACTTTGTTGGTGCCCATCTGCAGAGAGATGGTGGTGGTGTCACAGTTCTCCAGCTCCAGCTTCTTGTCGAAGATGTGCCTCCTGGTTCCCGGGGCTGTCATGCCAGCCTGAGTGACAGAAAGTGAGATGATGATGAGTTATATAATAATATTCATAATATATTCATAAATATCATATTCTACACTTGATTGAAATCAAAGAAAAGTCTAGTTCACAAAGACCAAAAACAACATAATAATTTTGTTCTGCCG
Source organism: Larimichthys crocea (assembly GCF_000972845.2). Classification (NCBI taxonomy): domain Eukaryota; kingdom Metazoa; phylum Chordata; class Actinopteri; family Sciaenidae; genus Larimichthys; species Larimichthys crocea. The sequence continues at coordinate 12,696,437 of NC_040022.1, forward strand.
TAGAGCTCCATCCATCCAAAAACTGTTCAAAACACATCAGTGAGCTTCATCATTGCACTGGGGGACTTGTTCCTTCATTATGATGGACATGGGAACTGTAGTTTTGTGTATTTCTCAATCTGTCTTGCTGATGGAAATACTCTTGAGAGCAGTGCTTTCCAAGCCTTCTTTAACCAATGTAAGCCCAACAATGCAACATCAACAGTCCATCCAATTGATTTTAAACACTATTAATCATAAAAACATGGATGATTTTACAACATTTTTAGTAGTAAAAGTAATTGAACTTTCAGTGTTTAGATTGAATTTATGTGTATTTCTGTTACAAGGTTTGCATTTCAACCAATCTCAGAACCCATCTGATGATGGTTCATCCTCTGAGGCCAACACATTTCTGTTGATCTCTATGAAAATATCTACATATGAATGCAGATTTATTTAATTTAAACGGTTACTACTTGCTATCCATTTTAACTATTTGTTCAATATTTTATTTCTTATATTTTAATAATACATCACTTTTACAATTTATTCATTACATACACCCCCTGGCAACTCCTTAAAGTCTGTGTAAAGTCAGAATAAATGTGTGTTCTGCGTTTGTCAGACCAGAGAAGAAAGTGTTATTAACCACCCAGCCAAATTTGACTAAGAATGTCGACAAGTTTATGAAATTAGGTGTCACCAGCGCCGGTCCTGGCCACATTTGCGCCCTGGGCGCAGGTAAAAATGAATTCTCAGCTCCAGGACTGTGGGGGAGCAGTCAGGCAGCCATTTTGAAGTGGCTGAAACCTTTACACAGACTTTAAATACTTTGTATGGATATGTATTCATCCACAACTGAAAATAGTAATTTAGTATTTACTTTGCCAACCTGCTCTCCTTCAGTAAACAAAGCCCTAAAGTCCTGTTTGAGACCATTGGCAACACACTGTACCTCCTGATGTACCCCCCTTTATCCCCGTTTCTGCTTCTACAACTCAGCTGTCAATTTAGGACTGCTTCTCTTCTATCAGCCTGTAAGACCTCATTGATCCTGGTGCACAGTACCAGACCTCCGCCCTGTGGATATTTTACCCACATCATTACTTAAAAATGTGCTTGGGTCTATTGGTCCATTCCTGGTCTTGATTATAAATAGTTCTCTCCAGTCTGGTTGTGTCGCAGATTATTTTATGCATGTTGTTCAGCCTCTCTTTCTAAGAAAAAATAAATAACCTTGATCCTTCCCTTAGAAATAACTTCAGGCCTTTATTAAATTCATGCAACCATTTTTGTACCAAATTTTAGAGAAAGTTGTGATTCATCCTGACTGAAAGGCTGCTCTGTTGTTGCTTCTGTTTTATGGTTTGCCTCTTTATGCTGTACTATGCTTTTACAACAAATGTGTGCATCTTTACATCTGTCTCTCTCTGTGGATCAGAGTATAAAATGGATGGATCATAGCATCAGTCTCCTCACCTGGCTGGCTCCCTTGTTAGTGCCCATCTGTAGGCTGATAGTGGACTGGTCCAATGGGTTGTCCACCCCCATCTTGGAATCATACAGATGGCGTCGTGTGCCGTAAGAGGTCATGCCCTTTTGGCTGGCGAGCTTGTTGGTGCCCATCTATAGAGACAGAAACATGGAGCACATTAAAGGACTGAAACCACACATCTGTATGACTGAAACAACTGTAAGACCACACCTATAATGCCCAAACATCCATTAATCTATTCATCAATAATCCAAAAAGCAGGGCAGGAGAGAGACGACTCAATGAAGACGTTTCTGATAAGATTCATTCAGCGCGAGTCCAGCAGGGGGCACAATGACAATCCACTGGGAAACATCTTGGCCAGCAGAACATGCATTTACAAACCCATCTGCAGGCGTGCTCATAAAGTAGTAGATTACAGGTTTAGTGTTTCTGCTGCTCTGACCTGCAGGCCTATGATGTTACGTCCCTCCCTGAGCTTCTCCGGGGCGAAGCGGCGCTGCTGTCTCTCCGCGTACTTCACTCCGATGTCGTACTTGGAGTGGAAACCTTTGGACTTGGCCTGAGAGAGAGAGGTGGCAGAGACAGAAGGGAAAATGGTGGTAATAGAGTGTATTCTTCATTCCCATATTGTTTTTATTATGCTAGTGCTGTTTCCACATTATAGTTCCAGTTCATGCAACACAAAGCAAAGGTAGACTAGTGGCTAAAAATGATGAACAGTTACTCCAGGTTGTGTTGACTGCACCTGATTCAGTAGAATTCAAAAGTGAGGAAAGCACCGACATCAGCCTCTCCTACAACAGATGTCACTGGAGTAACAGTGTGTGTGTGTTTGTGTGTGTGTGTGTGTAAAGCTACCCTCACCATTCCAGCCAGAGCGATGAGTGTGCTCTGGACCTGAGTGTGGTTGACATTCTCAAACAGATCGTTGGCCTCAAAGATGTCATGTGGCCTTAGGCCGTAGTCTGTGATCGCACGGACAAAATTCCCTATGTTTTCCAGCTGGAGGGGCAGACAGAGGGAAAATAGAACAAGTTGAGAAGAGAATCTATTGTGCAACTTACATAGAATTTTACGTGGAGTTTTACCCTGTGATTCATTTTGAATGCAGCTTTTGTCTCGTAGTAACCACACAGTAGTTCTAACTGTTCAGGGAAATATGGCTATTCACTGTCTGGCTCAGAGCAAGACGAGTAGATCGATATTTGACTTCTCCTCTGCTCAGACAGTTTGTCACCATATGAACTGCATATCAGTTCACAACAGGAGAGAGGACTGCATTAGAGCATTCAGAAAAAGTCATTCAGTCTGCATTACAAAGGAACTCATCCTAACCACTATTAAAGAACTGGACACGTAGGACATAGAAATGGTTATCTAGTACTCAGCTCCGTCACCACTAAAACTCAGCTACATGTTGTTGTCCTCAGTCTGTCTGTGCTGAACTTCCACTGCTGTTACCTGTCACTCTATTGCCTTTGGCAGCTTGCCCTCATGCACCTGCATGCATCTGGTTTATTCTGACACTAAAAAGAACGAACAGCGTACGCGTGATGTCATCCACATGTTTCTAAAGAGCAGTCTTTAAGCAGAATCTGTAGCTCTGGCCCCCGCCATGTTGGCAGTCCTGCCTCTTCTACCTCCTGGCTATTCTTAAAATTGACAAAGACGATGAGGCAGGCTAAATGAAGCCTGGTTGCTCAAACAAGCCATCTGTAACAGCACCCACCTGTCAACCAAAGCGTCCACACTCTTAATCCTGCATAACTTTAAGCCTTAATATAATGTGAACAGGTGAGTTGTATATAAATTCACCCTCAGTACAGTTGTTATGAACGGGGAAATTAGCTACAGAGACCAAAACTGTTTTTTGTACCAGGCTGTAAACATGTTTATTTCTGCTGTGAAGTTGGACATTTGAACATGGGGACTTATGGAGACTGACTCACTTCTGGAGCCAGCCTCAAGTGGACGACAAGAGGAACTGCAGTTTTTGACACTTCTGTATTGGCTTCACTTCACAGACATAGAGGTTGCTGCTTGGTCATCTATTGTGGTTTGATTTTTAATGTGTCAGACTTGATTTCTGTGTTTTATCTACTGTGCATGCTCTTTATGTCCAAGCTGCAGCTCTGCATGTTTCATTTAGTGTTGGTAACATTAATATGGCTAATTTTATAGTTTTGTACATGCATTAGCCTCTGTGTAGTATGAGTATCCTGATGATGTTTCTACTAACTTTAAGATTTTATTTGAATTATTGTTCTACGTGTTTACATGTGATCTGATTGAATATTTGAAAGTCTGACTATGTGTCTTTATGTACACGTCTAAATTTCACAGTGAGATTTTTTTTTGGAAAGATCTTCCACAGGCCTTAAAAGCACAGCTTGCTGTTTGAGTCCTGTTAAGGGCTAATAAAAACCATGCTGGGATGGGCTTCATTTGATAGGGCAGCTACTTTATGGAATGCCAGTATGGTAGACTAACCCAGTTCCACATGCTCTGGAAAAACGACCCTGACTTTGAGACTAGCAGGGCAAATAAGGATTATTTTCTTTCCACAGAGCCGGTGCATTACCTGGTGCCAGTTTTGACTGGAGTTGTTGATCTTTCTCACAGAACCAGGCTGGAGAACGTTAATGAGTCTGCAAAGAAAGACATTTTTAGAGAAGGCTCACAGACCAATCAGCATAAACATAACATCTCCTGTCAGTGTCTGTCCACTCACTCGCACAACAGGACTCCATCCTTCAGGCTCTCCATGAAGCTGTCCCCCATTTTTTTGCCGGTCACATCCTGAATCCACAGCCTGAGCTCCTCTTCCTTCTGGGGGTCGTACTTCCCTGCAAGCTGAGGGAGGGATGGAACAGAGGTTAGAGGTAAAATATAACGCTGATAAGAGTGCACATATATACAGCCAAACTCTCCATGACTAAGCGCTTAGTTCTTCTTGTGAATTTCAACACACACACACGCGCGCGCGCAGACACACACACACACACACACACGCAGACACACACACACACACACACACACACACACACAAAAGTAGAATAAACAACCCAGTGGTCCAAAGATGGAAAGCAGAAAAGAGAGGAGTAAAAAGTTATGCCAGTTGTGAGTCTTGTGGGAGAACAAAAAGTCATATATTGTTCAGTGGAATATAAATTCCATTTCAGATTATTTAAATGCAGCATTTTAAATATTTAAGCTTTATTTTACCGTTGTATAATTTCCGCATAATTTCCAAAACGTTTCCTGGCAGGGACGATGCAGTTTGGTCCTAATCACAGAGGGAAAACAGGCTACCCTCAAAAGAAAATGATTCATTATTCTGTAATTATTGGACTTTTTATTATACTCCGTGTTTGTTTCTCACGTTCGGCTGAGCTGACCTGTGCTGCTCTGACAAGAGCATCAATTAGCTGCAGTGAAATCGTTAGAAGTAGTTGAAAACCTTCCTCGATAACAAATTATATTTATTTCCAGCAAAACTTCAAACAGCCATGAAATATTGCGCTATTCTTTCTCTTCCCAATGTCATGTCAAATGAGTCTCTCCTTCAGCTTTAATATGAGGTTTCTTTTACGCCTCATGTCAGGTTTTCAGTCACTAAAATAACTCTTATAACTAACTGTACTGCTGTTGAAAGTCTTACTGTACAATAAAAAAATACTTTGAGGTGAGGGGTATAAACAGAACAGGAAGAAAAAAGAAAAAGAAAAAGGCCTTTAGACATTCCTGCATGGAGAAACACACTCTCTCTCTCTCTCTCTCTTCTCTCCATGTATTTCCTTAATGGCACAAAAACATTGCCCCTAATACTTTGAATTCTGGCATGGGCTTTAAGGTTACACACACACACACACACACAGACACACACACACACACACACACACACACAAGATAAGTCTTCACAGTCTGGGATCAGCAGCCAACACAAACAAGTATTTCAAAGCAGCAGGGATAGCATAGCTTCCAGTCCATCACACCAAACTTGGGAGAAACAGCTTTCCCAGACACTCCTCCCTCTCCCTCTCCCTCTGCCTCTGACCATCCTGCTCTCCTTTCTCCGGATTGGCCAAGCTCATATTTCTCTCTTACTCGCTTTCCCTCTCTCCCTCTGGGTTTTCCAGAATCTGCCCTTTTACAGAGAGTTGACTATTCAGGCAAACCACGTCTGATAAAGACAGGCCAAGATCGACAGGTCCTGCTTCTAGTCGAAGTTGTTTAGCTCAGAGTTGGATTTAGTCGGGTTGTTCTACTCGTCGAAGAGTTCAGGAATATAGTCACAACTGGCTGTTTTCTGAGCCCTGGAGCATTTTGATTCATAAACATGGAGCACATGAGGAAAAACAAATGAATCAGAAAGTGTCATAGACTGAGTAAACTGATTCAGTAATGTCACCAAAACGACCTAACATTAGCTACTGGTCATAGCAGAGCACGTAAAGCTGCAGGGACTAAACTGAATGGAACTTTTCATTTGGAAGAAAAAGTGTTTTATCCGGTTTTATATCTGATTTCATAATGTAGAGAAAGTTGACCATTTCAAATCTTACTAGAGTCAAACTGACTGATATTTTATTAAATATTACATGATCGTACAGATGCATGAGTGTGTAAACAGCATTTCACTGTAGTTGGTCTAGGTGGAGCTGCTTTCTTTACATAGACATATCCATACATATAGTGAGACAGTTTAGTTCAGAGCTTAGACCCCTCCTGAGGGTTACAAGAAGAATCTGAGAGGTTGTGAGATGTTTAATGGCAAAGGAAGAAAAAAAAAGGTTTTCCAACACAAAGATTCAATATTTGTATAATTGTAATATTATCAGAATCCACATTAAATTTTCTGTATTGATAACCATTTTTATTAATTATTTTTGTCGTGTTCAAATTATTTAGGTTATTTAAATGAAGCCATGTATGTGAACTGCTAACAACTCATAGACATTGAAAACAAGGGGCCCAAACTACACACTGCTTGTGAGTGTAGTAAGTAAAGTCAGGTAAAGCAGAAGTTCCTCAAAACTGTACTTTAGTTTAGTACTTGTGTATTTGTAAGCTGGTCAAATCCTTAATCTGGTTTATTCACTAAGTTCCTTCCAGAATTCAGAGTGTTTGACTGTATTTTATGAATCCATTTCACACCTTATGTTTGTAGTACACCTTATGTAACATTTCAGATTTGAGATGTTCGGCTTCTTTGTTAAATTAAATTATTATTATTTTTTTTTTAAGAAAATCCCCAAAAACACCTTCATGTCTTTAAGTGAGATATCATATTGGGTCAAACTTCGACACTAGAATCACAACATTTTAAATGACATGGGGCTTAAAGCATCATTATGTAACTAAATGTGCTCAAAGTGTCAGTGATCTGACTCAGTGAAGTTGTGTAGTGTCAGCTACACAGGAATATCTAAAGGCTGCCAACATTAGCTACTATTAGCTACTGGTCATACCAGACCAAGTAAGGCTGTAGCAGAAACATCTCGCAGTGCAGTGAAGCGACACGGCTGTGTGTTATATTTCTTATGGATTCAGCTTTTTATTTGAAAGAGAAAAAAATGTGTTATATCTTCCTTCAAAACATACCCATGCTCACTTTAAGTAGAATCTTATAATATGGCGTATTACCATTGGGGCAGAATGAATATATGTAGCTGTTGGTGACTGACATGCACACAAACAAATAAACAACTAAACAAACAAACAAACAGTCCTCACGTGGTGTCACATGGACTCTTTATGTGATCTGCTGGCACGGCTTTGGTCTGCACCACCTATCTCCTCTGCACCTGTGTTCTGTCAGGACAGTGTTTTGTCATCTGTGACTCGGATGTAAACTGTTTAGAGTAAGGACACTTTCTCAAGTTCCAAGCCAGAGCCTGGTCACTCCTTAAAAGGCGATTTGATTATGCTGATGTACCTGTCAGTCTTTGTGCTGCTCTCTGATGTCATGCTGCTGGAACTTACCATCCCTGAATGACCCTGTGGAGCTTCTGCGCCTCAAATAAACATTTGATCTCCACAGGAAACACACTGTATTTCTCTGCTCGTCCCTGTGTACATGATGGACTAGTAAACAGCACAGATATGGCAGTAAAAATAACTTCTCAAACCTTCAGCTCTGACTGCGACCCTCTGCCACTTCTGAGCAGCAGCAATGACAGGAATGCAGGTTTCACAGAGAGCAGAGCAGGCTCTGATGAGAGATGGCACTATTCAGAGAAGACGTGACATCCCTCCAGAACAATAACCACCACCATGATAATGCTGATGAGGGAACTGGACTGGTCACAGGATGACCTTTCTCATCCTAAACAGGCCATCAGCAGCTCTGACTCATCCCACTGTAAGCAGACACTACTGTCCTGATGGAGGCTGCACAGAGATACAAAGAAAAAGTCCATTTAAAACTGCTGTAAAAACACTTCCTGTCAGGTGATGACAGGTTAAATGTTTGGAAATGATCTGCTGGGTGCAACACCACGCAGCGGCGGAATGTAACATAGTACATTTACTCAAGTACTTCAGTCCACATTTCTACTTCATTTAGAGGGAAATACTGTCCTTCACAGAGTTTAACATATAAAGTGATTGGAAATCAGCTGTTTTTTTTTTTTTTTAGATTACACCAACAATAGTACAGAAAGTAATTCAAATTAACTCCAACTGGCACCATGAACACTGCTCACATACAGACATCAAAAATAAAATATCTATCCTCAGTCAGAGGATAACCAGTCAGATGACCGTGCATCAATGATCTGAGTTTCCTCTTAAAGGAAGTCTTTCCTCGCCACTGTCACCAAGTGCTTGCTCATGGTTGGAATGGTTGAGTCTCTGTAAATAATATTATAAAGAGTACAGTCCAGACCTGCTCTGTATGGAAAGAGTCATGAGAGAACTTTGAGAGAGGATTTGGTGCAACAGAAATGAAATGAAATGGAATTACTTTGTCTTTGTCTTATGATCTTTACTTAATTGTATGAATATGTTCTGTCACCACCACAACCTCTGTTCACTACAAACTCATTCATTCATTCATTCATTCATTCATTCATTCATTCATAACAGCTGATGTTTTGTCCCTTTAATTGAGCAGATAAAGCTTTCAAATCAGAGATACCTCCACACCTCCATCCTCAGCACCATCAAGCTCACACTGACAAATGTACAAATAACTTCTATTTCTTCATGTTTCAGCCAGTTTCGTTTCTCACTGCCAAAAAAGGAACCAACACGTGAACACTGCGCAAGTCAAAGTCTCACAGACTGACCCTTCATAATCGCACAAATGATTTGGCCAACAAAGGCCCACGTACACCTCCAAAACAAACACCCCCTCGCTGTGTGAGGTATTATTCAAATGGCAGGAGTTTTTTTCACCAGAGCTGTTTCCCAAGCTCGCAACCTGGAATCACACAGGACGAGAAGTGTGATCACAGATCAGCTTCTGTGGATTCATTTAACTTCAACAGAGGAATGAAAATATTTGATGTAAGCTAAGAAGTACAGACACTACAGACAGCCTGTCTCTGGGCTCTGAGCTTTTCTCCTGCACTGTGCACCCTTACTGTGTATGAATCTCTGTGTTTATTATAACTGATGCACTGTTTACACTCATCTCCATCATGTTATGGTGCCTTCACTGACCCCTGACCTGCCTTTAGGGATCAATGCTCGAGCTCCAGCGTGTCTTCAGAGAAATAAACTTAAAAAGAGCTCCTAAATATAAAATGTGTGAACGTACCTTACTCTTGACCTCAGCAGAAAGTCCGAAGGCCGGGCCGCTCCTGAAATGTGTTGTCATCCTGTTGTTTTGTCTATTTACAGAAGATTTGAGCTGAGGAGGGCTTTAAAAATGGAGAAGCAGGTTACAGCTCTCTGTCCGAGGCAGCCAAACACAGACTCAGAGAGAAAGTCCCGAACAGTCCGCTGCTGTCTTTTTTTTTTTTTTTTTTTTTTTCAATGTTTTTTTATTTAGATTCTTTGCTCAGTCGTGCTCGTGGACCTGCTGCTCGAGCTTTCGGACAACTTTCCGACACTTTTCTGAATCTTTTTTAAACTCTTCCCATGTGTGTGCGCTCTCATTGGCCGACGCCCGCCGTCCAATCCGGACGCAGCCTCATCATCGAGGGGGAGTGATGTCACCGCTCGGGTATTAGATTTAATCAGTGTCACTTTTTCCACCTTCAAGCTGCTCAGATGATTTTTTTTATTTTTTATTTTTTTACACCACAGTCGCACTTTGCTCAGGTTATGTCATTGTCATGTTCACATGAACTGAATCCAGCTGAGAGCACTCTCTGATCAATAACACATCTGATCAATATTATTCTGTGATGAAGATGATTAACCATGTGAGTAAAATTACAAATATGGAAATTAGACAGAAGATGTTTAAAAACATGTATACAGTATTTATATTAGATTTAATTAACAATAGGTTATAGAATAGAAATATTCGAAGTGCTTAAACAATGTGATAATAATATACATGTATAATATAATATAATATAATATAATATAATATAATATAATATAATATAATAATGATGTATATTATTATCTATGATAATATATACCTGTTATACCTGATTGAAACTAACAAGAGTGAAGACATTTAAAGGTCCAGTCTGTAGAATGTAGTTGCACCTAGTGGTCTAATCGCTGCATTGCAACCCCCTTACATCACCCTCACCTTCTTAACCCAAAACCCCCCACACGTCTCTCTCACGTCGTGGCTGCGACGCTGTTTTGGTTCGTCCTGCACGCGACTCATACCCCACCAGGAGTGTTCCAGAAGCGGTTAGCCCGCCAGACTTTGTTTACTTGCTCGGTTTGGTCATTTTCCTGGTTTATGTTCTGCTAAATATGCTTCTACACGTGTAAGTATGCTACGTAGTTCATTTGTTTCTCTTTTGTCTGTTCTTACGACCAGCAGTTGGCATGTCCATGCCCGGTGGAATTTGCGGGTTAGTGTAAAGAGAAACAACACTTTAAAGACCCTGTCTAGAGTCAGTGTTTAGTTTGTCTGTTCTGGGCTACTGTAGAAACACAGTGTTTCAACATGGCGACCTCCATAAAAGAGGACCCGCTCCCACTGTAGATATAAAAGAAGAATTCTTATGTAACAAAAACAGAAAGATTCTTATTTTCAGGTGATTATACATGCATGAAAACAGTTATAAATATTATATTGCACGTTTGCCTTATTCTGAAAACAAATCTTACACACTGCACCTTTAAACAAGACATATGCTGTGTCTCAGTATTTCTGTGTTTATTGTGCTTAATGGAAATGACAGTGCAACATTTTACTGCTTCTTCTTCTGCAACACGGGTAGAGCCATTAGTGTCAACCTTTGACTGTCAAAACATAAATATAAAACATGTGCACAACTTAACATATTATCATATTGCTGTATTTAACCACTTCGGCTCCAGCAACTTCCTCTCTCGCCATTTTCACAATGCCGGTGGTCCCTTTCCTTCTGCTACGCAGCCAACATGGCGATCACTGAGGGTGTCCAACGTTTCACACTTCATCTTTGACCGTTGGCGGTACACCAATCTGGGTACTCACAGCATACTGTCTTCAGACATAACTTATGGACTCAAAGTGGATTGTGGTTGCGTCTGCTGGTGTGGTCCTGCTTGACGTTCACTACAAATATATTTTTATTACTACTGCTATTAGACATAATTTGATTCAAATTATTATTACTATTGCTGCTGCGCATCTTCGTCTTTGTCTTTGTCTTTATCTATCTATTCCTCTTCCCTTCTATCTCTCTAAAATCAACCGGTCTTGTGAGAGGTTCTGCTTGAGGTTTGTGCCTCTTAAAGGAAGTTTTTCCTCACCACTATCACCAAGCACCTGCTCATGGTGTGAATTGTTGGGTCTCTGTAAATAATTCAGAGAGTATGGTCTAGACCTGCTTTATATGGAAAGTTTCATGTGTCATACTTTGTTTGAACTGAATTAAAATTGAACTGAAAAGACCAAGTGTAAGTATAAAAGTACACAAATTGATATATATATATATATTGACATAGCGTAAGAGTATACAGTCATGCTATGTGAGCTGTGTGGGGCTGTACTTGGGCGCAGCATGTTTTGAGCTAAATGTTAGCAACCATGCTAGCATGTGGCCATAGTGAGACCATGGGAATGTCTCTGATTATGCAAGTTTTGGGTCATAAATCAAAGTTTATGGTGGCACAAGATAAAAAGTCAAGAGGCCACTAAGGTCATTTGAATGAATCCCTTTGGGGGCTTGAAGCTTTGAAACAAATCTCCATAGAATTCTTTCAAAGGTTGTAACTAAAAATGTTAACCTTTGATGAAAAGTCAAGAGGTCACCAGAATCAGAAGGATTTATCGCCACAAGCCTGTAAACAAACTTTGGCCTGCTTGTGGTGCTAAAGGAAAAACAAAGAGATCACTGATGTCAGTAGACTTCATCCTCTGGGGACCATGAGTATGTACACAAAGGCAATCCATTCAATAGAAATATTTTAGACAGAACCACAGAACAATGGCACAAGCATGCATATATATATATAATATATATATATATATATATATATATATAGATATATATATATATAATAGATAGGTATGTAAGATATATATAGATAGATAGATATATATAGATATGTATGTATAAACATATATATTACCAAACGGACTGTGACATTTACATTTTAGCTGTGTATGTCTAAAAATGTTTTTTTCTTAGACGTCTGCTTTCTCTAAAGCAGCTTGTGGATGCAACAACATGTTGAAGTTCCTTGTTGACCTTGGAAACAGCAGCAAAACCACCTGACCACAAGATCCATTTAAAAGCTGTTTTGGAGAAACAAAAAAAATCACTTTAATCTCAAATTTTAGGCCAACATGGATCAAAAGTTTTTAAAAGTACTCTGACAAATGGAAATCTGAACAGCTAATTCTACGATGAGCGCGCAAACGCCGTCTGAAGAGGGGACGGTGGAAATCTAAAGCCGTTCAAGCACTAAATCATCGCTTATGTATTTTAAATGTGTTATTTTATTATTCATCAGGTGAGGACTTCAGTATTCACAGGCTTTTATTTCTTAAAATGGACTCTAATTTGCTTTTACGTGAATAACGTTTCTCTTTTATCAGAATTTCTCATCGTGCAGTGCTTGTCTGAATCCTGACAAACACTCTTACTTAAAAATGAGAAACACTAACTGCCTTTTGAGTGTTTTCAGATTAAAGTAACCAAAAAATACACGCTGTATACACAGTATATGGATATCCATAGACTGCTGTGGGACTGATGCAGCATATTTGACATGTGTGTAACTGTGCGTGAAAGCTACTGTAGAGCGCCTGACGTCACTCTGGGAATGATGAGGTGGTTTTCCCGTTTTACTCCAGTGTGTTACCTCTCGTTCCCCCCATAGGCAGGCAGATGACAAGGAAAGGAATGCAGCAGAGGAGTGGGCTCCCTGGACAGCATGATTCACCCTCTGCTTTCTCTTTTGTGTGTGTGTGTGTGTGTGTGTGTGTGTGTGTGTGTGTGTCACCAGCAGACACATGGCAGGCATGCCGATGGAGCCAGAGAGGAATATTCTGAAAGGCCAGCAATGGATGAAAGAAAGAAGGACACATAGAGCTGTTTCAGTATGGCATATGTGGTCGCGCTGGTGGAAGAGTGCAAATGCAGTATTACTGGACATACACTGTTACCAAGCAACAATGCAAAAGGCTCCAGGATCACACACAGCTGAAAAGAATTACTGCAGAGCAATGATCTGCATGACAGACTTTCACTGACCACAGCACTACAGATAAGTTCACAATATAGCATGAAGCAGCTGTGATACTTCTCCGACTCCAGGAATAAAAATTCCAGGTAACTGAAGAGTAAAAACAGAAGTCATGTGAGGTTTTCCTGCAGGGAATATGAAAAAAACACCTGATTAATATCGATCTCACAGCATTAAACGCACTGCAGAGCGTGTAGCACGGTGGATAAATCTGATAAAGACGGATCAGTGCATGACGTTCAGCGTTTTATCCACTAATAGGTCTGAGCTGTGATACCTTCACCCTGTGTTTTACAGCAGGGGCCTGCAGGGTGATTACCGAGAGAGGTGAAACTGAAAACGAGCACGATGAGCTCTGAGGTTGTGTCCTCTCTAATGTCTCTGGGACTTTGGGGGTTTTAATGATCAGAGAGGGCGTTTGTGTTCTGTAATTACACACGGCGATATTCAAAGGCCGATTTTTCTTGCCTAAAAATTCAAATTTAAAAGGAGTTCATATTTCTCCATCAGATGCATGTACTGGCAACATGATGAAAGCTTTGAAGCAGCTTTTTGACCATCAGGTAGGTATATGGAGACCTTGAAATGATCATTTAAAGGTCCAGTGTGTAAGATTTAGGAGGGTCTATTTACAGAATTTAAAATATAATTTGCATAACTATGTTTTCATTAGTGTATAATCACCTGATAATAAGAATCGTTGTGTTTTTAATAGCTTAAAATGATTCTTTTATATTTAGAACAGACAAACTAAACACTAACTCTGGATACTGTAGTTTCTCCTTCACACTTGAAAGGAGAGGGTGAGGTTTCTATCAGAAACTTCACTGCTAGATGAAATCTTACACAACGGTCCTTGTTCACTCATGCTGAAAACTACATGTAAACTGGTTGAAATGTGACATACAGTATGTCCATTCATTCACAGACCAGTCGTGTAGGAATTGCAGTTGAAGTTGAGGAAGTGAAAGCAGTTGAAGTCGCTTGTAATTCCTGTAAGCATTTGAAAATGTAGCTTCAAGTTTAATCCCTGCAGGCGGCTGATTGTATATGAACACTGAAAGTGTAGCTGAAGTGTTCACTGTTAATAGTTGAAGTGTCAGTTGGTATGCAAGTGATAGAAGTCGAATCGGTTAATGTGTTAATATGTAAAAGCTGAAAACAGGTGAACTGGCCTCACCATTCCTGTACAAGACAGGGAGTGACTTGTTGCCATCTACAGTGGCCAATAGCAAGTGTGCATTAAACCCTATGCATTGCGACCTTTGAAGCCAGCGGTGGTCAGTCTAGCAGGGAATACAATGGCCTATTGAAGGCCACTTGGGCTGAGCTGGTTTGGTTAGCCACACAGCTCACCAAGTTAATAACAGTTCACTAGCAGTTCGCTAATTAGCAATCTTTCCATCCAGGAAGTCTTTTAGTCACCTTGGTAGTGTAATGTTATTACCAAGCAGCAATCTCTGAAGCCACTGGAAAGTGGAAGTACTAAAAACTGCAGTTCCTCTTGTCGTCCACTTGAGGCTGGCTCCAGAAGTGAGTCAGTCTCCATAAGTCCCCATGTCCAAATGTCCAACTTCACAGCAGAAATAAACATGTTTACAGCCTGGTACAAAAAACAGTTTTGGTCTCTGTAGCTAATTTCCCTGTTCATGACAACTGTACTGAGGGTGAATTTATATACAACTCACCTGTTCACATTATATTAAGGCTTAAAGTTATGCAGAATTAACAGTGTGGACGCTTTGATTGACAGGTCAGTGCTGTTACAGATGGCTTATTAGAGCACCCAGGTGTCATTCATCCCACCTCAGGTCTTGATGATCCACGTCTTTGCTGATATTTAGATTAACTGGGGGTTGGAAGAAGCAGGACTGCCAGCATGGCGGCGTCCAGCGCTGCATATTTGCGTCTTCCAAACATCTTTTTACCGTCATTGATTATTACCTGTTAGTCTCAGAGGCTGTGCTCGAACAGGGTCCAGTCTGGCTGCTGAACCCATTAACAGCAGATTCGGTTAGCAACAGTTAATAAGCAATTAGCTACTCAACAAGTAGTTACACTAAAGATATCTGTCCATCAGGAAACTGTAAATCAACAACCAGAGCACATCAGAGGGAAAAGCAGCAAATATATTGTGTATAAAATCTGATCCAGTTTGAATAAAGTTCTAAAGTTGTGCTTTTGTACAGTAATCAGTGAGGCCCGGACATAGATGACTGGAGCAGCCCTCACACTCACTCAGACTGGCTCAAACAGGAAGCACTCAGAAGAGAGAAAGCGTTTAATTGGATGTAAAATTAGTGCACGTCCCCCAAGTGTAGGGTGACATCATCAACAAGTTTTTATGATTTATCAGCAAATGACAAACTCTAACATACCATGAAGAATAGCTGAAAATACTAAAAACATTGTTGGACAGACACTGGAGGACAGATGGGACAAACACACGTCAACATGATGACTTTAAAGAGTCAGTACAGTGAATTATCAGATGAAAGTGAAGCAGAAGGTAGAGGTAGCTGAAGTGAGTGTTAAAAACACAAGTTTACATAATAATTAGACACGACGGTATTTGATATGGCGGATTCAGATATTTTTATCTTTACATTTTATTGCTCGTTTAGAACCAGAAACATTAAATGAACAATAAACGTAATGAGTTTGTATTTCCCCACCACAGTGAATCCCGGCAGTCTGACTGATTTTAACCCTTGTTCACATGTCGATGGGGTTACACAGGTGTAATTCAGACTCATGACCTCAGCATTTTATGAAACCCTGATGAGCTCAGTGCATAAATAAGCAGCTAATAATCAAGCACAGTGAAAAGGAATACAGAAACATCATAACAGAGCTCGTAAACTGGTTAACCTTCCACCTCATACCAATAAAATGTAGTAAAACTTTGAGTTTTCTAATTTGTAAGGTTTCTAAGCTGAACCAAGATTAAAGTGTATTATCAAAGAACAGCAGAGGACCATAAACAGCCTGTTAATATAAAATACAGAATTCAGCACAGACCAATTTGCACAAGGGACATGTGCTTCCCCCTCTCTCTCTCACACACACACACACACACACACACACACACACACACACACACACTAAGCGAGGGTCTTGTAAACATTTCACAGAGAGAAGAAGAAGCACACACATGGAATTTGGACACTTTATTTGGGCATGATGGGAGAAAGGAAGGGCCTGAGCCAGGGGGAGAGGGTTAGAGATGTAGTGTCTTATGAAAGAGGAATCCCTCACACTACAAGTAACAGACTGCAGTCACGTGTTCACTGCTCGGTGGGCTTCGCTGTTTAGGTCGGCTCTCCAAGTTCATCTGACACCTCTGGGTTCATTTGTTGCTAACTGGTAGCTGATGAGTGGAGAGGAAGATGGAAGGAGAAAGCCTGTGACAATGTGCTGCTGTATTTATTAATATTTCTACTTGAAATAGCTGCTGGTGTTTTATGAGCGTAACTTTTTAAGAGCTTGGTTCAGACGGCATGATCATAAGAAATCCAGCAATCCAAACAAAGGAGCAGTTTAACTGCTTGATGATTTACAATTTGAAATTTCTGACAGGACTAAATATACTATACACTCAGGGCACATCCCGAGGGAGTATCAGCAGACGGACTTCTTGGATGGCAAGAGAGCTCCACGTTGGAAACACAGATGTGTGTTACAGAGGTGTACATTTAGGACAAGTCACCATGAGTCATGAAATGTGCTAAAAATGCAGACGGAGCATTTCACAGTTGTTGAACTGTTTAGGATTAAAGAGGCGAAAAGACAGAAAAGAGAGGGTGAGGTGGAGGTAGAGATGGAGATTAGTGTAGAAACTCAGAAGGGCATTTGTACAGAAAGCTGCTGCTTCACCAAACACCCACCCACTGACCCCTCTCCTCACTCTGCTCCGTCTGGCTATTTATGGTAGAAGTTCTCAAGATCCTACGCAGCTCAGAGGAGTTCTGAAGGCTGAGTTCATGGCATTATAATTCCAACATGTCCCTACAGTAGGACGGGAGCTCCAAACAAACCTGGATTTGATCAAAAAAAAAACACAAGCGTCAACTCAGACCTATTCAGTCACAGATGCAGTGTGCTTACGGTCAATAATGCGCGCTCATATTCTTGTATTTTTAATTTTATTATAATTTTTTTATATATTTAATTATGATCTTTATTACTTAAGGCACTTTTTGTGCTTCAGCTTCTTCATTCAAACTTTAAAAACTTAGCCTTTATATATTTTATTTTGAAAGGCTTTCATCAGTAACACTGTGACAGAAGGACCCTCCAACTGCTTATTGAGCACACCCATGAACATGAGTCATGTCAGCATTTCATCTTTAACTTGAACTGCTTTCACCACTTACACGTCAACCTGCGTCCATCTGTTCTTCCACTTTGAATCCATTCAGGTCTTAGGTATACTCCAAAAAGTTACAACTTCATCTTACAACTTTCACAACTTTCACTCATCACACACAGTTTACTTCAACTGCTTTCACTTCAGCTGACACTTTAACTGACATTGTCTCTCACTTTATTCATTTGTGCTGCCACTTTCAGGATTTCCACTTCAATTTATCACCTTAACTCCCATTCACATTTCAACCTTTTTCACTGTTTGAAGCTTCAACTCCTTTCAGCACTTTTAACTAGAACTGATATTAACTCAGTGATTACAACTTCATTCAGTGCGTACACGGAATTCTTTCATCTTGACTTCACTGCAGCGAGCAAATGTACAACTTCTTCACAAAATCTAGCCTTCTCTCTTCAGAACTACCTGAAATGTGCTAAATCTCACTAAGCCCTCAACGCTGAGCAGTGCTAATGCAGCAGGAAGTGTGAACTGTCCTGCTTTCAGCTGTTTTTCACGTCTTACGCTCAGCCCTTCCTCGCAGGCTGGGGCAGCCTCGTGACATCTCTGGCTGAGGTAGGTGGTGATACTTGTTAACAAGTTGGTGTAAAAGTAATTTCAATCAGCTCTGGGCCAATAAGTACCTTGTAAAATCAGCTCTGTTTATAGCCTCTCCGAAGTCTGGAATGTTGATGTTTTGTTTCCTCCAGTCTGGGAAAGGTCTTCAGGATGAATTCCTAGGCAGAACCCTATAATCTGTTTATTTTTACACAACTATATTTTTCTCAATATAGTGACTCGCAAGGAATAAACCCAAAACACCGATATCAGAGCTTCATGCGAGGGAAAGAGGAGACTTGACATTTATAGACATGAATTTATTAAGTCTGAACATCTTCCAAACACTGCTGACAGAAGGTAAACATGGAGGAAGGAGAGTCCACACCATGAAAACAGCAGAAACGCACACGTTCACCCAGCATTCTTCTCTGGCTTTGTAATGTGATCGTAGTTGTGTTGAATCAGGTGACGACAGGCTGCGTGTTTCTGTGTGAGCACCACATATACAGGTGATGATATTCATACTGTGCAGCTCGACAGCCAAGTCTACACCATGAATGTGTCCTGTAGTAGCAAGAGGAAATTCTCATTGAGTCTCTGTTATGTGACCATGTTTGGTAAAGCTCCTCAGACACGGTCTCTGACCAAGCCCCTTGACCGATTTGTGCACACACACGCACAACACACACACGCACACACACAAGATGGTTTCAATCAGACCTACTGCCCCTTTCTTTCTTGTTTCATACTCCTTCATATGCCTTGTTCACTCAATCCTGTCGTTTCACCCTTTCATCTCGTTTGGAAGCTCTCAGTCTGTACTTGACATTTCCTTTTTTGTTGAAGAGCTCCATCATTTACACACAATTAAAAGAAGAAGAAGAAAAAAAACAAAAAAAAAACAGAGGACTGGTGCCAACTACCAGTAGCTGGTCTTGGCTTGCCTGGGTAGAGTACCAGCCCACAGCTGACGAATGACTGTACAGTTCAGTCTGCTGCTGTCTGGACGCTTTACACTGAACACAGCAGGTCATTCCCATGATGAGGAGGGCAACATTTAAATAGAAAAAAAAGGACAACAAAGTTTCTCTTGTCTTCAACTTTATTGAAGAGCAACACTTTCAAGTAAGTCTCAGCTTTCAGCACTACAGTTACATGATCATTAGTAGTGGTCATTGTAGACGACAACAATCCGAGTCACAAGGTAATGCACAGACGAGGACCCTAAGGCCTGTGTGTAGTGTGAGCCGTTTCACATTAAAATTTCCAGAACACAGAGACAGATCATAAACAAGAAAATTGCATTGCATTAAAAGACAAAATAAAAATCGACAAAGGGAAGAAACAGAAGCCACACTGGCGAGTCATTCGAAGAAACACAAAGAAAAAAGCACATCTTTTGATTATCAGTTTGTTTTCCAGTCATTCTTAAACATTCCACTAATGTTGTCATCACTGTGACCCCGACATTCAATCCATTCCATTTCATTGAACACCAAAGATTTCACTTTAAATCAAGTATTTCAGAACAGAAATGGGGCAAAAACACCAGATGCCCGAGTACCACACGGAACCTCGAGAGGACCGACAGAATACGCTGAAGTACCAGAATCTGACACAGCCGTGGTAGAGTGTACCTAAGATGACGGCACGTCATCCAAAATCAAGCACTAAATATGATCAGAGCAGAGGTCTCATTAGTACAGTGTACGTCTGCTTTCAATACTTGGACAGATATATACAGATGTGTATATACCTTTATTCTATGTATTTAAGTATATTCATTATATTATATAATGAACGTTGGCCTCCCCAAAGAAACAAAGGCAATGTGGTTGTTCTAACCTGATACAATACAGATCATGACCTTACAATAGCAGCCTCATCAGATTCATCAATCATTAATTCATTCTGGATTTTCAGACAGCCCCAGGGTGTGTGAGACAGCACAAACATCTGCTCTTCAAATAGATTCTGTAGAAAACCCTGACAAATACAAAAATCTGTCTGTCCTGTCCAGACAACCTCCCAACATACTCTACTTCTTCTTCCATGTGTAGTTTTACTTTGTGCACGAGACCTGCGTCACGTCGGTCTCACTCTAAACTCCAAACTGCTGCTGCAGCGAGAGTGTCAGCATCGCTGCTGCTCTCAGGGAGTCTCCCACGCTGTAGTCTACTCGTCACAGTGTCGTGACTGAACGCCATTACAGTTTCATTCCACAACTATTCACAGCTTTGAGTTCAGGAGGCCGCAGAAATGAGATTTTAGGCTTTTCCGTCGACTGCCTGTATATCTTAAAAGAGCTTATGTCAAAAAATAGAGTTTGATTTCCATCCTCGTCACCTCGGACACTGAGCTCATCTTAATGCCACTAAAGAAGCCTTCGCAACATTCATAGAGACATACCCCTGTTTTTCAGGAGAGCACAAAAATCAACACAAAACAGGCTCCCCGAGAGAGAGGGATCAGCTTTGGATTATAATACTTGGCCGGATTAATCATTGTGCAGGCAGATTATAAAAATATATACAGAGTATACATATGGAATACAGAGGAGATAATCACTGGGTGTTAGATTAGAAAGGTCATGCTAATCCAGATCTGGCTGCATCACATCTACTGTTTGTGTAAAGGCACAAGATACTGTAGCCCCTCCTCTGTGGTGACAGACACAAATACAGGAGATCGCTGAGTTATTGCTCCACAGGGAGTGTGCTTTATAGTTCCACAGTGAAAACACCGCCACACATTCTCAGACTATTAGAACCAACCGTCAAACTGGAGATACAAAGACACTTTTTCAAAGTCTGTCTGCACGTCTTGGGGAAAAAAAAAAAAAAAAAGTGTATAAAGCCCTCTGTGCCTCCAGAGGGCACTGCATGAAGTCTGATGATTTGCCTCAAGTGATGTCACTCGAGTCAGCGTCAATTAGGGGCTGAAGACTACAAGTTTGACAATGACTCTCGGCTCGTGGAGCTAACAGCCATTTGTAGCTAGCCCGAAGCTACGTTAGCCACTACTAGCTAAACACACCTGAATCTCCAACACAACTGTTGGTGGTCGAGTTGCATTATGGGTAATGTAGGCACCAGATTCTGAGAAGAAGGAAGAACATGTGGGTAAGAAAAAAAAAAAAAAAAAGCAATAAGGGCATTTCCATCCAGCCACCTGTTCTAGGAGACATTTGGCTGAAAATGCTAAAAAAACCTGTTGCTTGATGTAACTGCTAACATTAGTGTAACTGTAGTCAATGGAAACGTGCACCCACATTCTCTTGCGCTACATTTGGGTGGAAATGTAGCAAAAATCTGGTTCTGCTGCATCCGTTAAAAAAGAAAGAAAGAAAAGAAACAATGTTACAGGAGTGTTATGTCGGTGCAGTAAACGTGTGACATTGTCCTTTGCAAATTTACGGCTGTATGACAAAAGTCACATCTGAAACTTCCTCCTCTATCTCTGTCTGTCAGGACATCAGCTATGTGGTTATCGTCTGCCGGCAGCAGGATGGGTGAACTTGTAAAACTGGCATACAGAAGATGTGGCGATGGCTAGTGAGTTCTCCATACAGCGTGCAGAAGCTAGCAGTACGTAGCTACTGTGTGTGTTTATACTATACAGACATGCAGGGAGGAGAAAGGAATCAAACACACATGCATTCAGTATCTACCTGTTTTGGAAGACAAACCCCTTTTAAGCATCAGATTAATGCATTTAATATTTAGATGTTACTCATCTATCTCGACTATTCACTAAGGCATCACAGAAATATGTCGATCGTACCATGCTCTATAGAGATGACAACTTTATACAGAAAACTAAAAACATGCAGATTGCCACACTGCTTTCGACAGTGACGGCCTGTTTGCTGTCGCACATTAAATCAGAAACCTTGGAGACTGTCATATTGCTCACATTCGTATGGTTGCAAAAGAAAAGAGCTCCGTGACGCCAGATACAGTGGAGAGCTTGTACGCTGTGTTCTGCTGAAGAACAGAGCAGAAAAGGTTCACACACACACACACACACACACACACACACCGAGTGTGAGAGCGGAAACTTGTTCTGGTCATTTCCTCAGTTAGGACATAAATGGAAGTCTAAAAAGCCTCTGGAGGGGGTTCACTAGAAAGACACACTGACGGACGCAGTGTGGTGAGATGAAGTCCCTCTGATTCAGTGATATCGCCACAGATAACGTTTTAAAATCTTTACAGCAGAAATCAAACACAAATGTTGATTATCTCATGACGGGGGGAGTCTTTGTAAGGCAGGGGAGAGGTAGAACAAAACCATTAACCAAAAACATTTAAGCTGGATGGTGGAGGATCCAGTGAGGCAGAGGGTTGCGATGGATGTCATCTGAATTAGACATGATGCTGTGACTCAAATCAGACAAAAAGTAAAAAAAAAGTACGGTGAAGCAAACAATGAATACTGAAAAGGCTAAATCATCCTGTTGGGGATGTTGGAGAGTCTCTCTCTCTCTCCTGCATGCATATTCTCAGTTTGTTTTTTAATATAGAATCCAAATTGTGAGGAGACTGGAGGGGCATGGCTGGTGATCTAGGCAGGCTCCAATTGTTACAAGGAGGCCACAGCAGGTGATACTGTAGAAGAGGCATTATGGTGTTTTGTCTGTCTCTTTTGTGAGGTCTGATAAGTTTAAGACAAGAGCCCTATAGATTCACAAACACTGTGTGTGTCTGATGGGAGAGCGTCACTCTCTGGGCCACGTCTCCTCGAGTGTGGACGGAGTATGGATGACCGGGGGAGCCCCCGGGCCGCTCAGGAGCAATAGCGAGCGAGAGATGGTGGTCTTCTGAAGGGTCTAAGCTCTGTTAGACTTTTAAGATCTTAGTCCTCCACAATTATTGCTTTCCTGTCTTTCACAGGCACTTCAGAGGATTGGGCTTTGGCTGAAGTTGAGCATGAGAGTAGACTGAGGGGAGATGAGAGAGGGATGGCGGTAGGGGCCGAAAGAGGCGACGGACAGACAGAGTTAAAAGTGTGCTTGTGAGCTCTACCTTGTCGTCTGCAACCGAAAGCGATCACCCAGCAGGATACTTACCCATCAGTGAAAACACTGAGGCTGCAAAAAGGCTGGTGCTTGAGTGAGTCAAAGAGCGGTGTCCTTGTCCCGTGCCGGGGTCAGAACCTGAGGACTTTTAGCCCCGGTCCACCAGCCGGCAAGGAGATTGAGGGCTGAGACTGGGGGGATTTGAGGGTGGGGGTGGGAGGGATGCTGAGGCTGTGAGGTTCTTGCATGTCCAGCCTCCCTCCCTGCGCATGTCTGTGTCTACATGTCCTTTCCTCTACATCTCTTTAGTCTGTGTGGTTGTTGACGTGCTTCTTGTCTGGGGAAGACGGTGCCTCATTTCCTTCCTTGACCTTTCGTCCTCCTCTCCCGGTTATGACCTTGTAGCAGCCGCGGGTGATCTTATACATCCAGACAGTGTTTAAGATATCCAGGGCGATGCAGGAGGTGATCCAGGCCACCTGGGCGCCCAAGCCCAGCCGCTCAAAGTCTGGAGTTCCAAAGGTGGCGAATACACTGGCCCAGTAAGATGGCATGACAGCGATGCGCACCAGGAAGAACACCACCGCCATGGCGACGCCGTTCAACACCACCAGCCGGTGTGAGCGGTCGTATTTTAATGCCTCAAAGAACCACCTGGAGGGTAAAGACATGTCAGAGGAAGATCAAACAAGGGGTTAATAATGGTTCACTCGTCATGCTGACTCACCTTTGGTTCACAAACGGCGTGGACAACTCCGAGATGAGACGAAAGTTGGCAAAGTAGGGAAGCACGCCGCGTGTCTGCAGTGACCAGACGAAAAGAGACAAACACATCACCATACAGGAAGTGTCTACCAAGTTCACACACTCTGGGCGTTGAAGAGTGACACTCACCAGCACATATCCGTATGCATAGAGCGCCGCCAAGTGGTGACAAACGAAAAAGCTGTCACCCATAGTGCTCCAGTTACATGCGAGCAGCACGAGGTCTGCAGGACAGGGAGACAGGCTGCTCAGAAAACTGATACATACACAACTACTGTCTTTACACAGCAAAGAGCAAAGAGCTGTAAAATATTCACTGTGATCATAACCTTCAGTTTGAGTGTACAGCTATGACACTTTCTGACTCACAGTGTTCTGACTTATTAAATACATCTGTCAGTGTATTTATCAACACATCTGTATATTAACATATCAAAATCCAGATTGCCAGATGTTGCTGTGAATGACAAGTTGTTTCTATAGTCAAGTTGCTTCCTTTTGCTTTTTCTGTTTACACCACACACTGACTGACTGAACCAGAAGCAATGATCAACAGGAGAGAGAGAAGAAAAAAAAAAGCAGCTCACCGTAGAGAAGGTAACCACAGGTTATGGCTACATTCAGTTTGACGAGGCCGGGGTCACCCCTGTGGAACAGCAGAGAAGTTGGATCATTGTAAAAAAAAAAAAAAAAGTCTCTTTGAACAAAGCTGCAGCCTTCAACATAAACAAGGCAGGAAACAAGAAGCTGCTTAACTCACGCTGTGCTCCTCTGATCGATATTCTATTTTTATAAAGAGAACATGAGGAAACTATTTAATGTTACCAACTCACTGTCCATGAAGCACATAGAGAGGTCGTCCAGGGTTGATATGCTGATAAGCTTGCTGTGATACTCTTGGACTTGATTAATGACAATACTTATGTTAACATAATCTCTGTATATGTTATTTTGTGTGTGTGAATGAACAGTAATGTGAAGTTCAGTTCAGTTCATAGAGCCGTGATGTGCTCTGATGACCGTTAGGTGTCTTTGCAAATAACATCTGTTCAAAATAACAATGAAGGTGTCTCTGCTTCAATAGACATCCGATCCTGGTATCAGTCACAAGTATCGTATCGCCAAAGACTGGCTGAACGCTTGTGTAACGCAACCCCACAACACACATACTGTATAAACATACACACTCAGTGCGCCTGACGCACACACACCTGCTGTATGCCGGCTCACCTTACCCACCGGATGACCCCGGCCTTTTATCCTTTAACTTCTGTCCTGAAGACTTCAGCACTTTGACCGAGTCCACATGAGTGCTATGAAAATATGCTTACTGGATGTGTATGCATATGCATGTGTAATAAACTCATCTGTCCGTACATCAGGAGCCTGGAATGAGTAACTTCATACAGAACTCAAATCTGTCATCTCTCAGTGCAGTTACACTGTTACTGTTAGATCTCAGATTATGTATCTAATCTAAAGTCTGTTTCACAAGAGCGTGCTTCTCCTGTTAACTGATCACTTGTATCGCTTTACCACAGCACTTAGACACAAATTCAGTGAGCAAATATGAGCCTGGATAACGCCCAGTTCAAAGTCCAAAGGCTTCCTGATAATCACATCAGTGTGATCCAGCTTCAGTTCATTAAATGTACATTGAACCCACGCTCCTCTCTCGATGTAACTGAGTGGAATTTGGCCTTAAAAAAAAGAGATGTGAAGCCTTTTTACAGGAAGTGCTCCAATGACCTTGAATCCAAGGGCCTCGTGTGAGCGCTCACACGAACAGAGCTGCTCTTAAGTGGCACGTAACTTGAGGTTGAAAAAAGCATACAGCCTAAAAACAAAAAACACCTTTTTTAAAAACAAAAAAAAAAAAAGTCCAGTGTGTCAGATTTAGGGGCAGAAAGTGAATATCATGTTCATAACTATGTTTTTATTAGTGAAATAACCTAAAAAGAAGAATCATTGTGTTTGTGGTTTCACTCCTCATCTGGTTCCCTGATTGTGCTCGATGCTGACGTTCTGTCTATGTCAGCTGGTTTACAGATCCGGTCTTAAACCTCCGCACCTGTCTGCAGACTCGTCAGGGCCACCCTGATAATGTCAAATGTTTAAAATTTAGGATTTAAAATCCGGATGACTACAACTGGATTTTCTAGGTGCACCACAACAGCCAATGCGGGAGACATCAAGGAGACGGAGAGTCAGATGTGTTGCCAAGCAACGGGACAAATTTGAGGCCCGTGAAGCTAATGTTAGCTAGCATACTACTGTTGTGTCACATCCAGTTCACTCTGAAGAAGCCGTGATGGCCACGGCCACTCATTTAGCCTTCTGACTCGCTGCAAAGCAATACTACAGCAAGCTGTGGCACCACGTAAGTCTCCATTTTATTTACATCATGAGACCCCAAGAGATCACGCAAGATCATGGTGGTGCATTCCTCCCTCTGGTACGATAATCTTAAAATCCTGTAGTGTGTTATGACATCTGCTCAAGTCTTGTAGTGCGTACATGTTTGAGTTTGATTGGTTTCTCCAGATGTGCACGGACTCCACCATGTTTCAACAGTCAGAACAGACAAACGAAACACTGACCCACTGACAGGCCTGTGGTGTTTCTGATGTTTCAGGGACACCGGAGAGAGTAAAGCGATGGTGTTGCAATTAAATCCTACACACTGGACCTTTAATCTGAATGCATTGTGAATTTTAAATGTTACTAAACTGGCTAAAATAAAAATAAAACTTGATGTGAAGTTAATATTAACTTAGCTGTATCAGTTCTTTATTTGAATGTTAGAAGCATGAGTAATTGATAGGAACATTCCGAGCCTCCAAAGCTCGGTCTTATTGATGCTGTAATACAAAATCAGATTGACTGGAGGGTTTATGCTTGTGCCACACCGGTGTTGCAACTCGATGAGCTTTAAGGCTTTAGGATACTGCTGGGGATTGTGTTTAGGTGCTGGTGGGTGAAGGGGATAAGATGAGGAAATAAACAGACATAGCAAAGCTCAGGTTGCGTCAATGTGCAAAACTATTTCTACAAAGAATTCACCTTTTCCTCGTGAGAGCTGAGGCAATTATGTGACAGAAAAAAACAGTGGATTAAAAAAAACGTACGTGCAGACAAAGAAGTTTTAGGTGAAGGGCTAAGAGACGAAGCACCTGAACAGGTAGCAGATTGCTATGAGGGAGGAGAGAGGGAGCTCGCTGCTTCACTCTCTTTTGACCCACCACCCCCACTTTTTTTTTCTCTCCCCTTTTTCGGTCCATCAGTGATGCTGGCCGGGGCTGACACAGAGACAATAAGAGCGAGGGGAGGTGTGCTGCATTGATTCGACAGCGAGAGACGTGGGGTGCAACGGACAGCTAGAGGCAGAAGGAGGCTCATGGAGGGCTGGTGGGGGGGTGAGAGAGAGCGAGAGAGAGCGAGAGCGAGAGCAGGGGTGGGGGGAATAGGCTGCTGTTTGCTATGAAAAGGAGCCTTGTTTGTTGGATTCTGTTTGCTGGAGAGTCAGAGAGGAAGTGAAAACAGGACAGAGAAAGAAGGAGAAGAGGAAGGAGAGAGGGTTGTGTAAAAGACAGAAATGTTTTAAAAAGACACAAGATATTGCAAAGGAAAAAGAAATGGGGAGCAAAATGACCATTTCTCTTTTTCAAGATTCACTGATGCATATAAGCCAGTCAGCAGTAGCACAGAGAGAGACAGAGAGAAGACAGTAAAGACAATAATCAAAGGCTAAATCCACTGAATCTACAACTCTCTGGAGACTCCGCTGACACATTAGATCCGTCCTCCCCCCGTCCTGCTTTCATTCTGATGAAGGGAACACCGCCATCATCTCTCCAAAAAGGTATTAACTACCAACCCTGACAATCCTTCATTACCCGCCCACCTCCCGTCTCCATCCCTTCATGAGTTACCTCCCTTCCCCTGAGAGTTAGACACGACTGACGGTCTGAAAAGGAAGATGTGAGGAGACAGGTTTCTCCTGAAAGCACCTGAAGCATTCGCGCTACTTTTTTCACCTCTTTTTTTGTTGCCTGCCAAAATGACAAGGCGCCTGTGTTTTTGTCTTTTTCATCATTCCTGCTTTTGTGTTTCATGGGGTCAGATTTATTTGTGCATCACCCAATCTCCTGCCTTATGTCATAATGATGCAGTGTGATGAATTAGCTTTTCTCTCTGCTTCTCTTACCAGACAGGGTTGGCGTTGACCGCATCGTCGAACCACAGGATGTACAGACAGAACAACCCTACAATCAGGGCGTGGACAGTTGACACCAACCTGGAGAGACACACACACACAATTAGTAAACATGAGGACAGACTAATGGGAGTTTATAGTCAGGGATTGTCATTCAAATCAGGAGTCTCTGCTGACTTCTCATCTTTGCATACAGATATAATTACATCTGTGTTATCCCCAGTGTCCACATCAGTGTCTGCTTTTTAAACAGGCCTGTCACAGCACACCCATGACCTTTGAAGTGGTTATCTAGGCTCCTAAAGAGATACTCCAGAGGTCCAGTGGTCCTTATCTGTCGTCTAGCAGAATAACAGTTCCTCCCTCTGTCACCATGCAGCATCTGAGGTCCACAGGACGCTCCTGCTGGCCCGAGCCCCGGTCAGAAGACTGACTCAACAGATCAGCAACCGTGTGAGATGACCAGTCCGTTATTACAGCTGAATCAGACGGTCTAAAAAACGCAGTCTAAAAATGGAACAGCCATGGAGGAACTTGGCTATAGGAAGTTGTTAAAATATTGCCATCTGCGTTATGAATCCTGTGGCCACTCTCTGAGTTCCAAATTTGTAAAAGAGTTTAAAAAAGAAGGGAGACAGTAGAAAATAAATAAACTAAATGAGGTGGACAGATGAAGAAATGGATATTAACTGCAGGCTTCACGTTTATGCATCAGAGTTCAATACTACTGTTTTTGGAAATGCTTTCTCCTTCCTCTCCATGCACTTAAGTTGTGGTTACATAAACAACACACTGAGAGCTGGCTGTTATGCAACAGTAGGCCAACTCTGGAATGAAGCGTCAGTGGCTGAACTTTGACTTGTTTTGGGCTGTTTCTTGGTCAGCACACCCCGTACTTTCAAATCTGGACAGAATGGCTAGCTGTGTGAAGGAAGGATTATCAGGCAGACAGCAAGAGAGAGAGAGAGAAACAGCCAATAACTGAGAGTGAGTGATGTTATGCAACCACAGATGACTGGCCTCTGAACTTCACCCCTGAGGTTTCTGCTTGAAACTCGAAACTTCTCTGCTCTGTCAGTCGGTCACATCACAGCTGTAGTTGTTGAGGTCCACAGAGGTGCATCGCCATAAACTCTGCTATTTGCTTAACAGAGGTCAGATTTATCAGGATGCTGCAACTCTGCAGTGTTATACAACACTATTCTAGGTATTCTCAGCAGGTCTACAGGACTGTACCTGATTCCACGTAGTATTGAATTTCTGTGCACATGTACGCGTGAAAGAAACTTTTAAGTGCAACAAACAAAGTGCTGGTGGATGAACTTTAACTCAACTTCAATATCAGAGAAGAAAATGTGTGTTCAAGTACTGCTGTGGACATTTTCAGATATTGTTTGATAAGTGCAACATCTCATTTTGCTTCAGAGCTTCAACCCCAAACACCAAGACCTTTATATTCACCATCACAGTCATGTTTTCAGAGAAACATCTGGCTCTGTCTGAAGGTAACAAACTTCACCAACTAACCTTTAAAAGCTAACAAGTTCCGACATTATATCTAGTTTTTTTTAATATATACAAAAAGGGTAAAAACAACATCTGAGGTTATGTTTTTGACTATTTTTTTGCTGAAACTGAACTGACTCCTGGAGTCTCCACTGGTTGCTCCCAGCCAGGAAACCATCCAACACATAACCTCCAAGAAAATAATAAAGTGCCGTTTTTGCACTCAGAGTTTTGTCTGAATTAAACAGATAGAATGTGATACGTGAGCTTTGGAGCTGCTGAAAGGTGGATTTTGTCACCTCAATACAGAGTCAGGATAGCTGACCTCTCACTGATGATGAGAGAGCATATCTTTATTGCGATGCAACCAATCATACATGATAACCTTCTGTAGAGAGTGATAGTGAAAGATGCCAGTTAGGTTCAGAGCCTGCAAGGGAAAAAGAAGTACAGCTTTGGTTTCCACGGGGTACCTGCCAGAGCACTTACAGGTCAGGTTCTGGGAGTAGTGGGTTCATGTTACACACCTGGAGTTCCACTCTGTGAGCTTGGTGGAAGGCAGCCGTCCATAACCTGGTGTGATGGCGGAGGAGAGCCGCGGGCTGGCCACCGAGAAGAGGAGCTGGAAACCCACAAAGCTGCCAGCTAACACGGTCAACTCTCTCGTCTCCATCACTCACCTAGACACAACAGGGGGGGAGAGGGGGAGACAGGACAGGGAGGGGAGGGGGGGCAGGACACAGAGAGGGTGATACACATGGACAGGTTCAATCGATGACTGTCAGTCATCCCGGCCAACGCCAGAGGAGAAACTGAGGCGGCAGGCGGTGGTGAGAGGGTGAAGCAGCATCCTGTGTGGCTCATCCAGTCCACAAAGAAGAACAAGGAGGGAGGAGGGAAAAAATAGAAGCTGAAGACATGGACTGTCTAATAGAAGTGACATGAGAGCTTTAGACAAGCAGGGCAGTTCATAGAGGAGGAAGAGAAGATGGAAAGGTACAAGAGAGGCAACTAGAGTTCAGGGCCATGGAGGGAAAAATGAGTGGCAAAAACAGAAAAAAAAAAAAAAAAAAAGTTACTGTGCATTGTGAATACAGTTTGTAGCTCAGCCTTTAGAATAAAGGAGCCTCTTTATTATGCATATTTTGCAACAGGATTACAGCGAGTTGTTGAGGACACAGTAGAAATCCCAGAGAAGAAAACAAAGGCTGAGCATGGAGGAAAAAAGAGGATTGTCTAGATGTAGCAATGGGTTCAGCTCATGTCACAACTTTAAGGCTCCAACAATGCTCTTTATTTTCCCCACAACTAGCTTTAAATGTGTAAATTAGACACGTGACACCCTGATTTAAGTGTTAGCCGTGTTGGTAGTATTAGCTGCTGATGGTGGAGCAATAAAGACTTAAACTAATGAGAGCCAACGCCGGCCCTGGGTGTAGCCATGTACACTGACTGTACACACATGCACACACTGTGTACACACTGACTGAAGAGTGTGTTTACTCTCACTCAGGTCAACAAACCAGAAGCCAGTCTCTTTCAAATCACAGGCTGTCAGTGGCGCTGGACTGAAACAGAAGCATGTCAGCAAAATGATGTTACAGCTCCGACTGTAATCTTATTGCTTTTCTGAGCTGCTTATGTTCGAAATTCAGACTCTGTCCTGATCTCAGATGTCTCAGGGTCAGGCCGGAGCATCAACAACTTACCGGCCTTGTTCCAGAGAGCGGGCACAGTAATGCTAGCAATTTGTAGTCCTAAACTTGGAATGAGGAGTAAAAACCCTCACATCACTCGTGACTTGTGAGTGCTTTAGGTTCCTATTTTTATTTATTTATTTATTTTTAATTATGATCATCTGGCTTCAACCTTTCCACCGATTACAACTATAATTACAAGTAACCCACTAGAATAAAAACAGAGGCGACAAAGTTCAGAGGAGAGACTGGCTGCCAAGTGTACATCCTCAACGTGACCTTTCATCTCAGCTGTTCCAACACACTGCGTCTGCTGTGGTTCGCTCTCTGGCCTCATAAACACACCGGAACTCTGATTAAACCAGAGAAATGATGCGAGCCATTTAAAACCACTCATTCCAGGAGAGCTGATGATTACGATTGTGCAAGGTTAAGGTTATTAAGAAACTAATATATTGTAGCCTTATGTGTTGCAAACAACTCAACTCATGAGCCTGTGGGAAGCACATGACACTTTAAGCATGTATGGTCTATTTTTGCTTAAATGTCTGGTGTCATGCACGCAGGCTGTTCTGTGAAACACAAGCAGACAAACGAAGAACACAACGAGCACCTCGAGACACAAGCGAAAGCCATCAATTTAAAAGAGTGCCATGAAGATTACAGCTTTGCTCAGAGGCCGCCTCCACAACGGTTTTCCACCGAAGCTCTAGAAACATTCGCAGAATAAACTTCAAAATAGACGGGATGACAACCTTCAAACACACACACACGTTTAGCCACAAATCAAAGCAGCTGGAAAGAAGTGCAGCTCCGACTCCGCTCAGCTATACGACGCTCCATTCAGCAGAAAGCTGCCATGTTCAACAGGGACGCTGAGGCAGCCGATTCTTCTTGGTGGAGCCAAACCACGCCACGCTGAGAAGCTCTTATTGTCTCCTGAGAAGCAGCTATGCACATTCCTGGGCCACGTTGATCACATGCAGCATGTGCCTGAATAATTCATTGGCATTCTTCACCTGACAAGGCTGGTTCACACAGCCCCATGGGAAGGAGGAGGAGGAGAAGAAGGGGCAGCACACAGCCTCCTCACTCACTGCAGTTTGACAGACCGGGGGACAAGAGAAGTGCTCCTCCGTCCGTCCGTCCGTCCACGTTTGACCTTGTTCTGCCAGACTATCCTGCTGCTGTCAGCAAACCGTGACCCCGTGACATATCGACCAAACACAAATAATAGCGGTTCAATCCCCCCCTCCTCCTCCCCGTTCCTTTGGAAATCCAAACCGGCCTCTTGTGTACCGCATTGCTACACAAGACCCAGTGGCTGGAGCTGCTCTTAAGGCACAATCACACCAATCCCTGCAGGCAGCACGGGTCAGGACATGAATACTGATAGATAACCGGCGATCACAGCCGGTTAAAGATGACCGAGGTGTCTGGATGCAGCCCGCGGTGAGTGGACGCTCCCTCCTTCGGTTTGGACCCATTGTGCACGAGGCACAATAGCAACCAAAGTATATTCAAACTAAACACCTCCTTGACACGGCTTATTGTCATCATATCGGCGGTGACGTTAAAGCACAGCACACACTCACATACCGTGACTATTGGCCACATGATCACCAGTGGAAACACAGTTTAACAATACAACCCACGCAGGTGTTGGACGAGTTGGAACAAGCAGCGGCCAATACGTTAGCCGAAGGTTTTCTGAAGGTTTTCTGGAGGAAAGTTGGTGCTAAACACTGAGCGGACTGCTACGTATGCTGCTGCTGCCACCGACAAGCCAGGACACACACGGAGCTGTTGCAGGTTTGTACGGTCAGAAATAATAATATCGACACTGTGAGGTAAGATAAACACAGCTCCGTTATATTTCATGCGGTGGAAGCAGTAGGGAGAGCTCGGTTACCTGTTCCCCGTCGCATAGGTCTGTGTAGGCGGATAGGCTCCCGTTCAGCCGCCGTCCTCACCACTTTCTTACAACTTGACGTTAGCTAGCAAGTCGGCTAAAGTGATACAGCCCCGCTGGCCTGAGCTGTGCGACCCCGGGAAAGAAAGAGAGAAAGCCCGGAGAGGAGAGGAGAGCCCCCCGCTCTGCTATGCGAACAATGCCGTGTCCCGACGACCATTCCAGCCCGGAGAAAACGCTCTTTCCTCGCCGCCGCGCTCGCCCTCTGCCATGTGTTTGGCGTTATGAATTCGACAGAAAAGTTTTTTTTTTACTCGTTTTTATTTTGGCGTTGACAGTCAGGACTAACGGGTGACGTCGACACGTACACGCCCCCCCGCGGCCGAGGCTACACCCACGAGGAACAAAGACCACAATGCAACATGATTAATGAGAGGTTAGAGCGAGACAGGTAGTGAGACTTAAAGGTCCACGCCAGGGCTGCTGTGAACTGTAGTCCTTCACTAGAAACGACTACTGTTGTTTCCACACACATATTTCCCTATGGAAATAACCAGAGTTATATATATTTATCAAAGTCTCATTGTGGTCTTGATTACACAACTCCAGTTGTTAGCCCAGTGTCCAGTGTCTGATTATTATATTATATTATATTATCATATTATTAACCAATGGCTAACCAATATATATATATATATATATATATATTATATATATTATATATATATATATATATATATATATATAGATATATATAATCAGAATCAGAAACAGAAATACTTTATTAATCCCAGGGGGAAATTATTTTTGTTACAATACTCCAGTATACAGACAAACAAAAACAACATATGTAAACAAGTAACCATCTATTAAGAACATTATATATATGTATAAACTATATATATATTAAAGGTATATAAAAGATCAAATTTACAGTTAAATAATGTGCAACAACTTTAAAGTGAATGACCAATGTGTATGTACATACATATATAATCCTAAAGTCTTATAGTGTACGTCATACCTTTAAAAATGTAATAAAGCTGAAAGATTAGTCAGTAGGCTTAACCGATTAGTCGACCAAAATCTTCTCTGATGAGAGGATTTTCTGCTTTTCCCTGTTGCATATTAATGAGTATTTCTCTGTGTTGGAGTGTTGTAATAAGTCATTTCAAGATGCCGTTTACCTATTTATACCTTTAATACTTGATTTTCTTTATTTTCTTTCTTATATACAGAGAATGTTTGTCATGCACCAATGACACCTTTAAATAACAATGAAACCAGCTCAACCTGCAGCACACAGGGTAGGCACACAGAAAGCACAGAGATCTGCAGCACAGTGAAGAGGTCATTGTATTTGTCCTGTAGGCACATGTAGGCATGAGGGTGGATCTCGCCTAACAGGTAACCAATAGACTTTGGTATGTGCTGCAGGAGGAAATGGGCACACCTGGGGTAAAACACATGACGTTGTGTGTGACCTTCACACAGTGAGGCCACAGGATTCAAATTCACACCCTGACTGTAGACACTGCATTGTCAGAATACTGACCAGGCTGACCCCAGGAGCCATTCCACTAATAAGTCCTTTTTATTCTGGAGTGGACTGTTCTTGTCTCTTTGTTCTGGCAACTTCTGTGTCACTTTGCAGAGTGATAGGTTGAGTCAAGGTTGTCTGTCTGGTTCCACCAGACACACACACGTACTGACCTGCATAGAAATCTCTAGCAGCTTTTTTGCATGTTTGGTGGTTAGCTTTGGGCTTGCATTGTGTGACTCCAAGAGCCCAGTAAAAGGTTAAAATAGAGAAACATTTAAAAGATAGCTATAAAAGTGTCTTTTTTTTTTTATTATTGAATTGCATTGAAAATGAATCACTCTGTTTCAAAGAGAGAGTGAGAACTGGATTGTAAGTTCTATTAAAGACATGTGTAAGGCAGAAACAAGAGTGGAGCTGAAAAATGAGGTGCACGTTGACCGAGAGGATGAAGCTTATGCAACGTACAACCTTGGAAACGAACATGCTGTAGGAGACATCATAGGCATTATGGGTCGATTACTACCAGAAAGCACTATTAAAATTAGATTGTAATACGATCCAATGCAAATTTAAAGAGAATTATATTTTAATGTGAAAATTCTAATTAGTTTAATATTCCCTTTCCGGTGCAGCAGAGAGGAAATAAAACTGACTCTGTGAGAGTGAGTGTGTGAGAGAGTGCACAGGGATGCAGAAATGATATTTGTGTCGATTGAAGGAGAGTTACTGGACAGGATGAATCAAATCCTTTCTCTAACAATGATGAGCCTCGCAGATTCGCCAAACATCAGCTGCTAATTAGAGCAGATCATACGCCAATCACACTGAAATAAAGAGGTTGGGGGAAAATAATAATTCATTCAAATAATGCCAGATTATATGAGAGAGGGAAGCATGCAAGCAGAGGTTGGTGTGTTATCTGTCATTTCCTTGGTGCATCGGATTGCAGAGTTCCTGGAATCTGTTCTGTACTTCAAAGGAAAAATGTGGTTTTTGAATTTGGATAATCTGACTCCATAAAATGGGTGTTCAAGAAACAGTTCGCTTTGGGAAATTTGCCTATTCAATTTCTTGCCAAAGGTTAGATGGGAAGATCAATACTACTCTCATATCATGTGAAGTTGGAGCCAAGTAATTGAAGATTATCTTATCTCAGCATAGATTAAAGACTGGAGCTAGCATGGCTCTGTGCAAAAGGAACAAAATCCAGCACCACTGACGCTCACTAATGAATAGTTTATGTCTGATCTGTTTAAACACAGTCTAAAAATGATGCTGGTTTTACAGGGGTTATTTTCCGGACTATTTCTTGGCCAGACAGCATATCTTTAAATAAACAGCACATAATCTGTGTTTTAAAGGTGCTGATGGCAAATTTGTTACCTTTGGACTGACCCAGGCTTACTGTTTTCCTGATCCAGCCTTGCTTAGTCATGCTAAGCTAAGCTAAACAGCTGCTGGCTGTAGCTAGTGTAAGTGTATTTTTAAAAACGTCAATGTCAAACTGTTTCTGGAAGTTCATAATGTTACATGAATTTTCTTCCATATGATTCCATACATTTTTGTGGTCCTTACAATACTGTTATGTGTGTATTTGAAAGTGAAGGAAGGTTTCAGTGTGAAATTGGTGAAGATGACTTTACTGTATTTTGAATCCAAATTTCCATGCAGTTACAGAATAGAAGAAGACACCCACCCCTGTCTACATCAGTGGAACTAAGGTGGAGCATGTGAACAGTTCAGTTCAGTTTCAGTGTAAAAACACATTAAATATGTTGAAAATAGTTGCTGAAAACATGTGAAAAGACTTTGAACAATATATTACTGAAATGTGGAGTTAGAAGTTCAAACAGTTTTTCGTCAGTTTTCAGTCCAGGATTTTGTGGGCGGTCCTTAAAGGGTGGCTCGATGACACGCTGAGGCCACCCTGAGCATACCCCTGCACCCCTAGCAGAGAGATAGAGATGAATTCATCTCACTCAGAGTGTTTCAAAGTTAGTCATGTCAAATTCTGAACCCATCTGACACGTTTCAGTCGCTTCAAAATGGCTGCCCGACTGCTCCAACATGTGGGCCTGGCTTCAGCATATTCATAGGACATGCCCCCACAGTCTTGGAGCTGAGAATTCATTTTTATAATTCATTCATTTCATAAACTTGTTGATATTTTTAATCATTCAAATTTGGCTGGGTGGTTAATAACACTTTCTTCTTTGGTCTGACAAACTCATGAAACAAGAAACAACAAAAACATCTTAAGGAAATTTAAGAACGCAAAATTCCACTACGCAGGACGCAGATATTCAAATCAATTTATTTGTACAAAGACTCAGTTTGATCAAACGGCATGTGTGGCTTTTTTGGGGGGTTTGACTCCTGTGCCGCCCTGTTGCTCCTCTTGGATCAGGGACATTTTTCAGTTTGTAAAGTTGGAGTTGGAGTGAAATTAGGTGCATGATACACTGTTCACTTGCAAAGTTTAATAAA
This sequence comes from Larimichthys crocea, assembly GCF_000972845.2. Lineage (NCBI taxonomy): Eukaryota > Metazoa > Chordata > Actinopteri > Sciaenidae > Larimichthys > Larimichthys crocea. The sequence goes on from NC_040022.1 coordinate 12,733,810, forward strand.
ACCATTTTTCGCACATGTTGAGGAATTGATTTTCATTTTTATTCCAGAGTAGCTGATTGTTTACTACTTGTTTACTAACTTTTATTTATCTGTTTAAGTAACATGCTGGACTTTTATTTTTTGTTCTGTTTATTTTTATTATTAGTATTTCTTGTTATGTCTGACACTGTATTAACACTTGAAATGTTACCTCTTGATTTTGTTATGTCACTAAAAAATCAATAAATGAATATTTGAATTAAAAAAATCTTGTCCCAAGTTCTTGTTGATATTTACAGAGGAACAATAGAAAGCATTCTGACTGGACACATTACAAATTGGCATGGGACAGAAGCTCTGCAACTCAGCCAGATCATCACTGGAGTCCATCTACCGAACATCAGTGTTATCAGTGATGTGCTTGGGCAAAGCCTAAAGGATACTAAAAGACAACACCCTCACAGGTCACAACTTGTTCACCCTGCTGCCATCTGGCAAGCAATACGGAAGTAACCACTGCACACCACCTGACTACAGAGAGCTTATGTCCTCAGGCTATGAGACTGCTCAATTCATCCTCATCCTCCACACTCCACTGTAAATACACATGTAATACACATACTTAACATATTCTGTATACATCTATCTATCTATCTATCTATCTATCTATCTATCTATCTATCTATCTATCTATCTATCTATCTATCTATCTATCTCTCTCTCTCTCTCCCTATATATATATTATATTATAATATATATATATATATATTATATATATATATAGTATTATAGTATATATATTACTAGTGTGTGTGTGTGTATACATATGTATGTATGCTGTATGTTGTATGTGTGTGTGTGTGTATATATATATATATATATATATATATATATATATATCTATATATATGTTCCTTCAATTGGTGCTGCATGTATATACTTTGTTCTATTTCATTGCTGTTTTTATTTAAATATTTGTTAGAAGATTTGTCGTTGTATAATGACAATAAAGCTGAACCTTGAACCTGGAAAATGTTAATAATTAACAAACCAGAAGATCTTTCTGCTGAACTTTCCGAAGAGTTTATCAAACCTTTGTTACCCGATTGATTTAATTAATTTAGTCAGATTCACTAAACAAATCCTTAATTTACATTTTCAAGCATGGAAATTTCGTGTCCCTGATGGCTTACTGTAATTAACCTGTAATGATGATGATAATGAGGACAACAACGACACTGTTTATTATATTAGCAGAGTAATTTAATACAGCAGGCTGCTTAATCTCACTGCAGGCCACAGGTCCGCTCTCATCAAGGTGTAAGACAGAACGAAGGGCAGGCCACAGCAGGGCAGTGTAGAAAACTGCAGGCCGGCTGAGTCTTTGGGTCAGTGCCATCCCTGTTGGTTCTGTTTAGAAGAAGCATAGTCTGTGTGAAGTGATTTTTTTTTTCAACCTTGAGGGCATTTGCTGGAAGGAGAAAGGTGGTTGGCTTGTAGCCCAGGACAAAGAGGTAATTGGTTTACACTAGCCCTGCAGTGGATGCCCATATGCTGAGCGCACAAATACACACACACACACCTGCGCACACACACGCACATGCATATACACACACACATATAAAGTTAAAACAGCAAGAATATGGAGCAGATCTGTTTGATCCTTCATTTTGAGGAGGAAGAGATTCAGTGAACAACCCCCCCACAGAGTCTCGCGTATCCACATCACTTGAAAAGTATACAGTAATGTGGTTTTTATGTTTAAGAGCTGAAGTCATCGGGGTCAAAATGTCAGAGAGAAGGCAGTTTCTTTCTACACCAAAAACACAAGAAAATGAAAAATGTAAGGACTGGATTAAACAATGTTTCCTCTAATGTAAACTGCAAATGTTAGTATTCCAGGCTACCTTTCTTGCTACAGTAGAAAGATAAGCCAATACCTCTAAGACCGTCTTCTGCTCCAGCAACTGAAGTGAAACTTGTTGTCTGAAAGGGAGTTACATTCATCACCTCTCCTCTGCCTTTTGCCTTGTCACATTAGGAGAGATACGTACAGTTTGAAAATACAAATGATATGGGGCTTTCTGGTGGCTCCACTGGTAGAGCGTGCACCGCATGTGTGAAAGACTTGGTCCTTGCTGCAGTGATCTGGCTTCGACTCAGGCCTGTGGTCCTTTGCTGCGTGTCATCCCTGTATCTCTGTCTGCTTTCCTCTCTCTGTCTTTACCTGTCCTATCAAATAGAAAAAAAGAAATGAAAACAAAAAAGCATAAATTACCTCTATTTGTCCAGTTAAGCAGTACATTTTTGGTCTCTATGACAACTGTACTGAGGGTGAATTTATATACAACTCACCTGTTTAAATGATATTAAAGTTATGCAGAATTAACAGTGTGGATGCTTTGATTGACAGTTACTTGCCACAGGTGGCTTGTTTGGGCACCCAGGCTTCATTCAGCTTGCCTCAGGAATTAGGGGGAGCCACCACAGTGAGCTTCACAGCAGCTCTTCAGCACCCTGTGGGAGACGTCCATGTTTTATACAGTCTATGGTACATACTTATGTAAGATAAACGGAATACAAAAACAATGCTGTTTCTTTATTTACATAGCTCATCACATCAGCAGATACAGATGCTAAGCCTGGGACATTTAGTCCTTTAGCATGATATTGATATTTATTTATTTACAGTATTTATTGCTAAAAATTAGCTTCATGACTTAGCTAGCTACTTGCTAATGAAAGGTGCTGGAAAGATGCTGACAGTTGCCAGCTAGTGACTGGTCAGTTTAGGGGGAAGCAGACTATACTTTCTACATTTAAAAACCTATTTTATAGACTCGTACATTATTTCAAGACTAGATTAGTGGGCTTAATTAAAATGTGACTGCTTTACAAGGTTTTTTGTTTTTACAGGACAAAGTAAAACTAAAAACAAAAAAAATACAATATGAAAAGTCCTGAGAATATATTTAGTTTGCAAAATATTTCATGGGATTGTGAGTTATGTTTGTGGGACTGAACTCACAACCTCAGAATTTCCAGAGTTAAAAAATAGTCTCTGTATAAAAACTGTGCGTATGACCCTCTAACCTGCTGTGAACTTACTCATTCACATGATTTTAATTCTGCCTCTGATGTAACAGGGTTAAATCATAAGTCTTTGCTCCTTTGCCTTAGTAGAAATGGACATATGGGCAAAAGCAGAGCGGCAGTCACCATATTTTTTTTCACTGGAATAGTCATGAGACGGAGCTCCAGACGCACAGGAAATGTCAGCAGCTCTGCCCCTGGGGTCAGGGGCATTTGGAGTCTTGATTGGATCTTTTCTCAGATAACCTATAAAACACAATCAGGCACAGAGAGAAGGCCACAAAGGATAATGAAATTATCTGGAAGGCACGTATAAACCATCAGCAGAAAAAAAAAGAGAAGTGGTGAAGGTTCACTGAGAACTACATTTGACATGGCTGAATACTCTGCAGAATGAGAAAACAGGGAACCATCAGGGAAGACCAACATGTTCAAACACTCCATGAAATGCCCACAGCAGAATATTTTAGTCTAATGTTGAATTAGCTGTATATGTGATATATATTTGTTCCATATTAATATTAGCATGACTATATGTCAGTAGGTGCCCTCAGGTGACCAGACATTCACAATGTGCATACACACTCCACGTATACACAGACATATTCCTGTATGTACACACATCTATGCATCTTCATCAGTGTGAGAGTATACTGCAAATCATATGCATGTATTGCATTAATATATTAATGCTGTGTTCTTCCTCTGCGCTTCATGAGCAGACTTTAGAACGGAGCGTTTATTTAACAATAACATGAGCTTTAATCCCAAGAAAACACTTGGCAGAATAAATCATTATGCTGCCGTCTTTAGTCAATTACAGTAATTATTAACCTCCCTTGGGCCCAGTGAGTAATGTTTGAACTTACCAAGGCACAAAATATTTAATTATCTCAGGAGGAGACTAATTAGTACTTTATTGCAGGTACTGAGTCCAAAACAGCTATTATTCAAACAAATAAGCATGCATTTTAAATCGGTCTTAAGTTGAATTGTTGTTTTTCAGCACTGGGGGAAGTCTTTGTGTTTTTTACACCATGCAATGTAACATATGATACTACATTTAACAGCATTTTGAGACTGAACATTCTGCTACAATAGCTGATGTGTGTAATTCCTGCTGGCCTTTGCTGTTCAGAGCATGTACATGTACATGAAGGTTATTTGGCTCAAGTGGAGGGATGATTTGATAGTATTTGTATAGGTAAATTAGGGCAAGGCATCATGTTCTTTTTTTATTTCCAAGGTTTAGATGTCAACTGCAGCACTCATCCTCCCAGATATTATGTTAGAATTACAGCATGTCCCTAAAATATTTAAAAATAAAATGTAAAGGTGTTTAACAGGCTGAATAGATTCTTTCTTGGTCCAAGGAATCCTGAAAGTCACAGTGCTGCTACACTACGGTGCATGAGTGATATAGAGTGCTTTATAATTAGTCAAATAGGGGATCCATTGATATTCCAGTTGAACCTGAGGAGCAGATGCCCAGCGGGGACTCTGTATGTGCCAGCTGATTATTTTTGCATGCACAGTATTTGAGCTTTAAGATACATTTATAACTTCTATTATAAAAAAAATTAGAAACATTTTAAAATCTGTAGAGGATAATAAGAAAGCTTGAGTTTAACATTAGTATACTAACTGACGTGTGAAGAGAGGCTGAACGTTACGTCTCACGTTTTAAAAAGGCCATCCTCTGCATTATTTATTCAGGAAAACAACACTCCCAACAACTTCTTAGAACAATAGAACATGTTTATTAAGTAGATTTATTACTCTTTTAACTGCAAATAACTGATATAAAAGGAAAAGCAGCAAGATTTACTCAGATTTGAACATTTATGTCTTAACAGATCAATACATTTTCATAATATGCACGTTACAAGTTAAAATTTAAAATGATTCCAGCCACTCTGTGGGCTTAAACTGAGTGAAGTGCTACTGGTAAGCTTATGTTTTATGCATGAGGGAGTTTGGTTTCACATGCAAAGTGATAGAAATAAAGAAAGCTGGTGTTTTGGTTGCAGGTGGGTTAACTGAAAATGTGCATGCAGAAATATCACGGCACACAGAGAAGCCATGCATCTTTGTCATGTAACTGTTTTGACTTCTTTTTTTATGATGAATCTCAAAAGAAAAGAAAAAAAAAACGACACAACAAAAACAAAAATGAGATTACACTTTTCACACAACAACTTCCCCGCCTAATCATTTTCACACAGTCCCTTAGAACAGCAGTGTGAGTGTGCAGTAATCACACATTAAGACGTGATGAGAACACAGTGTGATTAGTGACTGCAATTTTCCATCAATAGTTGAACTTGTTGTTCTGATAATGAACACAAGATGGCATACTTGATGCTGTCTTCCACTAACCGTACTTCAGAGGGCCCAGAGAGGGTTAGTGAGCTTTCCTTTTCATTCAACGGCCGTTACATCAGTACACAAGTCTGAACAACGGCCTGCATTTATTAGAAAGTGGAGCAGAAAGAGTGAGCAAATAATATTAAAACTTCCAAAATCCCCTCCGGACAGAACCCATCCATCCCCTGCAAGGCTGAGTCCTAACATGTAGCTTTATGCCACATTACATAATATTTATTTGGTACTAATGTAAAGCAGTTAGACTCAAACTGGTAAGCAGAGCGGCCTGTGCCAGGTCCCAGTATGTGTGTGTGGGGGTGTGGTGGAGGCGTCAAAAAGGGAGGGGCGGGGGGGGGGGGGGTGCCATAAGTTTGTGCGGTGCCATGCGCAATCTATTCCATTCTACACCCACACAACTAAACTAACTACTGTAACAAGTAACACGATGCAGAAGAAAAGCTTTTCACGAGTAAACAAAACAGACACACACACACGCACACAAATTCATATGCACCTGTCATTATTTACCCAGACTGGCAACAATTGTCAGTCTGATTTAACCCCACTTGTCCCCCGTGCCAGGAAGTTTGACGAGCGGCATCAGACAAGAAGAGCTAGCCCTCCTTTTTCTTGACATGTGAACAGCTGGGGTCTTCTGTGTTATGACTCCTGCTGCCACATCTGGTGTGTGTGTGTAGGTGCTTCAGCGTGTTTATGGGTGTGTGTGTTTGATGAATTCTGCCACATCTGGGAGGCAGTCCAGCTGTCCCAACCCTCACACGTCTGCACAGCGTCCTGCAGACACTAAGCTGTCACTCCGGGTTACCTGGAGGAGCACACCGCACTGAGAGACTGGCTACATGTGCAGCCGCACTGCCACATCTGTCCAGTGTGTATGTGTGAGACTGAGCGTGTGTGTGTGTGCATTTGTGTGTGTGTGTGTTTGTGACACTGGGTACATGTATGTCCTCAGGGCTGAGGCTCCAGTCTTCACACCTCTCAGTTAAAAACACACCCAGAAAGACACACCAGGCACTGTAGCCGGGGTATGTGGGTCAAAGACTGATTCACCAGAAAGATTTTGAAGCTTACCGTTCCAATGCTGCAGCATTTAAAGAAAAATACATTTAAGACTAACGACTTAAGAAAATAGAAATCTTGCCATGACTTTCACTCATAGCAGGAGTTGGCGTTATACAGTACATGAACTGGCTGAACCCACATGCTGCTATAAGTTTTTCCCTTCCAAACTGTACAGATCCTTCTGGATCTCCTCGTTCCTGCGCACCACCAAACGTATTTTACACCGGGTGAAATATTTAAAGTTTCAGACCCAAGGCATCTCTGCACTATAACTTTATACAGAAAACCGTAGGCGTCTAGTGCATCATTTTAGACTTGTTTCTGTGGTATATGTTTAACCTTGGAATCTTAACTAGGATTTCAGATATTGAATCTTTTTTTTTCTTTGAGGGAACTGAAGAGGTTCGTTCAGGGGTGAGTTTCTTTCTACATGTCCAGCAAAATCAAAATGAGTTGACTAGCCATGAAGCAGGAAAAATCATCAAACGTGCAAACATATGCCACCATATTTATTTAATTTAGGGACTGGGGGAGTGAAAAGGGGAAGGCTGTGTTTTATTACTTTGTGCTGAATGAGGGCAGCATGGTCATAAAGGTGCATTTTAAAATATGAAACTGTTTTTCAAGACATTTACAGCTTTGTTTATATCACCTTGTGTGTAAAAACAAATCGGCTCCACGGGAAACCGGCCTGCTCAATAATGCTAGATCAGTTTGAGATATGGAGGGTTATCAGGGGTTCAAGGAAAATATGAATAATGGTGGGAAGGATGGATAAAGTTCAACCTTTCTTCTTACCCCGGTAATCTTTGTGCAATTCCTTCTCCTTTATTTGATGAGAGAGAAAAAATCCTAAAAATCTACAACAGACAAACAAAATGAGACAAATAAGAAGAAATGCATAAAATTCATAATTATACAACTGCAAATTTACAAGAACATTTGCCAGTAAGTCACATATAAAATATTACGTCTTATATTGGCTTGTATAAATGAGACACATGAATTCATTATGGTGATTTTTCTTAAATAAAAATATAAAATAGAGCTGAAACAATTCATATAATAATCAATGAGTCAGTCAACAGAACATTAACTTGTGACAATATTTTACTATGATTGATCATTCATCATTTTTTTTATTGGAGCTTCTGAAATGATAATAAAAATATCTATTAAACATTTGCTGCTTTTCTGCTCGTCATCTTTGGGGTCAGTCAGACAAACGAAGCAACTTGAAGTCATCCCATTTGGCTCTGAGAAAATGTGACGGGCATTTTTCATTATTTTCTGTCATTTCATAAAGCTGAAAAAAATCCCTGATTAAGACAGAAAATGACGGTCAGATTCATTGATAATTAAAGGAATCGTTTTGGTGCCCAAATAATGAGCTCGGAGAGTTTTGGACTCAAGATGACTCATACAGCACGTTACAGTGCAGCGGTATACATGCAGTATAGCTGATCATTTGTGTGTATGTGTGTGTGTGTGTGTCTGTAAAGGCAGCCTTGGAGTGAGAGTACTACTGTACTACACTCCTCAGTGTGCCAGTGAGTGCATCTCTCTTTTTTCGTCTACGTGGAGTGTTGCTAGTTCTGTACCTCCAGATCAGTGCAACATGCATCTCTCCCTAAGCACTCCACCACTGAAGAATCTCCACTCTAATTAACTGAGATTACAGCAATTAGCAGACCATTAATCACACCCTTATTAGTTTAGCCAGGCAGGGAGAGAGAAGGGAAGAGTGAGGAAAGGGATGGAAAGACAGAAAGTGCAATCAGATGGGAAAATGGAAGGAGGAGGAAAGATAGAAGGAGGAGGAGAGAGAGAGGGAGAGGTTCTCCTCTTGGCACTGGAGCCGGCTGTGATTTTCACACTGCCTTCTGTTTCACATAGTGTAGCTTTAGGAGCAAAAACAATGGCTCTCTGATGAATACGTGTCTGTGCTGTATGGTGTGCGCGGTCACATAGTGTGTGTACAGTGTTCTCGTGACACTCACAAAGCCAACACACACCTTCACGCAAATACATCCCGCGTCGAATTTATATGTGATAACGGAAGTGTAGGTTTAGCGTGTAATGTGTTGAGTCCTAAAGACAACTGGGTGTGTGTGTGTGTGTGTGTGTGTGTGTGTGTGTATGTGTGTGCTGTGCTGGTGGGTGGCAGAGTGTGAGTTTGGGTTGGCACGAGTACTGGTATGTTAAAGCACTGAGCGTGTGTGCGTGCATGTGTGTCTAAATGCATGGTGTTACAGTATCAGTGTGTCTGTGTGTGTGTGTGTTGAGGAAGGAGTGAGAGTGAAGCGGCTTCAGAGGATGAATTTCTAAATACGCTGATATCTGATACCATCTACCGTTCTCTCTATCTTTTTCTCCCCCCCCTGCTACACCCATCCATCCATCCCTCCCTCCCCAACTCGCCTCCCCTCGTCAGCAAGCGGGGTCAAATGTTATTCCCTCCTCGTTGTCACGGTTGCCAATCACCTCACATTCTGTAGCAACTGTTTCCAAGGCAACGGAGAGATCCGGTTGCCAGGCACCGAGAGCAATGCATGTGATTGTTACTTATTTATTTAATTCTATCTTTATCTATTTGTTCATTCTAAATGCGTCCACGCTTGCGTTCACGTGCGCGCCCTCCCGTGCACCAGAAATACACACATATGCAAACACACACACACACACACACACACATTGTTATCACTGCTCCTCTCACACTCTTTCTCTCGCTCCCACATGCACACATACATACGTGAACCGTTATCTTTTTTTTTTTGCAAACACACAAAACACGTATATCTGCACACACGTGCACACAGAGACATCACACACACGCACACACTCACCCACTGCTACGACCCTGGCGCTAACTAACTAACCCATCTGCATTTACCACAGGTGTGAAACGTGCGCATTGGATGACAAACAGTGATTATCATAGCAATAAGGATCCTAATCTGAGCTCTGCTCTCCTCCTGGCCTTCTGTTCCCTCCTCTAATCTGCCACGTCTCATAGGAGCTGCACAGTGATAAAGACAGGCCCTAATGAGAGGGCTTTTATTGCACTGTGATTTCCTCCCTCCGTCCCTCCACTACCCCCCCCTCGCCTTCACCCTCCTTTCTCCATATCCATCCTTCTATACCTGCAGCATCCTTTCCATCTATCCATCCGATCCCTGCAGCCGCTCCAGCAAGCGTCAGGCCTTTTGTTTGTCTGGATAAATATTACGGGGTAATTGTAATGGAGTGACCCATCGGGGGGGGGGGGGGGGTACTTATTCATTCAGTCTGTTGTCTCTGTTTGCTTTAGTGCTGTGGTTATTACAGACTGAAGTATAGGGGAGGAGGGGGGGATGGAGAAGAGGGGGAGGAGGAGGGTCAGAGCAGAGGAGAAAAGGCTTCAGGTGACCAGGTTGATTCTGGCGGGGGTTGCTTTGATGTCAGCTCACCCAGAGATGTGACGTGCTGGACTGTTTGTCGGCCATGCTCTCGCTACATTCCTGTTGAGAGGCGGCTTGATACTGTACGGAGAAGTCAGCAGATTAATCATGTTCATCATTGTCAGGCCTATGGGAAGTGAAGAATGGAGAAGGTGATTTGAGTGTTGGGCATGTAGGCAGTGTTACTGATTATACGGTACTGTAGATACTGCACGTGTAGGCAGGGCAGTTGGAACAACATAATATTGTGTGGAAACAGATGCTAGAAATTCTCGCTATAGATCGTTCCTTAAATACTGTATAATGATATATTTTTAGCCTGCTGCGACAAAGGCTCTCAGAATGGCCATATTGGTTTGTTGGGTTGGCCTACTGGTTCAGAAATACCTCAACAAATACTGGACTGATGGAAGATGAAGATTTTGTACAAATATTCATGGTCCCCAGAGGACAAATCCTAAGTTAGCCCCTGGCTTCTACTCTACCACTAGCAGCAGGTTGACACAATCAGCTTTTACTGATATATTTCAACATACAATGAACTATTGTAGGGCTTTCTATTTAAAAAATCATGGTAGCCAGAGGATAACCCTTAGAAATTTTAATGGTTTGTCACCAATAGGACAAAGTTTTCACTTATCAATATCATTATTATAAATATCATCCATATCTACTGAAAGGATGGTACCAAATGCTATACAGACAATCATTGTACCAAGAGGATGAACCCTAGAGATTTGAATGGTTTGTCACCAGGAGGACAAAGTTTTCACCAATCCTATCAAATATCATCATATCGACTGAATGGATGGTACCAAATGTTGTACAGACAATCATGGTACCCAGAGGATGAATCCTACTGACTTAAATGCCTGATATTTCCTTTTAGTCCCACTATGAAGTTTGTGGTTTTCACTGAAATGTCTGAGGGACAGGTAAATGTACATGGAGTGGATACCAGTATACCTATACAGTCGAACAAAGCACAAAGAAATCCAGTGCATTTTTTAAATTATATATTAATATGTATTTTCTTTTAGATAATGTCAGAAAATAGTTTGAACAAAATGTATGACGCAAGTTCTAAGAGCAAAGGATGACTTAAAATGTAATGCGAACAACAACAAAGAAATTGAGTTTACTATCATATAAGATGAAGAAAAACAGGAAATCTTCACCATTGAGAGGATAAAATGATTTCCCATTAAAATGACTTCAAAACAGATCTTTAAAATAGTTGATACACACATTTTCTGTGGATAGACTAATCAATTCATTTAACCTAATTGTTGCAGATTTATGTCCTATTATGCTGTGAGGAGTTCATGTTATTGTGTCAGCACTGTACTGTATATAGACTCAGTATTAATCAGATATCATAGAAAAAGCAAACTAGTGAAGCAGGTAATCAGTGTAGGCAGGGAAATCAATTGGATCTTTAATTGCTGTGTGGAAGAAGAGACAGAAAAATTGCACACGCACCCATGCGCACACACACATACACAGTGACAGAGACAGTGGCGCTGATGTGAGTGGAGTCTCTAGGGAGTGGCGTGGAGAATCCTCTTGGCTGGGAATTTCCAGGGTTTAACACACAGACACAGTTTCTGTCAAAGGGCCCTTTTACATGGATGAGCCCCAGCATCACATTCGCCCACTGTGAAATAGAGGGATTTGAATAATCTTATTACACCCCATTACAATAACACTAATATGATCCAATGCCCTGCAAACTATACCAGAGTCGGGAAATTGACAATTCTGATCACCCCACAGGGTCCCAGAGATGGGCCAAGTGTAAACCAGGAAAAAACTAATATTTTATCAAGGGAAGAGTGTTTTTATTCGTGTACGTAACCAACATTACAGTGCTTCTTCAATGGCGATTTGATCCAGACAGAGATTGAAATGTTATCAGATCCTTTTACTGATAAATACACAGTGTAAAGAGCTGCAGTCCAAATGTTACTTCAGTGAAAGTCCAGTATTAAATACGTTTTATGTCAGCAAAATGATTATGTTGTAAAACATTAGGGGCTAATTAATATTAATGCATCAGTGTGTTTAGCATTTCACGGTTAGGTGAATATGCTGTACATGAAAGAGAGATTTTCAGTGCCTTTCAGTAATTTGATTTATTTATTGTAGAATTCTTATGACTATGACTTATGACTTATTTTTTCCATAGTTTGCACTGCTATGTTTGTGTTTTTATCCAGCAACAGTAGTAATCTGTATCTGAATGTTTGTTGTACATGTCAGTATATCAGTGTCAAAGGGAGTTATTAGTGTGAAGTCCTAGAATTTGCTTTTGAAATTAAAAAAAAAACACCTAAATTAAACAAAAACCTAAGTACAAGTGAAAGTAAGAGAGAATGCTGTCACTGCAATGACTTTTGCTTTTGGCCACTTCAGCCCAGCAGAAACTGAAACTGCTGTGAACATTGATGTATCATCACCTTTTAAGTTGACGTGGTTGCTATTAAACAGTTGCTGATTTACACATGCAGCAGTTATGTGGCAACATTATCATTCATCTGGATTCGTGTTTGTGTCCACCTGCTGAATGTCAGTCCAATGTTCCCTCTGTTTTTTTGCTCTGTTTTTTGGTCTCCACCAACTCCTGAGAAAAATATCTCTCTTTGCCTGCTAAATGCTCCACTGTGTTCACCAGCTATGGTCGTTAGCTGTGTGTGTCTGCTGTTTGGTGCTGGGAAAGTAGAGTACAATGTGTTTTTGAGTTTTTTCTCTGAAAGCAGCTGCCTGCTGTGGCTGAAAATGACGCTACAAGAGCAGCGAGAGATAAACACTGAACTGAAACTCGCTCTGTAAAGCTGAACGGAGCTGCAGGTTGTCACATTGTTGTTTGATTGATAATATATTGTAAAAACATTGATTAGAGCTACTTTAAGAACTCACCCACTGACTAAAATGATAAGAATTACAGTTTCTGCACTGAACAATGCATCAGGTTTTATGTTTCGTAAGAAAAATCTGAATCTCCAAAGGAAAGCTCAGATAAATGTAGTGCAGTAATATTTACAGAGCTTGAGTACATATACTTAGTTACTCTTCACCAGCAGCGTTTCCTCATTGTTACTGTACTTGTCTGCTGCTGACACTTTGTCTGTCTTATTGTCATGGTGCTGTTATTCTGTCTCCCTCTCTTGCCGCCCCTCCTGCAGACAGCTTAGAGAACAGCTGAGAGTAGACTGAGATTTATCTCTGACTTTTCTAAATGCGTTCCTGCCCGTGCCCCTACCTGCCTGCAAGCCTGTTTGCCCGCCAGCCTGTCTGGATATTGGATTTGCTCTTTGACTGTGACCTTATACACGGCGAGCCACAGGAGCTAGTGCGACTGCTGGACCTTCTGTCCTGTCGTGCAGAGTCGTGTCTTCCTGCCATCGGGGGCCTAGCCTCACCCCGATCCAAACCCCTCAATACGCCCCCACCAACCCCCCACCCCTCCACCATGTGCACTTATTGGATTCCCCTCTTCACCACGCTCTCTGATAAGGGCATCTGTCAAGCGGATGAACAATCAGAGCTAAAAAGGTGTGTGATGCACGCTTGGAAGGATCTTACTTCCTGCAGAGGCCAAGAGGATGCTGGGTGGAGGAACAGGGTGAGTCTTGGGTCCAGGACTTTAGGAGAGGATTACGATTACCATGGATGCTCTTCACATCAAGCTTGTGCCCCGGAGGAGGGCGCACACTAACATCCATTTGTAGTCGATGATGATGGCTTCCGCTCAGCTACGCGTATTCTCAAGCAATAACATCGACATCTGTATTATCAACCCAAGAATACCCGTGGTCGAGACGGGAGCAAATGGTCACACCACCTCACTCCACTCCACCTTCTCTCCTCTCTCTTTCTCTCTCCCTCTCTCTCTCTCTCTCTCTCTCTCTCTCGTCTCCCATCCCCCTCTTTCTCTGTTCGACGCTATAGAGCAGGAGAGAGCTGGAGGGAAGGGTGGGGATTTCATAAGCTGCTGAAACTGTCCAGGTCCTGCAAGAAAAAGAGAAAGAACACAACTCTTTTGGGACTGATTCACCAAATAATTAACGCTGCAACTAATGAGGATTTTTTATTATTGATTAATCTGCACATTGTATTTAATATATGTATATACATGTACATACATGCATACTATTATATTCATCAGTTAATTGTCTATACAAATATTTTAAAAAGCAGAAGAAAAAAAAACTGCAACCACGAGCCTGAGGTGATGTTTCGAAAGCAAAGCTCATCTTTCACAATAAAAGCAGCAATTTGAAAGGGTGGAACTGTGAAACATTTGACAAATTTTCACTATTTTTGAAAAGGAAATAACGAATCCATCGTGAGCTTATTATTTTCTCCAATGATCGAATAATCGCTTCAGCTTCAAGGCAGGCAACACCACACGTTTCGTGGGAGGGGGGGGGGGTCGCTGTCTGTAGATGCCACACAGATATATTAGAGTCACGTTTGCTTCAGCAGAGAGAATACTGAGCAATTAATCCAGTGAACCACGAGTTTTATCCGTCTAAATAAGCGTTTCGTTCAAGATGCCTCTTCTGTGTTGCACAGAAGTGCTCAACGATCGGTGTTAATATCACCTACATGTCAACTACAATGCGACAGTGAAGCTGCTGTTGTTTCTGTCGTAAATATCCTCTACTCACTATTTCTACTGCCACGCCAACTGTATCTGCAGTCAGCAGCAAGCAGGCAATGAGAGAAAGAGCAGAGAGAGAATGTGATGGACTGCCGCGCTTCCATGAATAGTCATTTTGTCATCACACACTGGGGTGCAATAAAGTTTTCTTTTTTCTTTTTTTCTTCTTCTCTTTTTGCAACGCTTGGAACCCCTGACTGAGTGCGAGTGAGGAAGTGGGAGATGTGAGCTTTGCCATCCCTGTCCCTGTGTTTATCAGTGAGCGCCACAGTCGCACGCATACATCTGAGGGAGTGAGGGCTGCCCCCGCAGTGCTGCGAGCCCGAGCCCCCATGCTGCACACATGAGAGAAATCAGGAGAAAGGGAAGGAGAAAAACAGAGCGAGAAAGATACAAAGAGGAGGAGGCAGTGAACGGGAAGAAGAGGCAAGAGGAGGAGGCGGCGCGTGCCTGCGTGTGTGTCTTTATGTGTACGAAGGAGATGGAAAAGGACAGGAGAAGGCGACATGACAGCATCCGAGTGAGAGAAAGAAAAGGAGGAGGAGAGGAGGGAGAAATAAGAGAAATGTCATGGAAGAGAACGGAGGGGAAAAAAAGAGGATGGAAGAAATGGATAGAGAGCAGGAGGGAGTGTTTGTGTGCGAGAGAGAAAAAGAGACAGAGAGAGAGAGAGAGAGGGAGGGGAGGAAGGGTGGTGGCAGTGGCGGTTGGGGGGAGGAGGAGGAGGAGGCGGGGTGGGGGTATCATCTGGGTTTGGACTGTCATTCTACGACATGATTGGCTGTGTCAGGAAGAGATAAGCAGTCTTCACATCCTTCTGCCCTCGCATCTTCAAGGCCCCGGAATCAAACGGTGGAGAACACACCGCCGCGCGCTCCTCTGCGCTGAAAAGAGACTACATGAAAGGAGTGATTCCTGCTATTATTCTAAACACCTCTGCATGTGAAATACCACACTTTTTTTTTTCAAAGAGATGGATGTGGAAGAAAAGGATAAAAAAAAAGGGGCAGGAAGACAGAAAACGACTGGTTTGGAAATGTTAGGATTCTTCATAGGAGGCTGTAGCCTGATAGCACCCTTGTGGTTTCCCGAGGCCCTGAGATCTCAAATCCCTGTGTCTTTACAACTCTTTCTTCCTCTTCCACTCGCCATAAGCTCTCACATTAGACAGCATTAGGGAGGGAGATGGAGCGCGGAACAGCAACTCCCCTACGACTCGGTTCCTGCAGGACTTAACATCTACAGCTTTTAACTGTCCTGGTGGCCTGTCCAGCCGCTCTCCTCTCACTCAACCACTTCCCACGTGTCATCTAAGAGAAATCCCTAAATTAATCCTTCACCCATTACTGTAAGCTCTGACACTCTTGTATAGATCTGCAGGATTATAGAATAGGTGGGTATTATGAGGTATTACTAGGAATTAGTTTTTTAAGTAGCAGCTTAAACCTTCATGTCTGATGACGCAAAGGTCCAGTGAAAGGAGTCTTAAACATGACTTCTATTGATACAAGTGCTTTCTCTGAGAAGAGACTTAAAGGATGATGTATGAATTCAGATCACAAAGGCACAGCTCGGACCCCCACACTGAGGATTGATTGTGCAGATCTGAACGCGCATCTGAGAGTATGAGGATGAGAGTAAGTGTTGTAATGCTTAGACCCTGTGAGGATAGAACACACACGGCAGGCTCGTCTAAAACAGACAGACCGTCTGCGAGGCTGCACAGGCATCACCGACAATCTCTAGTGTGCTCCCAAACAGCTCCCCACTATGTGCCGCATCAATTATTCAACATATTTATCTATGCAATTTGACGGCCTCTCCCCTCTAAAGCTCTGAACAAATTGCGGAAGCAGCTAATATCGCTTCTGGGTCTGTGGCTCAAATCACCGCGCTGTAGCAAACCCCAGAGGCTGAGCACAAGAGGCTGTAAACAATCACTTGACACTTTAGCACTTATATTTTTTGATCCGTCAGGCTAAATGCAGGCTGTGAACTCGCAGCACACCTCCGCTCGGAGCCGTGCATACTGTAGGTAAGGCCCTTCTATTTTTGTTTTTTATGAAAGAGACAATGGTGGTAAATGTGTTCACAAGAGACCTGTGGAGCTCTCACAGTACTAACAAATCTGAGCATCCCTCCCCCCCTTTGGGTTCGAATGCACACAAACGCATGTGCACACTAACACCACCCCTCCACCCCTCCTCCCTTCTTTCTTTCTTTCTTTCTTTCTCTTCCTTTCCACCAAACCGGCATTTAGCATGACACACGCCGAGGAGCCAGGGTAGCCAATTATCAAACAGATGTCAATGTATGCGTTACAATACTAAGGGGAGCCCAATTACCACACAGATGTTTTGTTTTTCCTCTTCTCACTCCTCGCTTCTTTTTTTCTTCTTTTACCCAGCATCCTCTCTGCTCAAGGCCCTCTGAGGATGGCCCAGTCCCCTCCCTCCCCCCCTCTCTCTCTCCCCGCACCACCCGAAAAAACACCCTCCACCAGTCACACTAACTGAGGTGCACACATGTACACACACACACACACACACACACACACATGCAGCCTTTAGTGAGCAAAATGGAGAGCATGTGGATGTCAATCAACAGGGTGGAGAGGAGGGGAGGGGGGGAAGGGAATGATTGGGGAGGGAGCGGGTTGGGTGTGTTTGCGTGTACATGTATGTGTGTGTATGTGTGTATGTGTGTGTGTGTGTGTGTGTGTGTGTGTGTGTGTGTGTTGGAGGTGGGTGGTGTGTAGCAGGAGGAGGAGTGTAAAGCCACGGATCAGAACCAAGGACAGCTCCCACTGGAGAGATATGTGCCGCTTTGCTGCGTTACTAAATGGAAGTCTCCCCTGTACACACACACACACACACACACACACACACACACACACAGTACATACTCGCAGACACATACATTGCGGAAAAGCACAAACACACAAACACACAAACACACAAACAAATGGACATGTGTATGGATGGAAAAGACACACACACACACATGTTCAATCACGCGTCGAAGCACTAAGTAGAATTTAGTAATCAACTGTTAGCTCGCTCCTCTTTCCCTCTTCATCCATCTCTCCTAATGGATTCCCAAGGCTTCAGCCAATCTTTTTTTTTTCCTATTTCCTCCTCCTCCTCCTCTCTTCTTTGCCTCTCTTTCCCCTCCCTTCTCCTCCTCCTTATAGGGGGTAAAGAGAGCCTAAAAAGACGGAGAGCTCGCTCTGAGGCGAGCCCACATGAAAACCGAGGAGATGGAACTTTATGTCTCTCTCTGCTGCTTGATCAATAGGAATTTAATGGACAAGGATTGAGTTCAGGGAGTTCATGCTTGCCAACGTGCCCGAGGGGCTGAGCACATGCACGCTGAGAGGCAGGCAGGCAGGGAGGCTCATGCACACACACACACACACACATTCAAATCAAATTGATGTTCTTTCTCTATGGCACACACATGTGCACATCACGCTGCCACATGCTCCCACAAACAAGACACCGACTGAATTGCAAATCCTACAAATACATAAATTCAATCGATCACAGGCTATAGGCAGAATGTGTTTTGATACGCATTGAGATATAGAATTATAGAAGCAGCTCCAGAGTTACAGTGCAGTGTTTTAAAAAAATCTAATAAAACTTACACAGACTGCTGTGGAGCATGAGACAGAACGTCAGATGAAGGCCAGAGAGCCTGAACATCCTCAAATACATCAGCCTCATCACATAAAGCTCAGATCAACTCCTGGTGAAGCTCACACACACGTCACATCTTTCCCACTGTTTTCAAAGTGTTTTTTTATTAGGAAGGGAAAATAAAGTCACTCACATCTGCAGCACAGTGCAGGCTGTTCACTCTGAACACTGAAGGGAAGTCATCACAGATGCGAGCAACAAGCGGAGTCACGTCAAACTCTGCTTTCTGACTTCAGTGATGCGGAGATGGAGAAAAAAAAGAAAGAAGAAAGAAAAAAAAGATCCGGAGCAAGTTGGAAAATAGTGAATGGAGAAAAGAGCAGGAAGACAGAGGATGGTGGGGTGACAGGGTTATGCCACGACACCACTGTTGGCTCTGTCAATGCGACTCCAACACTGAGCGCTTTCCTCTCCTCCTCATCTCCTCTCCTCCTCTCTCCTCCCCCCTCCCCTCTCCCTCCTCGTCTTTCACGAGAGGAGCTGCTCCGTGCGCGGTGGTCAAACATGTAGAAGAAGAAGAAGCAGCACCTGACCAAAAACTGACAGCTTTTCACGGGAGCGCTGTGGCCATATTGGCCACGCATATCTTGCGACTTTACGGTGACGTGCGTGAATTCTTTATGTTACACAGCATCTCAGTCAGACGGGGCTGTGAGGAGAATGGCAGCAGCAGCGGGAGAGGAAGAAAAAGAAGAAGAAGAAGAGAGGTAGAAAAAGAAGAAGAAGAGAGGGAGAGCATCTCTGGAGGATTTAGTCCATACTCACCCCATTGTTGGAAGTCTGTCAATTCCTCCTCATGCGCTCAAGTCGACGCCAGTGTATTGGCAATATCTGGAAATCTCAGAGATGGGGGGGACGGGGGGCGGCGGGGGGGGGACGCCCCCTCTCTAAATATCTCTTTTTCTCTCTTTCTCCCTCCACCCACCCTCCAAAAAAATAAAAAGCCTCTCCCTCGTAGGAAAAAAACGAAGGTAAAAAGAGGGGAGGAAAAAAAAAAGATCCGAGAGGCAGACACTCTCTACACCCTTTATCCTCCCTTTAGATCCTGGAATCTGTGGCTCTGCCCTCATCTCTCTCTCTCTCTCTCTCTCTCTCTCTCTCTCTCTCTCTCCTGTCCTCCCATTGTTGCGAATCAAGCGTGGTCAAAGGGGCGCGGCGGAGGCGACTCAACGATTCAGGATTCACAAGAGGATAGAGAGAGAGAGAGAGAGAGAGAGAGAGAGAGAGAGAGAGAGAGAGAGAGAGGGGGGGCGCGCCACACACACACACACACACACACACACACACACACACACACACACACACACACACATGATGGTGATGCACACTGATCAGGATGTGATGACAGCTCGGTGCTGAGGGATTTGATTGGTTCAGGTCTAATAATCCTAATCACAATAATAATAAAACAATAATAATAATAAAGTGGAGTGTGTGAATCTAAATGTAGGATGTTAACTTGGCTCCATTGTTTTTTGGTCAGTGGACTTTGTGCAGCCTCGGTTCTCTCCTTTGTCTCCGTGTCTTAATTCCATTAGGTTCTAATCAGCACATTAAACAATAGTCTCTAACTAAGGCTTGGAAATTATTCAAATGTAACCTTCACCAAAGTGTTCAGATGATAAACCTGCACACCGGGAGACACTCATTAGGCAGTGGCAGGCTGCCTGGAGAGCTCTACTTTGGAGCCGTTTGCCCTGAACATGACCGCGTTGCGCGTTAGGCTAATTAACTTTTCAAAATTACAGATGGTCCCGCATTTAAATTCTGGGTGGAATGATCGACATTTTCTGTTATTAATTCCGGGCCCCGCCTCCCTCACTACAAAAAAATCATTATTGGGCATAAAATTAGGCCCGTCCAGCTTCTTTCATATGTCCCTTTAAAAAAATGTCCTTTATTTTTCATCAGCAACACATAATACGAGCTGATGGACAGACGGTAAGTGCATTACTGCCTGATGCACAAGTAAAGGAAGTCTCAGCGCCTGCCCATTCAAGAGCACATTCTGTGTGTGTGTGTGTGTGTGTGTGTGTGTGTGTGTGTGTGTGTGTGTGTGAGCATTGCAGCTCCCTGACAGCAACTTCTCAGTGACTGGCTCTATATCCATCCTAATCCAATCCCATGGGATTTCCAGCCGTTGCATTTTCCACAACAAGAAGGACTGGCAGCTTCAGCAGGGATCTCTGCTTCCCAAATCTCCCCAAACCTCGCCTTATCCGCCCAGGGATTACACAGCTCAGCTCCCTGGGTAGCAGTGGAAGTATATTCCAGGAGGAGTAGTAGTAATAGTAGTAGTAGTAGTAGTGATGGTGGTGGTGTTGCTCCATCATTGCATAATAGCTGAGTATAGCTGACGAGGTGGGCATATTGTGGGACTGCGCCACCATTCATCATGCTTTTATTATTTGTCAAACTGTATCAGGATGCAGGGTTTTACTGGGCTGACACTCAAGGCAGATTTACTTTATATCTTAGAAGGAGGGGCTGGGCGGAGGAAGCACACACACACACACACACACACACACACACACACCGTATCTGACCATCTATCACTCTGTGGCTGATACAGCTGTAGCATTACATAATACTGCTGCATGCTGCCTGTCAATCACTCAGTGGTTCGATTTTTCATCACATGCATACTGTGTGTGTGTGTGTGTGTGCGTGCGTGTTGGACAGATATGGATGTTTCAGGAGGCTGTGCTTCATCTCTTACATACACTGTGAGTTCATTTATTTGAGCCCTGATGACCTGGGGTGGTCAGATGGTGTTTTTTTTTTTAGGGATGTGAAGCGATCAGACGGCTGGGCAGAGAAGCCAGACAGACAGGACAGTTGTAAGTCCCGCTCCCCCGTCCTGTTTCCTGCCTCTTTGCTTCTCTAATTTCTTCTCTCTGTCTTCCCTCTGTCTCTCCCCTCCTCTTTTGCAGTCTGCTCAGATCTCTGTGGTATGAGCACATTTCTCATTCCCTCTCCTTCTCTCCCTCACACTCGCTCCCTCAAGATTGCTGCTTTATTAAACAGACTCTCCCTATCTTTCATTTGCCACTCTCCCCCTCCATGCTCCCCTCTCTCAGACGCTCTGTTTTTTATTTATTCTCTCTTTTGCTGCCCCCCCCCCAACATACACATCACACTGGCTTTGTATACGTCAATGCATTGCTCAGCAGTCATTTCTGTATATACTTTTCAGCTCCATCTAAAGCCACCGTATCCTCTTTTGTACAACAAAAAGGCTCCTCGTCTCTCTCTATATGTTCCACGCTTACTTCTTTCTTTGCCCTACCTCATCTCTCTCTTTGTTCACTCTCTACATCGCTCCCGCCCTATGTGCTCCCTCCATCTCTCTCCCTCTCCCCCGTGCTCCCTCCATCTCTTTCAGACCCAGGGCAGCTATATTTAGCGGCAGGTTAACTGCTCCTGTCAAAGGTCTGATTTGTATTCTCTGCATGCAAGTCTGACTCGGGCCTTGCAGCAACACAAACAAAAGGCCCTAGTTTGAATATGCACTGAGCCCACTGGCTTAGGAATCAAAGCCCTCTCTCTGCCCCGCTGCCAGTGGCGCCACCTGCTATGGAAGGGGAGGGTGGGTGAGGAGGAGGAGGTGGTGGTGGTGTGGGGATGGTTTGGGGAAGGGGGGCTGCTTCGTGGGGACTCAAAGTCAAGCTCAGTTCACTCCAAACGCACACATTCATGCAGGGAGGAGCAACCCGGCTCAATGGGCCTACTTCACTTTGTTGCACCACACTCTGTGAATGTGCAATGTTTGAGTAAGAGAGGGGAATAAGGAAAGGGTCGCGCCCCTGTACCTTCCTCCCCGGACGACAAGAATATGGGATGGCAGGAGGGAGGGACAGGACAGGAAAATAGAAAAGGAGCGCTCGCTCAGGAGACGAATTGAGAAGAGAAATCTCCTTTTCCTTCAAAGTCTGCCTCGGGCTGAAGTGACAGGGGAGATTAAAGTGAAAGGCACATACATTACACACCACTGTACATATAAGGACACATGGGGAGTCGGTGGATTTGAGCTGGAGGAGAGGTGTGATACACCCCGCTGCTTTCCCCCCTCGCTTCTTCTGCCTGGTCTCATCTGGTCCGACAGCAGGCAGTGGGTGACAGGCTGAAATGGCACCCTACTACATCAAGATTTACAGTCACTCCACTCCTCATAGTCCACATACCGAAACAACACCAGCCTCCACTGACAGTTAGCCAAGCGCCGCCCTCCATCTTATTTAGTGTTGCTACGCCTGTCGAGATAAGTTTAAAATGATAACGGTGGCAGGTTTACTGTCCAAATTCTTGCCATGTCATTTTTGAAACAATGACATGGCACAAGATTAACACCAGCCACCAGCCAAGTGGTGGTGCAAACATCCAAGTGGCTGGAGGATTTGCTTCACTCACCAGCCAAACAAACAGTGGTTATCTATTGAGCTCGCTACAATTCTGAATCCTCATCAGTTTGCGATGAATGTTAAGGAAATTCAGGTTTAATAAATGTCATTTTTAATGAAGCGATTGCAGCTTTTAACAGAGCAGACAAACACAGTTTTGTCAGTATTCACACTTTTGCTCTTGCATTATGCATATAGTTTTCGCAAGCACCTAGTTATGAGCTATGATTGGACAGTTGTTGTTGGGGGGAGGGGCTTTGGAACACGTGAATTTTAGAGAGCTAACTCATATGAAATCAGATGAAACACATGATATAAAATGTTGTTTCACCTCAGCGTTCCATGTGCTATTATTTTTTAAGACTGGGTCGCTTCCCGTTTTCCTCAGACATTAGCTGTTTGAAGAAATGATAAGCACCACTTTGAACATAAAACAGAAGTAAGAGGCATGTTCACTGAAGAGGTAAATTGAATTTTTCACAATTTGACACTGAATTTGGGCAACAACTATTGTAATTATGTGCATTACATTGCAATAACATAGTTTGAGTAATGTTATTGCTTTGCACAGCATGGGTTGCCTCCAGGGTGGAAGGGGGCAGTAATGTTAATGTTAGAAGAAAACATTAAGGGAAAAAAGCACAAGTTTGTTTATTCATTTATATGAGCATCATGAACGCAACCTTCATTTCCCAGTAGAGAATTGGTTCCGGTAAGAGAATTACGTAGTGAAAGTGAGACTTATAGGGAACCAATCTAAACATGGATGGTGTCATGGAGCCATTACACTGTGCAATGAACATTTACTTCAGTATGATAAGTCAAAGCTAAAACGATGTCTGTTGCTATGGAATGGAAGTGATTATCATCACCATCCATCCAGACATTATTAAGAGTGTCAGCAGTTTCCAGCTTCAACAGGACATTATGTTTATAACATATGTATAGATAGATATTGACATTCACATCTGGGGTTTCCAGTTCATTAAACCTGTGTCACTCTGATCAAATAAAACTGAACAAATCAGTTGGCCAATTGAATCAATTTCAGATCATTTGAGAGGTGAGTTGACACTGTGCCATTGGAAAAATACAGTGGTGCTACATAATTTAAAAAAACATGCAAGGATATAATTTGTTAAATTGCTCGTCCCCTAAAGTTTTGTACTAAACGTTAATTTGAGCTGAGATTTGCATCACTGCATTACGATCAAAGTCGGAGGTTTATGGCCATGTGCTCGGTAAATATTTTCAATGCAAACAGTGACAGTTGGTGTCCAGTCTGCTCAGTCGGGTACTGACATAGCCAAACAATATCAACAAACATGACCAATGATTGCGTGATTCAAAAGGGGCTTATCCAATCAAAACCTAAAAAAAAACAATCTCCACATAACTGTTTTTGAATTGACTATTACATCCGAGTGGCGTCTCACACTCAGACAAGTGAAAATGTGGTTGGAAAAATAGGCAGGGCGCAGACATGTAATGAATACATTTCCTGGTTGGCAGAAACATATTTGAATGTAATTTCAAATGAGCTGAGGTACACTTTGTGTACTTTGCTAACTGAAATAGCTTTGAAAATAGATGAATTACCTGCTGAATAAATCAAACATTTCCCCCCCAAACAAGTTAAAGAGTTTCCACAAATACTGTATGACAGTATATCAGTCCAGCCTCAGCTCTGATGTTTCCTGACATCATTTCTGTTTCAATACTGAAATAAAATGAATGTTCAAGTGCAGGAAACATTTTCTGCAATGCTTTAGGTCAGAGTGTGATAATTTAGAGCATATGGAGCATGAATAAAATATGTATTATCTATACCAGGACAGGACAGGAGGTCTGGACATTGGGTGGTAAAGAGTTTAAATTTAAGAGAGGGCTTGGAAATAATTTACACTGAAAATATATATTTTTTCTCATTTTCTTATGAATGAGATTTTTTTCCCCAGAAGAATGAGTTCGGATCTCTGGGAAATGAAGCCAATGCTGAAGTGCTAAAAACTGTAATTCACACGCCTGGTTCAGGCAGCACTTTTGGTCTAATTTCACCGTTCATGTGAGGGGGGTGAACCTTTTTAACTCAGCCGTTAAAACTCTGTTGAACATAAAGTTATGCAGAATTAACAGATTAGAGCACCCAGGCATCATTTGGACCACTTCAGGTTTGCAGATGATCCACGAATTTGCTTGTATTTAGATTAACCGAGAGGCGGAATAAGCAGTACACCCAACATGGTGGCGCATAGTTTCGGCTTCAAAACAGCACTTCAGAAATCTACGGGTGTAGAACTGGTGTCCATTCTTTATACTGTCATTGATCAAAACTGATGAGGTGATTCTAAGTGAAATTATTATCAAAATCTGTCAGACCTATATTAAAACTTTTGAATGAATGAATGAAATGTTTTGGGTTAGTGAGTTACTACCTCTTGCAGACATGAAATAGATGTGTGATGTTAACTGAAACAGCTGTGACAATTTATCTTACATTTTCTAAAATATAAAGACTGAGACAGAGCAAATGAGAAAAAAGCATCAAATTACTGCAACTAAGTATTTTTGAATAGAAAGGCAAGAGACACTGGGAAACCTAGGTGACAGGGATAATATGGCAATGTGATAAGCTCTGGTATAATTTTAGAATGATGCTATATGTATAAATAATTTTCTTTATTAGCTCTCACCACAGTAATATGATGTACATTGTTG
Organism: Larimichthys crocea; assembly: GCF_000972845.2. Taxonomy (NCBI): domain Eukaryota; kingdom Metazoa; phylum Chordata; class Actinopteri; family Sciaenidae; genus Larimichthys; species Larimichthys crocea. The sequence continues at coordinate 12,759,257 of NC_040022.1, forward strand.
CTGGGGAACAAAATAGAGAAAGAAAGACATTTCTCTTGCTGTGGCTGATGGTGATAATATATAAAAGATATAAAACCTAATAATAAGAGGAATAATATGTATTATTTTGTAGCATACAGTATTCACAAACACTCAGATTCATGTTTTATAGAGGCTCTCTGTTGTGCATGTGCACATACATGTAAATACATGCAAAAAGGAATATTACTGTGTGTTCTTAGCCCTTCTGTGAGGTTGGTGGGGTAAGTGCGAGGGCTTTGGGTTGGGGAGTGGGTAAGAGACTTTGTGCAGCCGTGGTTACAGCATGATGTAATACAGTCCATTAGCATGCTTTTGTGGTATATCTAAGAGAAGTGTTGTGGAGCTAAATGCATTGACAAACTCACAAACAAACTTTATTGTGCTTTACTGGACAACATACAGCAAACAGTGTGGAAAGGTATTCCCCCTTTGAGGTGTGTGCTATATTAAAAATCATAAATTGTTATTATTGGTGAAAAGTCACATCAATTTTGTCTCCTTTTCATGTTTGTAAAAGGACATATTGGTCTGTTGATCCCCTGTCTGTACCCTGTAATTATTCAATATGTATTAGAGGGTGTAATTTATTTATAGGTCCCTCCTAAACACACATTTGTTACCCTTTTATTCCCTGTACCTCTTACCTTCTACCCACCAGCATAAACCCAGAGAGCATTTCATCGTCACCCCATGGTAACATATTTACAATGTCATTTGCACGCTGCAGTTTCAAACATTACCAATATTTCACTGTTTTTTTTTTTTTTACTATTTTGCTGTGTGAGTGGAGCCTCATCCTTCAGTTGTGTGACAGGCCAAGCTTCCACACAATCACAACGCCAGGGGGCAACTTACAGTGACAGACAAATGTACACATATTTACAACGTTTTACAGATGTTTCTGTTCCATAAAACAAATCACCGCTCCACATCTCCGCCCTCGCCCTCCCTGCTTCCTGTCTTTCTCTGTCTGTCTGTCTAAAGGCTGAAATGCAGTGCCAAGCCCGCAACCATAAACACTGAGCGATTTTCCCGTTTGCAGCTGTCTTAAGCAGACTGGGAGGTGTTTTCAGCTTTATGGATATTGACTCGTCCTCTGCTCTTTGATCCTGGCAGTCCAGCTTCAGACTGGAGCCTCCCAGCTGGCTGTAAAAGTGGTGACAGCTTCACACGAGCAGCACCGACGTAAAAAACTGCATGTACATGTATTGTCCGGGCCTAGTCAGACAATAAGAAGGTCTGTTAGTCAATCACTCGGACAGTCAGTCGGTGAAGCTTGGAATGAAAAGGTTTGGTTGTAGAAAGACCAGGGGAGTGGGGCTGCAGTGACATCCAATGCTTCATGCACGATTAGGATTATGATCTGCTTGTTTTTTATTTATCCTCATAAGTTAGGGTGAAATTGTGCAAACGTGACAGCTGCAGCGTGCTTTAGCAGTGCTTTGTCTTCACTGTACTTAACGCCCATCGGCCTGTTTGGTCTCCTCTCAACAGCTCACTCAAGGGGAATGTCCTCATTGTCTATTAGCTACATGTTTGTCCATGTGTTTGTCCATGTGTTCACGTGTGTGTGTGTGTGTGTGTCTAGGGCCTGTCATCAGTCAGATTTACTACAGCGGCAGCGTTGGCAGGCAGGCAGGGGTTACACAGGCTGGGATGGGATGTGAGGAAGCTCAGTGTAGCTCGGTCCCTCAGGTCCTACTGTGTGTGTGTGTGTGTGTGTGTGTGTGTGTGTGTGTGTGTTTTTCAGGTCAGCACCTCGCCCACAGCCCACTGATGATGTCCACGCCTGATGATGTCATGGTATCGATCAGCAGGGCGTCTGTTGTGGGATTTGGTGTCAGTGTCTGGAAAGAGAGAAAGGGAGAGGGAGAGAGGATGGGGTGAGGTGGAGATAGATAGATAGATAGATAGATAGATAGATAGATAGATAGATAGATAGATAGATAGATAGATAGATAGATAGATAGATAGATAGATAGATAGATTGAGGGGAGGATGGTGCCCTCAGTGACTTACTTTGAAGTGAATCAAGCCCTCACACAGGGGACTTGTATGGGGGAGGATTCCAAACCTAACTGCCGGCCATCATTTAAACCTCTCATGCACTTTTGATGGATATGTTGTGAAGCATTAGGATCACATTAACACTGTGAATATATAGACCTGAGAATCTTATGAACATCTACTGTAGTCACCTGGACAGAACGGCCCGCTTCCCGCCGCCATCCTGCCAATAATTACTTTAATGAACATCCTCCGGTGTGATAGTGGGATTTTATGAAGTGGGCAGAATCATAAAATATACAGTGGGTTGTTTTTTATGGATTTGTGTCCTCTGGGTTTCCCTCGGTGAAGCACAGCACCTCCATCATGCTGACAGTCGGTCAGTGGGCTGAACCACGGAGAAGTGGATCGTGTAGGCTTGTACAGTACAGTGAAGCTACAGCTGCTGCATTCGGACTCACACTCTGCTGCGTGCTATACAGAAGAAAAGAAGGAGGAGGAAAAAAGACTTTCCTTCACCTCCTCCTCCTCCTCTATCTCTCACTTCTTTATCCGCTTCCTGGAACCTGCCCATGCAATTGGATTTAGTGTCTGTCTGTGTGCCTGGCTTGTCTCAGCCACTCTCTCTCTCTCTGTCTCTGTCTCTGTCTCTCTGTCTCTCTCTCCATGGCACTCCACTTCCCTCTTTACTGCCCTCCTTGGCTCATCTCTGCATTCTAATTGGACAATAATGCAGCCAGTGTGGTCCACAACTACAACACTACATGACAGTGCAACAACAATAGTGCTCCTTCAACAGGCTCACTACTGACTGTGTATCGAGCTGCTGCTCTGAGAGTGTGTTAGTGCGTGTGTGTGTGTGTCGCTTACACTGTGTCTGTTTACATATTTGTGTGTGTGCCGTGTGTGTGTGTGATACCCGGGTCTGGTGTTACAGTTGCTATTTGTGTTTAGATAAGGGGCTGAACGAGGGAGCAGGGATGGAGGGGTGGAGAGATAGACAGTTCATTGTTTACCGTTATCGATTACACTCTCTTCTCCTCTCGTGCTCACATTCCTATCTTTTCTACGGCATGCGTTCACAGTTTTATTCATCCCCACCCATCCATCCATCCGTCCCCTCTCTACAAACCCTTCTTTACACCTGACCCTTTGCACACTTATCGCTGCACCCGTTGCCCCGTGCTGCTCCCTCTGCATCTGCTCCGTGTTCTGCTGGGGATCGGGGAGCTGGCCCAGTAATGGGTGTAGAAACGGCTTAATAACATTACAGCTGCCATGAGGGTGGGGAGGGGTCAGGGCGGGTGAAAAAAAGGGGAGAGGGGCGAGGAAGGGGGGAGGTATGCATGAAGGGTGAGGGGTTGGTGGGGGTCTAAGGGGTGGGTGCTGTGAAGGAGGGAGGGGTGGGCGGGTGGGGTGTGGGGGAGGGGCAGGTGCATCCACTAATGGCTTTTTAAAAAAGGTTAGCATGTCGCTCCCTCTATAATGGGGCCCTGGCTGTGCCTGGAAATGCATTCCGGGAAAGATAATGCAAGGAGTGAATGCTGGTGGAGGGGCGGGGGGGGGGGTGGTGGGGGGGTGTGTGGGGGCAGGCTTGTGTGTGTGCGTCGAAAATGGGGAGGAGGGGCGGGCGGTGTGTACCTTGCGCTTATGTTCAAGTGAAAGAGAGAGAGAGATGGAAAGAGAGAATGAAGACGGCGATGAGGGAAGAGAACAGTGGAAGGGGGAGAGAGAGTGAGAGAGAGAGAGAGAGAGAGAGAGAGAGAGAGCAGGCGTGAAAAAGGTAGAGGGGTGGAGGAGGTGTGTGTGTGTGTGTGGATTTACAGATTTTCTTGGATGCTCAGATAAAGGAGAAGAGGCAGAGGGAGAGGTGTAGAGGTGGAGGGAATGCAGCATAGGAGGAGAATGCATGGAGGAGAAACAGGGGCCTGTGTGTGTGTGTGTGTGTGTGTGTGTGTGTGTGTGTGTGTGTGTGTGTGAGGGTGTGTGTGTGTGAGTGATCAATAGTTAATGAAGACATTATCTGTGGACACTGCGCCCGTGTATCTAAACAAACATTATCCTTCAACCCTTCAACATCCTGCATGGTTGGTTAAAGCCACGTATTCTAATTAACCCCTCGCTCCACCGCTGGATATGAAGCTCAACTTTGCCTGATTGAATCTTCCTGCTTTTCAATGGCTATCTGTAATTGCTAGTCATGTTAGAGGGACCATTTAAGTGTATACATTATGTTCTTGTCGGCGCGGCACACTTTGATGCTGTGGTAATACTTTCAATTTATTTCACACCCTCTGCACATAACACAAAATCAATAACTCACGGTTATGTGTAATTTCATTGAGTCAGCCTGTAGCTCTGCCTGAACAATTATAATTTAACTAAATTAATATTGAGTTGACATCTGGTATTTGTGCACGTGAGTGTGTGTGTGTGTGTGTGTGTGTGTGTGATAGAGAGAGAGGTGTGTTTGTGCATTATTTTTCATGTGCAGGGAAAAGAGAGGAGAATAAGAGGCACAGACATAATAAGTTGCTGTAACCTGCTCTGTAGCTTACACACACACACACACACACACACACACACACACACACACACTCTCTCCTCCCAGCCCCTCCTCCTCCCCTTCCACATCTCCGTCCATCCCATCATGACTCATCCGGCTTGTCTCTCTTCCTCTCCACTTAACCACGATGATGACATGTGCAACTTCCTCAATGGAGCGCCTCAGCTGACTGTGCCTCACCTCCAAACTGTCAGCGGGGGGAAACTGATGCCACCAAAAAAACCCACAGCAGCTGCTTTTAGAAACAGGTCCCGTATCCAAGCTAGATAGAAGAACAACATGGAGCAGGGTGGAATTTGAGATTCGAGTGGGAATGCCCCATTGTCTGGTCGTTATAGATTTTCTGTGGAGCCTCTTTCTGCTCTCCTCCTCATCTGCCACCTGCCTGCTCTCTCTGCTGTAAGCACAATAAACTTATACGGAAAGATTGAGAATATGAATTATGAATCGAGGCCTGAGATTTGAGCTAGTTTAAATTTGAGAAATTATTAAAATCATTAAAGGTGCAGTGTGTAAGATTTGGAGCCTTTATTTTTAGAATAAGGCAGACATGGAAGATAATACTCATAACTATGTGTTCATGCATGTATAATCACCTGAAAATAAGAATATTTTTTGTTTTTGTTACTTAAAAATTCTCCTCCATCTACAGTATGAGCGGGTCCTCTTTCATGAAGACCACCATGTTGAAACACTGTGTTTCTACAGTAGCCCAGAACAGACAAACTAAACACTGACTCTAGACAGGGTCTTTAAAGTGTTGTTTCTCTTTACACTAGGAAGGTGAGGGTGATGTGAGGAGATTGCAATGCAGCGATTACATCACTAGATGCAACTAAATCCTACACACTGGACCTTTAATGTGACTCACTACTTATTTTGTTTGCGGTTTATCCCTTTCCCCCTGTCTACAACAAACACACTGCTGATATAGATTGGTCATCATTATAAAAAAAAGATGACAAATTGCTTCCACTTGAAATTCTTCAATTCAGTTAAATTTTTCAGACCATCATAGATATCATCAAGCCTCTCATTTGTAGCGAGCCACCATCAGTTTTACAGCTGAAACACCAGCTATCATTAGCAGGTTTGATCAGCTGGATAGATAGGCGGCTAAATGTTTCCAGCTGAGTCATTTTAAAAGAAGAATCTTGTGAGTAGTATATGCGATAAAAGACTGAGGCTAAAGCTACATGTCCCAAAAAGTTGGCATCCTAATCAACCGATGCTCCATGTACAACAACATGAAAATAAAGAAACACGTTCTTGTACTGCAGTGTAGTATGGGTAATATTACCTCAAACTATGTTCTTCAAACTACGTTTCAAGCTCTAATGTTACAAGGTGAAAGCTTTTAGGATGACTAACCATTTTGTTTGACAAACTGAACACCATCTTCGGTAATGATCGGAGCCGGGTTTGCTGGAATGATGTTACTCTAGACTCTGGTCTTAACTGTGAGGAATTAGGCTACCACACAGTGCAAATGGTGAACGGGGCTTTTAAGCTGTGACCCCACATACTAATGTGGACCCCACATACTAATGTGGAGGTTTCAAGTTACACACATAGCCTTGGAAGTAACATTCGGTTAGGCCTACTACTGTACTCTAGGTGGTAATAAATGTTAGAGCAGATAAACACAGTGTTTTTTAAAGACTATGAGCCAATGATCCCTGGTCATCCATCACTGCTTTTGCTTCCTTGGACCACTTTTGATAGATACTGACCACGAAAAGATTGAACCCTGTTGTGTCTTGTTATGGTTGCTCGAGCATGATTGAACAATTACACAGCAGGGGTTTAGTTAAATGAATAAATTACAAAATTAGCAATGACTTATCAATGTTGATTAGCAATGCAAATGATTATCCTGTACTTGATATCATATGTGGGGTCATGGGTCTAAATTCTCAAACACAGTTTCTGTACATTTTCATCCCACATTTAATGTGTTCGGGAATTGTTCTTGTGCTTTGTATCTATATTTAGTTTATTCTTCCTTTTAAACACAGTCAAATTAAAACACTTGACTCTACTGATTATATATCGATGTATCATCTTCATTAAATGGGGATTTGTCTTTGTGATCCTCTTCCAACGTACAGCCTTATAATCTACTCCCAGTAATGCACTCAGAAAAAGACTTTAATATAAGATTTTTTCATTTTTTCATTTCCAAGGCAAAATATGATTACCCTCCAAGAAATATCACTTACATCTCATTCTCTAGTCCTTTATCTCTGGAGCTTCTCCCTTACACATGCACCTTCAGCCACAGCCTGTAACTCACTCAGCACTGTGTTCCTATGAAAGCATTTTGGTCACACTGGTCACGTTTACCTTCAAAACCAAATGAGCATGCTGGTTGAAAATAAAATGACCTAAAATCACCAGAAAGAATCCTGTGATTGGAATGCAGAGACGAACGCCATGGAATTAAAATTCCCAGCAAAGTAAGGGGGGGGTTGCTGCCCACACTAATGAGGCCTGTATGGGCAGAAAAAAAAGAGGCAGAAAGACGCTGCAGGTGGGATTTCACCAAGGAAACAGCGTCATCCTTTGAACCTCTCTGACTGGGATGTTTGGTGGTCGTTTAAATTCAGTCAAGCAGAGGTTTTTTAGGAATTGCAGGTGCATCTCTCTAAAGTCTGGAGAATTGAGCTGACTGTAATTAGTGTCAGATGTACTGTAAGGTTTCTTTGATCAGCCTTTCAATGCGATTCACCGACTGTTTTATCACTGCCAGTCCCTAAAAATCAGTCAAAAAGACACTCACCGTGGAAATCAAGCACGAGACGTTGATGCAGAAGTAATTCTATCCATTATCTGTGACATTAAGAAAATGATCTCATTATGTGTCATTAGGGTACACAGGTGCAGATCTGTGATTGTTCCTCTCGTTTCATGACACAGTTTGTGAAATCTCATGTAAGATGTCTGAAAAGATGAATTCTGGGTAACAATTGTGTCTCTGTAGCCTTTTCAGAACGTATACAGGTGCATGTCTGTGATGTACACTGCCATCTTGTGGATTTAACCTGCAAATGCACAACCTCGTGAGAGTCGGAGATATTCCTAACAGGCGTGTGATAGAGTCAGCAGACAGGAAGTGAGAGTGAATGTTGGTTTTATCTGTAAATTCATGGAATTTAGGTTCATCTTGTCATTCTCTGACCTGAATGAGTTACAGCTCAACCTCCTTATAATCCATGTGGGGTGGTTATAAAGTGGCAGACTCACTGACAGTATCTAAAAATTACTATGCTGAGAAATTAGTATCTCCTTTTATATTCTTGCATCATTATAGAGTTTCAAATCCATCTGAGGAGTGTGGTGGGTAAGAACACATGACCACAGGATGGCTGTCCCGAGTTTGTCTCCTTAACCTTCTGTGGCGGTCAGAGCAGTGAATATTTGAATATTGGATGGGTTTTTTTTCGGCTCCTGTTGCATCAGTTCTGTCCTTTTTTTAATCGGTCACCAAACTTTACGTCCTGTAAAGACAGACTGGATTCGTTTACAGAACCAAAAATAATCAAATATTCCACAAAAAAACACAAAGATTAAAAATAAAATTAGTAATAAATAGTGAATACAGATACAGAGTGTGTATCAGAACCCATTAATCATCTCATCCTTTCATGTTTATCCTGTGACCCATGGGGGGACCTGACCCCTAGGTTGGGAACCACTACCAATAACTGTATATAATAAAACTAGCGAGAATCTGAGTACTTCTTTCAGCACTGGGAGAAATGATGAAGGCAAGAAAAAAAGAAAGAAAGAAATCACATGAAAACATGAGACATTAAAATTTTTTATTTAAAGGTCCACTTACTAGCTTTATCTCATGGTCTTCATTAGTGGATAGAGTTTTCTCAGCTGTCATGGAAACAGCTCATCATCACATGACCTAAACGTGGATCAGGTGCTCATGGAGGCGCGATGGTAACCTCTGTCTCTGTTTAAAGATGGAGGGATCTGAGTCTGTGGATGAAGACCATGAGGAGCAGCTGAAGGCTCCAGAAAAGCTAACTAATGAATCTTGTGATAAAGTTACAGGATGTAAAGTTTGAGGCCCACGTATCCTCAGCTGGATCCTACAATTACCATAATACAACATTGCAATTTGGAGAAGTACTATTTAAAAGATCAAAAAACTACTACAAGTACTAAAGTGCTATATGAAGTACTACTTGTGAGTTCTCACTGATCAGTGGTAGTAAAATCTCTATTCTAAACAACCACCCCCGCACACACACACTGTACACCTGTGTGTACAAACACAAGATGAACACACTGGCCCACAATACACGAGCACGCGCGCGCACACACACACACACACACACACACACACATACACACACACACACACACACACACACACACACACACACACACACAGAAGAAAGAAAGATAACACCAAATCAGTGTGTGAATCCTGTAACAAAACAAACAGAGCACACCAACTCAGGCAGCGCTTCTTATTGCAATATCCATTTATTGTTCTCATCACACAAATCTTTACAAAAACAGAAGGTTTACTGCAACATGATCAAAGGAAACATGTTCCTCCCTCAGAGTTGCAGATCTGAAGGAGACTGGTGCTTTTTATTCACATGTCAGTCAGCTGCAGTGTGTTTGCTTTCTGGTTGAACTCGCGGATACGACACACTTTACAGGAGGAGTAAAGCTGCGCTGTTATCGGCTGAACCGGAGGAGAACACATTCTGACCTGAAGGGAAATCTTTTTTTTTTTCTTTTGCCGTTCATTCATTTGTACGAAAGCAGAGCTCACACGGTGAACACTGATCCAGAGGCTGACTGACTGCATCTGTGAAGAGTTACTGAGATTCATGTTCTGTTGTTGCATTTCTGAATTAAGATTGTTTTTAAGGCATGTCTGCTTCATGGAGACACCGACTTCTGGAGAGCAATGACGGAATGAAGGAATGTCATCCAGCAAAGGTTGTGAATCTGACTCAAATTCACGACTTTGCAAGTACGTGGTATATGTGCTCTGACTCTCTGAGCCATGTCACAGTTTTTTTTTTTGTGATTTATTTATTTTTTTACAGTACAAGCTGCTCAGTAAATCTCTATGCTATCTTTCTCACATGAGATCCAGGGGATAATCCGGATGATTCAGTACATACCCTTGATGGCTATAATGCACATATAACCACATGGTCAGGACTTGATTGAAGTCATATTAAAAAAAGATCAACCACTTCCTGGCACGAGTCATGATACTTTGTTATCTCGTGCAGGAAATCAATTTTCTCAGTTTTTTTGTTGTTAAATCTGCGGACACATCCACGAGCTAATGTTAGCTCACAAGGCCAAGTGTAAACAAAAAGAGAAGGTTAAAGCAGCACTAAGTCATTTTTTTTGTCATCACTTGAGGTTGGTAGAACAAGTTGCTGACATAGGTGATGACACACCTTGTAAAGTTGTTGTCATGGCTAACATGTTGGCAAAGAATAGACCATTTAGATTATCTTGCGCTAACAAGTTTAAAAATCTTCCGTTAAGACTATGTCCTCAGATTTCCACCCACACCAATTTCAGATTCAAATTCTTAAAGCTGAATGAGTCAATGTTTCTATATTAACAATGGCTCAAACAACCATGACTAAGGACGGGAGTCTATGAAGCATTTTAGCATCTTTCAGCACATTGTTTTGATTAACAGCAGCAGGTAGCTGTGACCAAGCTGTGCAAAACCCACTGTATTCTAGCTGCTGCTTAATAAATACATTTAATAAATCTAAAGAATCAGATTTTTTAAGAGACACCGAAACAGAAACATAGTCTATGCACCCCTCTCTTTAACTCAACCGGTCACGGCAGATGGCCGCCCACCAATGACCCGGGTTTCTGCCTGGTTTTCCTTGCCACTGTCAACAAGTGCTTGCTCATGGTGGAAAGAGTCATGAGATAACTTTTGTTATAATTGGGTGCTATAGAAATAAAACTAAACTGACAGTTGAACTGAATGGAGTGAATATTGTAGAAAAACAAATGAATGTTGCTCCTCTGTGCTAGCTTTTTGACCCAAATCTGACAATGTGGGCCAGCATAAGACAATACATGTATGAAGATTTGACAACCAAAGAGGGAAAACTGATTCAGGTGGGCTACTTAAGCTCATGTGAGAATTGAAAACAGAAAAGGCTTTGAGTTTAGAACCTCATGAACTCACAGTATGTGATAAACTGTGAGTAAACATCTCCTGCCTGCGGGCATGTAGTCTGACTCAAAGAGTGAGCCATCTGGGTGTTTTCCGGCTGATCCAGTGTTGGTTCAGAGTGGTTCAGCACCTTCATACACACTGTTCATCATAATAAATACAACATTTTCCCCAATCTCCACACTGAGTGTTGGTAATGCTTGTGTAAAAATCACACTCTCAATACAAAAAACGACTTATGTACAATATCATACAAACAGGTTAGAAACTGGATTAAGGGGAAGGGACGTACAGTAACAACTAGGATAGAGGACATACGAGTGATTGTGCATGTGTGTGTGCTTTAATATATGTGTGCTCTGTAAAACAGGTCTTTATTCTTGTGCATGCATGTGTGTGTGTGTGTGTGTGTGTGTGTGTGTGTGTGTGTGTTGTCCAGCAGAGGGAAACATTTCACAGCACAGTGATGGTATTATAGTCACAGAGAAGTAAGAAAGAAACAGAGGCTATAAGAAAGTAGCGGGGGAATTCAAAGAAATGTTGATTTGAAGGAGTGTGCAAATCAAAATCAGCAAAACTGTCACGCCACATGGAGCGCTCATGGCAACCACACTGTATATACATGTCAATAAATAAATCTGATCGTAAAATGAATCACAATAATTACATGAGTCGGGCAGTCTGTGGCAAATATTTTGAAAGATTCTGCAAAAAAAAGGAAAATTCCCGTTGAGGGTGAGCGATGAGGTTCATGAGCGAAAACAAACAAAGAGTCTGTTAGCGTCACAGAAGGTGTTTTGTTTTGTCTGAAGGCTCCTCGTCTCCAAAGAATATAAAAATCAAATATTTGCTCCTGAACACGGTGCACTTTATTTGGCTCACTGTCGTGCCACCCGCGGCCGGGGAGCTCGGCTTTGTCTTTATCAAATGTGTTTGTATTTCACATTTTTTTGGCAAAGCTGCAACCATCTGAGAGAGAAAACATGAAGAAGAAAGCCAAGTGAAGATGTCGGTACTTTCATCCTGTTTGCTTTTGTCTGCTGCTTCTGCTGAGAGATATGAAATGGATTCTTTGATCTGAGTAAACCTCACGCCGAGCTGACTGGGGCACCGCTACTCACACTACAGTGTGTGTGTGTGTGTGTGTGTGTGTGGATGGGATGAGATATGGAGAAAGAGTGAGACCAAGGGTGAAAAAAGTGTGTGTGTGTGTGTGTGTGTGTGTGTGTGCGTGCATATGGCTTGCTAAAAGGGTGTTTTTACAGGTAAATCTCAGCATCCTTCACGCGCATCCTTCGGCGGGTTTCTTTGGTCCAAACACGGCAACCTCCTGACAGGAGACATCAAAGCCTGCGTCCTGGGAGTTGTACAGCGAGTTCAGCGTCGCGTTTAGCTTTCAGCACGTGTCTCCTTCAAACGGGTAAAAACTCATTCACACCATTGGAAAATAAAAAAACACAGTTTGATGTGTTTTCTGTTACAGAGCACACCACTGAAGATGAAATACAAAAAAAGTTACAACCAAAGTCTTTAATTCTAAGATTTAAACTGAAAAGAGAAAGAAAGAGGTGTACCTGACTCTGTACTGAATGTTCAGTTCTTTACTTTACTAGAAGTCCAGCAAAGAGAAAGTCTTTAAAGAGTTTACCTATCGGTTCCCCGGGGGTTGAGAGGGCAACAGGGATGGGAGTGTGTGTATTAGGGTAGGTCTAGACCTGCGTGGAATAGGAGCGGTGCAGCGTTGTGTGCCGCCCAGCCGGATGGGCGGCGCATTGCGGCGAGTGCTGCTCCGACTGGTCTAGACTTCGCTGGAAATGGAGCGAGACGGTATGAGGACATCGGGGGTGGCGGGGAACCGATAGGGCTGATGGTCATGTGATCTCGGTGAACGGAGATCCCCGCGGAGTCTGCAGGGGAAAGAGAGGAGTGAGAAAGAGAGAGAGAGAGAGAGAGAGAAGGACGGAGAAGAGAGAGGGCGAAGGAGAGAGAAAAGTGAAGAAAAGAATAATCAAGAGCAATGCACGGGGATGAGGGGCGGGAGAGAGAGAGAAAAAGAGAGAGAGAGGAGGAAACAAATGCACAGAGCCCGAACAGAAATAAGACGACGGATGATGGGGAGGAGTGAGGGTGTGACGATGACGGGCAAAAAAGATTTAAAGTTGGTTAGAATGGTTGGACGTAGGTGTTGTAAGGCGGGGAGGAGGAGGAGAGTGCAGGATGCTGGAGGAGAGTGAGGGACAAGGGAGGAGATTGAGAGGAGAGAGGCAAGGTGGGAGACAGAGGAAAAGAGGCAGGTCAGGTGAGGGTTAGTGACGGTGACAGACCACAGAGGACGCAAGACATTTTCCTAAACACTTGGACGTGGACTCGTGCTACACTGAGGGAATATCGTTAGAAAGTGTCTCACTGCTGAAGAGAAGAGGGGACCTCTGTGATCACTGTTATATTTCTTTCGCCTCAGCTGAATTCAGAGTTTTCTTCCAGCTAACTGCTTTGCATTATATCAGAATGCTAAATTACAGTTGGCCAAACTGCTGACTCACCTCAAAGAGATAAGTGACTCTCTAAATCCCTGATAACAAGGAAATGTGTAACACCGTAGAGTTGAGGAGTAAAGGAGCGCCTCCTTCCAGAGCAAGCATTAACACTTAGACTTTGTTCCATCCTCTCAGCTGTGTTCTTATCAGCCCACGACAAGGCTCTGAACTTTAAAGCATTCACTCTGGTGTTTTTGTTGGGGCCGAGGGGTGCAGGAGGGGCTCGGAGCATGCATGTTTCGGGATTTGTTCTCTTTGGGGTAAAAAAAGAAAAGAAAGAAGGACGACAGATTCAGGTAAGAGACAAGGGGTGCGTATATATCTCAGCCCCTCTTTTGTGAGCACAGCCGTGCCTGACACCAACCCCCGCCCCTTACCTGAGGGCCACTTAACTTTTCGAGTGGACTCTCCACACAGGGCAGCGTCACCATCGGCATGCCCAGCACAGACTCGGGGCGTTGGGGCCGCGGTGGGGGAGGACTGGGCTGCATCTGCTGGAAGTTGTTAATCACACATGTCACCTGGAGAAAGAAAACACCGTGATCATCCAATCAGAGTGCACAGAGTCTGGAAGGGGAGTCTTTTATTTTAGCACAGCAAAAATGTTCAACGGCAGCTCTTTTACTCTACATATCTCATTCACACACATTCATACACTGATGGCATTGGCTGCCATGCAAGAGCCAACTGCTCATCAGTTTGAGGAGCTAACCATTCATACACATTCACACACAGATGGCACAGCCTTCAGGAGCAATTTGGGGTTCAGCAGGAAGCACACTGCCGATCACCTGATTAGTGGACGACCTGCTCTACCTCCTGAGACCCTTATGTAAAAAACACTTTACATCATTCGTAAGAAATGATGATGACTTAACTGTGTTTCTCTGCTATAATGTTAACTGCAAACATTTCAACAGCTAACCAGCTCACTGCCTACAGTTGTAACCTTATTTCCAAAGCCATGTCATTATTTGACTACACTATTTTGTGGGGTTAGTCACATCAGCAGGCTTCCTTGCGGTTCCTATGGACTCCAGATTATTTAATAGGCCTAGACTGCAGGGGGACTCTTCTCTTCTTCTCTCCCTCCCCAACTTTACACATTCATGTCCCATTAACGCATGTTACTAACTTAACTACACTTCTTCCAGTCTTCCAGTTTCTCTGCTTTCTCATCTCACAGTGTCTCATGGATCTACAAATATTAATATTGTTGTTGTTTTTTTTTGTTATTGTCATTGTTGTTGTTGTTATGGTTGTTGCTAATACCAAGTCCTAGTTTAGACTGCTAGGGGCAAGGTCCTACTTTTTATTTGTTTAGATGTACAACATTTTAATTTGATTTATATTACTGTACTCAGGCAAACTAATTCGACCCAGTGATACAAGAACAAAGCTGTTCCTTCATTTCCATGCTATCTACATGGATCAGCTGGCTGACTTTTTGCCTGGGACATGTAGCTTTAGTCTGGACAAGACGCCAGTTCATCACAGGGCACATAGAGACGAACATTCACAGCTACGGACAATTTAAAGTCACCAATTCACCCGTTAAGGTTCATGTCTTTAGACTGTGGGAGGAAGCTGGAGTATCCGGAGAGAACCCACGCAGCCACAAGGAGATCATGCAAACGTCACACAGAAAGACCCCAGCTGAGGTCTGAACCAGGAACCAGGAAAGATTTCTAACCACTGCACCACCGTGCCTTTCTTCAAGAAGAGTTTCATCTGGGGAAACTGGACTTGTTGTAGATCTGTGAAGACATATTTGATCAGAGAGGCTTCTTCAGTTCTTTTTTTGAGAGAGAGGGTTGATTAGATGCAGTCGTATCTAAACCTTGGGCCATTGTGGCAACATGGGACACACACTCTACCAGATGAGCTAACCGGTGCCACAGCTTCTTCAATTCTGACTGACTGGTAGGGAAGCCCAGGTATTTAGTCTTGGTGGGGCCATTAACCAGGCCATTGTTTCCACTTGGTTTGTTAGTGCTCCTTATCCAAAATACCTGGGTTTACCCACCAGTCCATCAGAACTGAAGAAGCCTCTTGGATCAGAGGTGAAACGTCTTTGCAGAGCTACAACCAAGTCCAGTTGCCCCAGATTGAACTCTCTTCTCAAATCCCTTCATCGTACAGTAGTCCTTAAACTAAACCAAGCCTTAACCAACATGTCTTCTGTTTGAGTCTCTTCTCACCAAAAACACAGCGATGGATCCACCGGTGAAGAATCCCGCCAGGACGTCAGCCCAGTGGTTGCGGTACTCAGCCACCCTGACCACGCCTACTAGCATGGCCAGACAGAGCAAGGTGAGGCTGATGGTGGGCTTGGTCAGTCGTGTGCCTTTGGTCTTGAACACCAGCGTCACGTACATCTGCAGAGAGGCGTACAGGAGGAATCCGCACAGTATGGTACAACAAAAGAGTCTGAGCTGGCCCACACAGACAGATGAACACTAGAAATCAATGCATAGGTTGCTACCCAGCTACAGCTAAACACAGAGTGCAAAAACATCTAATTGGTGTGAACAATGCAGGGTGGCCTTATATTCCTGTCTATCTACAATAAATATGAAGCTGCAGCAAATCAAGAGCCCAGAACGTGAAGCTGCCAGCCAAGAAATATGTCCTGCACAAGCACGGCCATAAAACCTTCCTTTTTTCTACAGATCAATCGAGTCTGTGTGCTGATCTAAGCTAAGGATGTAGCTTCATATTTAGAGTATGGGCATGAGAGAGGCATCAATCTGCTTATCTAACACTTTCAACTTGTTTTTCAGCAAGAAAAGTTCATGACTTCAGGCCCAGAGAAGAACTCTGGGAGTAAAGGCAATTCTTTGAGTAAGGGAGGCACAAATGATCACCTCTGAGCAGCTCCAACCTACCACTGTGTACACTGCGGAGTAGACGCTGAGCGCCGCGTCCTTGGACGGGAAGGATTTACGAGCGGACATGACGACCAGCGGGTTCCCCGTGCAGGCACGGCGCTCCGCGATATACTGCATGGTGGACTGGCAGCCCAGTGCCGTGTAGTTTGGTCGGCAGGCAGACAGAAAGTGAGGTGTCTGGTTTCCTGTCACCACCTGGCCGGCATTGGCGAAGATGGTGGTGGTGAACAGGCCGAATGCATAGACACCTGGAGTAGTATAAAAAAAAAAAAAAAGGCGTATCAGAAGATGGAGAAAAGCACATTAGATGTTTGACAGAGAGCGATATCAAAACACATAACAGCACCGGGAGATAAAAACGGGTGATAATAAGTTTTTTCACCCTAAAATAGCTCCAACACATTATTATCAGCTGGGGTGTGAAATTGCAACAGAAGCCTCCACCTCAGCTGATTCAGCTCAAGATGCAAATTTGTAGCCTACTTAATATTCACGAGTGTCTTCCTGCCACGAGTATCTTACCACAAAAGATCATATCGCAGTTTATCATCCAATTAACAGCTACGTGTACGCGCTCTGGTCGACAAACTCTAAAGCGTAGCAGGTCATGTTCTTACAAGTCAACCTTTTGTTTCATGTTTAATCTTTTTTTATGTTGTTTTGTCCTCTCACACTTAGTCACAAAAGTGCCCTTTCCCAGCTCGTAAAGAGCAGCGAGGCTGTGTAATACAAAACAGTGTTCACCTAGGAAGCGTATAATGCGTCTCAGCAGGGGATTGAAGTAGCAGCAGTCTGCAGTAACGATGGTCTTCTCCTGGGTTCCCTCTGCCTTGGTGAAGAAGGCACACAGCTCTCCGACAAGAATCTGAAAGCACACAGAACTGTTTGTGAACATGTGCAACTTTTTGGATCAATCTGGTAAATTCAGCGTGTTGAATTATAGACCATGTTGGGGTTATGCCCCCCCACACATCACTGCAACAACACCCAAAGGTCAAAGGTCAGAGGAGTCAAAGGAACAAATTCATTTGTTCTTGGCCTGAACTGCAGCACAGGATGGATGAAAAAATGCCATCAACACCTATTGGACTGACTGAGATTTTGAACATACAGCTCATACACATGTACTCCCCACAGGATGCACTGTCATCACTTCGATCATTTCCTTACTTTCCATACAGCGCCAGAACCAGGTCGAAATTTGTTTGGTTTGATTATTATGACCATAACTAACTGAAGTCTGTTGGTTCATACTATACCCCCCAGATCACACTCACACACTGTGCAGGTGCCTAGTGAGCCAATAGGAGGAGCTAGTGCAGTGATCCCCAACTGGCTTCCCACCTGCAAACACTGTGAATTGTGTTTGTTGTAGACCAAGGATCCCTTGGACAAGAGATAAATAGAACAGACACCCCCACATGTAATTCATTTTTTAAAATGTGTCACATTTTAAGCCTGGTTATATTTACTTTATTCGACTTTTATTTCACTTTGTTAACCTATTTATATGATAGTTTGTTAGCCTATATGTGTTTATGATTGATAAAATGTTCATGCATAATGGAATCATTTATAAAAATAGTTTCTGTCAAAAGTAGCTTATTATTGCATATTAATTCAGTTTATTCAGTATAATTTTTGTTAGTTCTTTATTATTTTGGAGAAAACTCAATTATTATGACAAAAAATTGTCCTTGTTACATGTTGCTATGTTTAGCACAATGCTAATTGACTAGCCAATACTGTTGTTGCTGCTAATGTCGTTAATCAGGGTCAGACAGGGCAGAGAAAATCAAAAGGCTTTTATTTTAAACTAACTACTCATAACTACTTTTTCTTATGTTTTGTTACAACTATGGCTTTAAAGTTTATTTGATTTCTGAAAATCATCTTGCGAGCATATTAATGCAGACCACTGCTAAGAAAAGAAGCAGCGTCATGCAGAAAGACTTCTTTATTAACAGTACATTTACTGAAAAACATTAAGTACAATACAGACAATACACTTTGTCTCATCTTAAACAACATTATACAGCTCTACAGTGACCACAATGATCAAACTTTAGCACCCTGTGCTGCTCAGTCTTCTTAGCATTACTAATGATGTAAATGAATGTAATTAGACACCTGAAAGATCATCAGTTTTATTAAGCGTGAACTCCTTGGCTGTGGTGGTGGGATAGAGATGTAAACTCACCACAGTCTGAAAATATCTGTCATCAGAAATAGCAGCTGTTGTTCTTTTGTCTTCTCGGTTTTATTGCTCTCTTTGTGAGGAGCACCAGGCTTGTGGCAGAGGTTTTGGTCAGGTGATGTTCAATTCACTCCCTGTGAGTCTGAACAGCAGTGCCTCTCCAGACTGATGATTCCTCAATGGACTGCAACTGTGAGCCTCATCTGTATGAGAGCCCACAGCACTCAAAGATGCTGGCACAGACTAAAACTTAGCTCCCCTCAATGAATAACTATCCATGACAGAGATACACTTAATCTGGAATCATCCTGACAGTTTCCATGCTCTGCTGTGACAGTAGTGGGACCCACTTTAGCGTTGACTGTGTTCCACACACCCATCAACCTCATTCTTCCTCTTTCCGTATTTGACATAATCCTCCATTTATCCCCCACAGTGACAGTGTTTGAGGCACTGCTGTCTGAGGAGAGAAAGCAGGAGGAGCTGCCATGGAGGCAGACAGAAACAGAAATAAAGACAGAGCAGGAGAGAGACAAAGAGAGACGTAAATGATCATGTTTCCATCAAGCCTCATGCTTCTGGGTATTTCCAAGCGGGTCCGGCCAAATCAAATGAGTTAATAGCATGCAGGGGCCCGGGCAGAGCAGCGGTGCTGTGAAGTGTGTGCCTGACCGACTGCTTTCTTCCATTAGTGAAACACAACCCTACTGGGTGTTCCATGGCAACCCTCTAA
This sequence comes from Larimichthys crocea, assembly GCF_000972845.2. Lineage (NCBI taxonomy): Eukaryota > Metazoa > Chordata > Actinopteri > Sciaenidae > Larimichthys > Larimichthys crocea. The sequence goes on from NC_040022.1 coordinate 12,778,408, forward strand.
ACACTAATACGAGCATGAAATCAAAGCTGAGGGGGTTTAATCAGCAGCTTCAAATCAGAGATGTCAGGGGCACCGTCACACTGAGGACGACCATTTACAGGGCAATTAAAACACTGCATGGTGGCTGTTTCCATGGGGACCGCTGGACTGAGGAGGGTTTGTTCATGTGTACGCCACAAAATGTGAGATAATGGTAGTTTGCTGTCACTCACGGACGAGTGCTCTTGAACACTTTGCCTCTGGCAAAACTGTCAAGCAGTGGGTGGTTGGTCTTTTTGGAAGCATACAGTAGTACTATTACGCCCTTTGTGTCCAATACTGTTATTCAATGTGAATGCTTATGCTGTGAATCTATGATGGGCTTCTTAAGACCGGCGATTATAAAATCCCCCACAGATTTCTAGATTAACTCATCCGACTTTCAGAGTTTCAGTTTGAGTTACTCTTTAAAATCTGTCCAAACTGTCCTGCCACTATAACCCACGTGAAGGAGAATCTCTGAGTTGACAGGAAGGACGTACTCATAGAGGTCGATTTTAGTTCCTACTTGCAGTGTTTTATTTGCAGTTTCAAAGCAGTAAACTTATAAACGATAAAATTAAATGTTTAGTTAAGTAAGAGAATTTGTGGACTTTTATATTTTCAGCTGCTAACTGAATTTGATGAGTGAAGCTTTCATGTTTTGGTTTTTGTATATAAATATATAAATATAAATGTTTAAACTTGCTATACTTCGTTAGATCAGTTTGATTCTCCACAATTCAATCCTTCATTTTATGGAAACCACAAGCACCAAAGTATAATTCATTTAGATTTACCAGTATGGTAAATTAGAGAGATGAAAACAAAGACTTGCATTCATAAAGTCAGAATGTGTCCAGTCATGATTGTTAATATTAATATTACTTCTGTCAGGGTCCACAGATCAAGACCACTCTCTCTCTCTCTCTCTGTCTCTCTCTCTGTGGATGAGGTTGGCCTTGAATGCACTGTCTCTTGGTGCTTGATCAAATGAATGATTCATAATTGATATGTTATTCCTTAGTCACATTTTTATACAAGAATTTCATACTGGTTCAAATAAACAATCTAATAGTATTTCTAATCTTTACTGATACAGGCCGAGTTAGTTCAAGACTGAAGAGCAAATTAAAGCCTGGATTATTAATTTAAGTTTTATGGTGAGTGTATTTCAAACACTTTCTTTAAAGTCTGTGTAAAGTCAGAATAAACATGTTTTCTGAGTTTGTCAGACCAGAAAAAAAAGTGTTATTAACCACCCAGCCAAATTTGAATGATTAAAAATATCAACAAGTGAAATGAGTTAGGTACCAGAAAAAGGTAAAAATGAATTCTCAGCTCCAGGACTGTGGGGGCGTGTCCTCTGAATGTGCTGAAGACACACCCACTCGTGTGAGCAGTCGAGCAGCCTGACAGACTTAAAATGTGTCAGATGAGTTCAGAAAATGACATGACTAACTTTGAAACACTCTGAGTGAGATGAATTCATCTCTATCTCTCTGCTAGAGGTGCAGGGGTATGCTTAGGGTGGCCTCAGCGTGTCATCGAGCCACCCTTTAAGGACCGCCCACAAAATCCTGGACTGAAAAACTGTTTGAACCTCTAACTCCACATTTCAGTAATATATTGTTCAAAGTCCTTTTTACATGTTTTCAGCAACTATTTTCCAACATATTTATATATTTCGCTATATTGTAAGTAATCACACGTTCAGGTGAGTTGTGGGAGTGGAGGTAGTGGACACTAATCATCATCTGGGTTTGCTTTTTTTTTTATGGTGAGAGAAGATCATGACTCAACTGAGACAGATGAAATGGAACAGAATAAACCATCACGTGGAAGAAAAAATGCAGAATGCAGAAGAAACACATACAGAACACATGCTGCTAATAAGCTAACAATGTTCTTAACATCTACATTTGATGCCTTAACTGGAAGATCATGTAGTTAATTCACCAGTCCACGCTAAAAGACTGATCTGATGATTGTGAGTTGTGAATTTCATTCAACATTTTATTCAACTGACTGATGTAATGAGTTCGTTTAATATTAATCTCATCAGTCATAACTGACGTGTATAACTGTGTGCACGAGTATCATATAAAGTAACCATGGAGTGAATTTTAAAAGTTGGATTTCACACATTTCACAAGCACAGTTAATAGAACTTTGTCACTTTGTATTGAACCACAGCTCAAGATTCAAAGTCATTACAGCTCACTCACTCCTAATCCTTCACAGCTCACTTCAAGTGACAGACTGACTTCTTTTTTTTTTTTTTTTAGCTTTTACTGCTCCTTTCCCAGAATTTGTAATCCTTATTTATGTAAAAACAGTTTGCCCTGACCGTCTGATTGGTGGAGCTTACAAAGACACTGCTACTGCAAAAACTTCAGTTCACAGCTACACCGCCACCTATGACAGTCAAATTGGAAAGAAGAGAAAAGAGTACGGGGAAGGTAGAATGGTGATGGGGTTATGGGTAACAATGCAAGGAATGAATTATTCATGCGTGGGTGGCATCCGTGTGAATCATGTAGTGCATTATTTCAAACAACATTTGTAAATTATCTCTCTCCACTGCAGCAGGACACGCTCCAGCTCCCTGCCTCGGCCCCGACTGCTCCTTCAAGGATTCCCAGTTAAATATGACGAGGCTGTCGCTGGAGTTTATGGACGAGCGGATAATAGTTCTTTAAAATTAAACTGCTCGATGCATAAGTGCAGTCCTGCTATGTGTCCAGAAACTTTCCGCACACGTTATGATTTCTCGAAGGAACAGGACGAGCTTCAAGTTCAGGAAAAAAAAGTGAGTGTGGATAAAGAGATTACATGCATGATTTAGGTGCAGAACAAGAGAAGGGAGTGAAGAAATGAAACATTAATACATACATGAGATTAACTCGCTGTGCACGCACAAATGACATCATGACTGCAGAAGTTCAAACAGGGAAGCTGGAGGATCCTGCTCTGTGTGTGTGAGTAATCAGATCTTGATTTGTGTCACTAAGTATTAGTCAAATGTGAGCGTGCATTCAGAGTGGTCCTTCTTATGAGGACGTCTCTATTAGAAGACAATAAGCGGGAATATTTTACTTAGAGCGCTGAGATGAATGAAGAGGAGTGTGGAGATGTTGGAGGAGCAGTGGGAGTAGAGAGGAGGGGGCAATACAGGATTTTATATGAATACATCTGATTTTTCATATCGTTTTTAAATATACAGGGATTGATGGCGCTGCAGCAGAGCAGTGAGGTGCAGTTTGCTTCTGTTCAACCTGTAGACTGTATAAAACCAGCACTAAACCAACAATGGACAGAGATGTAGAGTGAGGGTAGAGCGTAACTTTAAGCCTTAATATAACCTGAACAGGTGAGTTGTATATAAATTCACCCTCAGTACAGTTGTCATGAACGGGGAAATTAGCTACAGAGACCAAAACAGTTTTTTGTACCAGGCTGTAAACATGTTTATTTCTGCTGTGAAGTTGGACATTTGGACATGGGGACTTATGGAGACTGACTCACTTCTGGAGCCAGCCTCAAGTGGACGACAAGAGGAACTGCTGGGTTTTTATATAATTCCTAGTCCTAAAAGGCTACCCATAGGTCGACTACTCAGTTATTGTTTCTGATATCTTAAATATTGGTCTTGCTACACTTGTTATAATTGTTATGTTAGCTGACAGTTTGTAGTTTACCAAAGGGCTACATTTGAAGGTGAGTGAAAAGCTCGTCACTATAGAGAGGGGGCAGACAGTAATGAATCATTCAAAAGCTTTTAGCAACCATTAAAAAACGACAATCACAACTTTGTTGTTTTATCTAAAGGAGTTTTACATTTTTGGACATACACTGTTTTCTTGCTGAGATTGAAATAATAGGATCGGTACCACCACACGTCATATCGCAAGAAAGCAAAAAAGTGTATTGCAATGTTAATATTAAATCTCTCCTACCAGAGAGGAGCTCATGTTTGCTTGGTTTTACAGAGCTGTTGATGCAAAACCTTTAAGCCCCTTAATTTGATCATATTTGACAATGAGGAGGTGTGATTTTAATATTCCCATAAAGAAAAATGAAGAATGATTAGTTTCTCTTCTTGTCTGACATTACCCCGCCTCTCAGCAGTCTTAAAGAGTTCAATTCAATTCAATTTTATTTATAGAGCACCAAATCATAACAGAAGTGACACATTCCATGCAGAGCCGGTCTAGACTGTACGCTTTATAATAATATCTACAGAGACCAACAGTTCCCATCATGAGCAAGCACTTGGTGAATACTAAATTTCAAATGGCAATAAGATGATCACTCATTAGTAAATTATTTAGCACAAACCCTTTGTCATGAGGTATTAAGTTGTTCTCTGGCAGTGAATGAATGACAGATTGTATTGTTCATACCAACTGCATTCTCAGCTCTGTGAGGCTCAGCTCTGCAGCCATAAAACCTAATGCCTCTGACAAGATTGGGAAGCTTATTCATGTGTGAAGTACAAAGAGATGACTAGCTGTCACTGGCATCCCATCACACCGACCTCTATCTTTGCAATGCAAGCGTAGATGTGAGATTTGGACTAATGGATGATGTGAAAGACACTGCACCTGTCTGAGTGCGTCAGGATCACCATCACCTTTACTCACATGTGTTTCTCACCGGGATTTGAACTGTGTGGAATGGGCGCTAATAGGAAAACGACTGGAAACAGAACAGAACACAAACATCGGCATGTAACCTGAATCCTCTGACATGTTGAAGAATGACGACCAAGAAAAGAACATGATGCGTTCAAACACAAAATTATCTACAAAAACATGGAGGGATGTGCAAAAAAAAAGCACTCATTCATGCACACAGATACTAAATCACGACCGCACACATGCAACGTTCCAGTGAGCAAAGTGTGATTGCAGATTGTAACCACTGTTAGCCTGCTGAGAGTCTGCCCTGGCATCCAAACACTTGTTTTTAGTATTGTGCTGGTGTACTCAGAGCAGCACACATTCATTCCATTTCACAGAAGCAAAACCTCTTCATCATTGTTTTGCAGCATCACCGAACCCTGTTCCTCTCTCTGATCTATCTTTTCCTCTTTCACCTCTCATTGTTTTTTTTTTTGTTTTTTTTTGCAGTGGAAAGAAAAGTGGCTTATATATTCTGTTTCTGCTTTTCCATTTTTATCCAGTTCAATTACAGAGCCCGCTGTTACATTCTGCAAAGAAATCTGCCTCGATGCTACTGCAAGCTGTTTTATGTCTCAGGGTGTATCTATCATTCTGTTTTTTGTCTTTCTACCTGCCTTTGTCCTTTTACATCTCAGGCACACAATCATCTATTTTTTGTCACAGAGTTGGAGTCAGACCGGTGCCTCTAACCACGGGGTCGTCTGCCCGATGTACCTGAATGTACCCTTTAATGAGCACGGTTAAATCCCAAGACTTTGTCCGCAAAATCTATTCCCAGGATGATCTGTGTGTGTCTCTCTGATTTTTATCCAGTTTTTGACATTGACATTCTTTCTTTGGTAGTGGTCCCAAGCTGGACTCAAATAGTCAGGAAATGATGCATGTATGCAATCCAGCGTTACTGTACTCTGATATCAGCCTTACTGCTAACGCTAATCCACTATTTGTCACACAGGTTAGCGCTCACAAAAACATGACACATGGGACTAATGCAACAGCCACAGTGAAATCTTGGAACCCGTAGATTATCTGATGACAATGTAGCTGCAGGAGAAAATGTTTTGGGGCTTCTCGAGCAGCCAGCTGATGAAACGCAACATTGGAGTTGAAGTGGAGAGATGGCATCTCGATCAGACGATGAGTTCTGAGGCTGCATATCACCCAGTGTGTCTCTGCATGCAACCAAAGTCTGTGACTACAAATGGAAACTAGAACATTCAGATACCAAAATCATGTCCCCTGCCTACACATTCAGCATTCATATGCAGATATCTGTTTATAGAGATTAGCCACAGTGAACAGTTAGATAAGAAGCTTCCCTTGTCCAACTCCTCAGCAGAGTAACCATCTCTTATTACTGCCCTGCTCTAGAGAACTTCTTGAGCTGTGTGCAGCATGAAACAACGTCCTAAATTTACCACTAAACATGGCTGCATTCCACACTTTTTTTTCTTCACTGACCCTGCATACAGTAATAACTTTAAATCAGCAATAACATGAATGAATGAATGGATAACATCAGCACATTAAAATAGAGAACCCTAACCCTTTAAGATGAATACTCTGTGTGTGTGTGTGTGTGTGTGTGTGTGTGTGTGTGTGTGTGTGTGTGTGTGTGAGTGGAATGCACAGACTTGGTGCTGCGGCCAAATGCAAAGATGTAAGAATAGAGGGTGGCGAGCTGGGACGCACCCCTGTTGTGAATACAGACTGGGCTCTGGCACTTGTCAGAGATCTCTGAGGCGCTGAGTGAAGCATGGCAGTCCACCAGCCACACAGGACCCCTGAGGTGTCTCTCCTCTCTGCCTGACTGAAAAATGGATCAAAGCTAAGAAGCAGAAATGACGACCACTGTTCAGGTCTAATCCCATTTCACAGGAGCGGGTGACTTCTCCTGAAACCACTCGATAGGTAACAGGAAGGGCATAAATACACTCTCTCTCACTCCAATCACGGTATAGTTAATCAGTCTGATGAACAACTGCCTCAGGCCTGCCAGGAAAATATACATGGAGCAGGCAACTCCACATAACTATAGAGAGAGAGTGAGAGGAACTGGTAAACTCCAAAATGTGACAGAGGGAACAAGGAGACTGTTTGATGCAAATGCTCTGCTGATGCAATCCTATGCCGGCTTGGGTAGGGTGATTATTATCGTGATCAGACCTGTGATCGTGTTCCAGGCAGTGGGAACCGTGCAGACTGTGGTAAATTATGCTTCTGCATGGATATCAGCAGTGTAGATAGTTGGAGCGAACGGAGACACTTTAATGTGCAGTGAAGAAAACAACATGTACCTCCTCCTTCCATGAATAGAATCCTTATCACTTTCACTTTGAGTTTCTCTCTGAGCGGAGATTTCATCTTTTCTGCTCTTCTGCAATGACCTACTTTGTACATCACCTCTCTTATCACACATTCTCCTCATTTCCCTTTCCACCGCAGACTGGAGAACACAAGTCAAAAGGAAGTGGCGAGATCGGCTTTACCCAGGCACATATGCTCCCATGGCAGCCAGTGTCACAGCAACCGATGCCCCCCCCCCTCCTCTCCCAATACGGAGCCCACCCTGCCATCTGTCTCATTAACCTGGGTTAGCAGCATATTGGCCTGGATTGATTGTGTGTGTTTGTGTAGGGCTGATTTTGGAAACAAAAAGAAACCCAGCTAAAAAAATCAAGACAGACAGACAGACAGACAGAGAGACAGACAGACGTAAAGGCATTCATCCATGTCTCCATTGTGCATGAATGTGAAGCCTAAATTCCACTGGGAACAGCTCTGACGTCATGGCCGTGACGCTGTTTTGGTCCGTTCTCTGTGTGGCTTCATATCCAATCAGGAGCGCCTTGCCCACCAGACTTCGTTAACTTTAATAAGTTTTCTTGGGGCCAGTGTGATGTCATGGTTCCTCCAAGTGTGGCATAAAAGGGTTTAATGTCAGTCTGATGATGTCTGAAGATGTCAGGACGCTGACAGGACACCTGTGTGACATCCAGACAAACCCGGGGGCATGCAGGGCATCTGAGATATGTGCTAAACATAGGACTAATACAACACACACACACACACACACACACACACACACACACACACACACACACCATTCATGAAATAATAACTAATAACTATATCCTCTTATGTAATATAAAAAAGCACATGTCACACTGGGATACACCTGGAAGCTAAAAAGACTCTCAAAACTAGTTGGTAAACAAATGTAAACTTCTTTTGTATGATTGAATGACTGAATTGACTGTTAGTAGTGAAATAGAATATAGTTAGTAAACCTCCAGAACACGCTTCATCTCTTCATAAAGACTGATGAAAGAAATGAAGGATGAGAGACCAGCCTGAATACCATCTTGACTTTGACTCCCTATAGCTCTCTGTTGCTTGTACACATCTTCTGAGGATTTCACACAGTTCATTCAACAGTTCACTAACGGAGTAAAAACGTCTCGGAACAACAGAGCTTTCTGTCAGCTAGCAGGCTAATTAGCTCGGTCTCTAATGGGGTGATAAGTTCACACATTTTTTTTCAAAAGATATTTCTGTCTGAAAAACATCTGCACCCACTTTTTATTGGTTAAATATAAATGGACGATCCAACACATTTAATTAGCCATGACTGGTCTCTGACCAGGCCTTTATTACGTCTTCTGTGTTATTTTTACATTGGAGTTAATACAGCAGACGTTGGAGGTAAGCAAGGCGAGGTAATTACACTGCAGCACATTTCATTCACAGAGGCTTTACAAACTGCCTAGATCAAGCAAAGCGTGTAATGCTCAACAGGTAAACTGTGATGAAGAAATCTGAATTTCTTTGTAAGGGTGCTGGAGGTCACTGTCAGTATCTACTGCAGGGTTCATGTACTAACCCTATTCATTACTGTATCCTGTACACATACTGTACCTAGGTTGAGTGATGTGGTCGCTCTTAAACATCACAGGAAATACACTTGAGAAGATCAACACCCCATTCATATCTATACAGTAAATATGAAGTTACAGCTAGCAGCTGCTTAACTTAGCTTAGCATAAAGACTGGAAACAGGGTAAGACAGCTAGTCTGACTCTATCACACTATACCTATACTCTTTACGCTATATCACTCTATACGCTTTATCAATGATGGTACATCATTTACCAACATTTAATAAGTCAGTTATAATCAGTTGTAAACTTTTTGGTGGCCAGTTCATAAAAAATCTCTCACTGGTGAGTAGGGTTGCAAAATTGTGGGAATTTTTAAAGCTGGAAACTTTCCATGGGAATTAACGGGAATTAATAGGAATACACTGGGAATAAACTGGGAATTTACAAAATTGAAGGTTGGCCCTTAACAGGGAACTTAAATATGGTTGTGGAAAATATATTTTAGCATCATCCTGACTAAAACAACCAGATTTCATGCAGGTCCACTTGAATATCTGCTGTTTCTCAATCACATGCACATAGCACACTGCTTACTGCAGGGCTACTGAGGCCACACCCCCGACCTGCACAGGTGATTTCTGTACCTGGACCACACTTTAAATCCTCAGGCCACACAGAGACTATTGAAGACACACATCAGAGCTGGTGGAGTACATAATATTGTTCAATAAAATACTTAAAACTTGATAAAGTTCTACTTACAAATAAATCTGTTGAAATGTTTTTTAATTGTTTTATTTTGCATGTCTGCTTATGATAAAACAAAAAGTTTAGATTTATGTTTGGATATGATACACTTTGTTTAAATTACCTCCAATTTACAGTTAATTCCCATTAATTCCCACTAATTTCCAAAAATCTCCATAAATTTCTATAAATCCCATGGAGTTTCCGATTTAGAATATTTCCCAAAATCCCAAGTTTAACTTCTCCATTGATTCTCTATTGATTCATTGATACTTAAGTCAGTAATTAAGTAAGTAACAGGTTGTCCTTATTAGTCATTTTATGCATCAGTGGAAGTATAACTTGTGATATTGGGACATATCTGAATCTTCCAGATAAACTGAGCTTGTCTCGTCTTTTTTATCGAAGCGTCTTAACTACAAGCAGATTTAGTGTCACCTGGAATTCACCTGGATGAGTCAAAACAAAACTGAAAACTGACATTTCTTCCTGTTTATTAAAAAATATGTTAATGTCTCACTGTGTCTGCCTTTTATCTCAGTATGACTTCAGCCATGCAGAAGACTCGTCTTTATCTAAGAAAAAGAGCAGGAAATGGGACTGGAAGAGAATTTTCATGCCTTCCTGTGTGTGGTTGGAGTCTGTTTGATGATCAGCCGAGCCACAGATTGTAGAGCAGACAAGCTCCATCAGTTCAGACAAGACGCGTTAACTGGGATGAGACCAACACCAGTGTGACCTGCACAGGTCAGAAAGGGCGTGAAGAGTTTGAAAGGGTAGAAGAGGTGTTGATGAGAGTGGAAACAATCCTGTAAAATCAGACATGGTAGTACGGGTAAACATAAAATCAGACTGAAGTGAGGTAAATATCGCAGATTTCCAGCTAGAGAAAAAAGGTTGGACTAAACACAGATGAGGCTGTAATGTCACAGAGAATGGAGGAATGGTGATGAATAGAACATGAAGGCAAAAAGGTCAACGTGGATGAGATGTCGCGGCATGAGGAATGGGGAAGGTTGTGGAGAAAGGACACGAAGCCGAGGTCAGGAGAGAGGGAAAGTTGAAAAAAAAAACTGATCAAAGGAAGAGCTTACAGAGGAGCATGAATGCACATCTGCGCACGCACTGTCGGATTGAATCTGTTCTAGATAAGTTAATTCATCCCGGACTTAACTGGCTCACAAGCTCCATTAGGCAAACTCTCAAGATGCCCTTAAAACACCAAAGTGTGTGGTTGTGTGCAGAGTTTTCAGTGTTGTTGCAGATAGTCAGTAGCCTCGGGGTAAAATCTGACCGTGTTCTACTGGCATTAATGTGTAAATAAAAAAATAGATGGCTTGGCTCACTTGTTTTTCTCCTCTAAACAAAAAATAGGACTATATAACAGTAAGTAGACTGTTAGAAATGAAAAGCTTCCTCTGTCTGAAATCAAGAACTCATTATGAATTTAGAGAAATTTTACTATAAATAGAAAGCTTGACACGAGTCATAACCCTAACTAAGGTGAGACATGAATTACCAAATGCTCAATGGTCAGGCAGTGTTTACTTGGTGGGAAGCCAGTGAGGGATCATGTCCTTGTCCCTGCTGGGAATAGGGAACTTACCTTGAACAAGTCATCTATTAATTACCTGAAAGTCTCTAACCTGTTGAACATGTAACCACACCCAACAGTGATGTCACCAGGTCCTCTAGTCCCCCTCTACCTCACTGCAGCATGGTGAGATTTTCAGGTATTGAGTTGCTCTTTAATGTCAGATGAGGCTTTACACCCACTGCCGTTAGGTACACCTGGCTGACGCTAACGCAGTCAAATACAACACTCACGAAATGCACAAAATTCCACTCTTGCTGATATGTCATGGGATGGACAAAATATTAGAAACACTTCTGTGTATAAGCCAATATAATTCAGCAGGGCTGCAATCTACAGCTGCATTTTGGATCAATAATTTGGACTTCTACTGGGCAGGGCTGAAATAATAAGGGTCAGAACACAGTACAAATGTCCACCAATTGTACTAACCAGGAAGAACATGCATACACAGACACACATGGACTGAGGCGTCAGGTCCCTTTCTCTTCTCCAAACACTCCATTAGCTCCTTGTGCTCAAACTTCAAAAGGTGATTGATGATTTTAATTAGATGTTGGGACCCCACTGGGAGCTGACAGAGAGCTAGAGTGCCCTCTTTTGGAATTGAAGGTCTCTGGCTCTGGCCCAAAGACACTGGTGGCTGATTACCTACAGTGATTCAGCCAGCCAGGGTCGCCCTATATATACTGTCAGTCCTAAAAGTCCAGCTTCTAACCTGCAGTTACAGTGCCGTACATCTCTGAAACTCCAAGACAGTCAAATTGTTCAAAATACAATGGTAGATGCTGTACAATCATGTTGCTTGGCAACACAAATGCTATGACAGATCTGATCCTCTTACTTAAACCATATAAAAGCATGTTTTAATGAACAACAAGCACAAAGCTCTGATTTGCTTCTTCCCTGCACACCATTTGCACCAGACCGATGCTATCACAGGGATCACTGCTGTGATTTACCTTGCTGCTTGTTACACACACCAAAGCCTCTGTCAGCACAGGTTAGGGCAGACTAGCTGGTGTAAGTAATGTGCTCTGACCCAGATCAACTTACAAAGTAATTCACCCTCAGCTAGGGCAGCTGTGAGGTCTGTTTGGTTTGGATTAGTGCTTGTAGCTGCTGGATTTCAACAATGTTAATCAATAGTAAAATGATTTTAATTTAAATGCATGAAACTAAACCAAACTACTGAGGCAGAGGGCTGAATCTTATATGAAAAAGATTACACAGCTTTATTAAACACACTCTGATTCTACATTCTACAGTCTGTTATTTCTGTATATCAGACCACTGCTATGACACAGTTCTGATCATAAACTATGGAGGACCACAATGGACCCAATAAAATCATCCTTACATGCATATGTGCTGTCAAATAATTGATTTCTTTAGTCAGTATAATAAGTCTGTGTAATAAGTGGCATAATGTACAGCGAGTGAGTCACTGTTGTGAAAATAACCCCCCTTCAGGGTGATTCAAGATCATATTGAGCCCAATCTGATTCTTTGCTACAACCTGTCAGGGTTTATTTTGCAACAATGAACGACTCGCTGTACATAATCCCTTATGTAAGGCCTGGCATGCATTATTAACAACTTCTTTGAACCTTCTCCTTGACTTAGAAAAAAAAATACAATACACTCTCCCCAACATCTCCAGACAGAGAAAAAATGCACCCGCTTCATATTTTTGAAGAGCTCCTAAAAAACCTGTTACAGTTGGTAACAATAAATCTCAGAAGGGAAAAATAAAACAAAAAATCAATCTGAGATTAGAAAAGTTAGAAAAATAAATAAAAACTTCACCTACTCTTCCAAATATTTTAGACTTTTTAAACTACTTTAAAGTCTGTGTAAAGTCAGTCAGTGTGTTCTGAATTTATCAGACCAATAAAGAAAGTGTAATTAACCATCCAGCCAAATTTGAATGATTAAAAATATCAACAAGTTTATGAAATGAGGTGTTAAAATCAGGTAAAAATGAATTCTCAGCTCCAGGATTGTGGGGGCGTGTCCTCTGAATGCGCTGAAGCCACGCCCACTCGTGGGAGCAGTCGAGCAGCCATTTTGAAGCGAGTGAAACGTGTCAGATGAGTTCAGAAAATGACATGACTAACTTTGAAACACTCTGAGTGAGATGAATTCATCTCTATCTCTCTGCTAGAGGTGCAGGGGTATGCTCAGGGTGGCCTCAGCGTGTCATCGAGCCACCCTTTAAGGACCGCCCACAAAATCCTGGACTGAAAACTGATGAAAAACAGTTTGAACCTCTAACTCCACATTTCACTAATATATCGTTCAAAGTCTTTTCACATGTTTATATTCAGCATATTTCATGTATTTTGAAAGAAATCTTAGAATTGTCTTTACAGACTTTAAAAAAATATATAACCAGAGTCCCTTTTCTCAGTCCCCTCCCCTGTCTAGTAATTTTTATACAGTCCCTAAATCAATACTGCACTTAGACCAAAATATGTATTAGAATACTGCTCATGCACATTGTTTCAGCCTAATACAACTAAATATAATATAAATATATCTACAATAGTGTGTATTGTGGCTGTGACACAGCGGCCTCACTACATAATAACCTACAACCTTTGTCCTCGCTGCTCACAAACAGGATCTGTGTCTGTTTTGTGCTGCAGCTGTAAGATATTGTTGTGTGAAGGCTGTGGTTTTTGTCTGTGCATGTAATCCGCTCAGGTTGTTTGTCTGCTTTTGTATTGTGTCTGTGGGCTGCTTGTGTCTGTGCTGCTCTCTGTGTTTTGTTTGTGTCAGTGCTCAGAGTCAGCGCCAGGTGTTGTGCATTTCACGCTTACTGCCCTCCGTCTCACTTGGGGCTCAGCAGCTAACCTCACACACACGTCACACACACACACACACACACACACACACACACACACACACACACACACACACACACACACACACACACACACGTCAGACACACACACACACAGACACACACACGAAAAAAAAGAAAGAAAAAAGTACACACCCCCTTCCCTCCAAATTGCCTTCCTTTGTGCTCATTGTCTCTTTTTCTCACCTATCATCTCCAGTTTTTCTTTTCAGACAGCATCTGCTGCCTTTATCACTGCCTCCACTCCAACTTTTGCACTTTTCTTTCTCTCTCTATTGTTTGTTTCTTTGACTCCTCTTTGGCCAATTCTGTCTTTTTCTTCCTCTAATGACCTGTCTGCACATCCCCATTACATCTCTGTGCAGTCCGAGCGGAATTCTCGCATCTTGTTTTTCTCTTTCTCTCTCACTCTACACACACACACACACACACACACACACACACACACACACACCTGCCTGTCAAGGATGGAGGGGGTTACCTCCATGCAGCTTGCCAATCTGCTCACTATATTAGTGGTGCAGCACACAGAGATGATTCATCGCAAGACTGCAAAAACTCACAAATCGTACCAATGCTTTCTCTCGTCTACATTCACAGTGTGAGTGCACATACAGAAAACAGTTCACACACACAGCGTCAACTTTGACAACTTCTTATTTCATCAAACACGCACATGCTTTTCTCCCTCTTTAAATGCAAATATATTATAAATACACCCGACTCTTACCGTGATGGTGGGGATGGCTGTGACGAGCGAGTAGATGAGGACTGGGGGGATCTTGCTGGTGTCGTCCGGACCGGGGTAGGGCTTGGAGAAGGTCTTGTCGTAGCAGAAGAAGCCCTGGATGTGAATGGGGAAGGTGTCCGTGTACTCAAAGTAGTAAGCCAGCAGCACCGTCCCAGCCATGATCACCAGCTGGAAATAGAACATTATCCCTCCGTTAGGAAGCAAGAGGATGAGAGGTGAAGAAGAGGACGCGGAGGAGGTGGAGGTGGAAGAGGAGGAGGAGGAGGGGGAGAGGAAGAGGGGAGAGTCAAGTCCCTGTTCCCCTCAGCCACAGGGAGATGCATAGGAAATACGGACCAAGAGAGAGACAGAGTGAGAGAGGTTCAGTGTTTGGATGCGAGCGAGAGAGAGACAGAGAGAGAGAGAGAGAGAGAGAGAGAAAGAGAGATAACAAGACAAGAAAGAGAAAAGGAAATCTGCAGGATAAAGCTTCTCACTCCACAAGATAAATAAAAAATCTGAATAATGGAGGCTTCTGTGGCAGCATAAGCAGCAAAAACAAAGAATTGCACAGGGATCGACGAGAGAATGAGAGAGAGAGGACGGGAGGGAACGAGGTGGGAGGGAGAGAAAGGGGGGAGGCAGCTTTTAATGCTGCCAGCACTCATGAAATCTACTACAGTTGAGCTGCGGGTGTACATGTAAATACACTGTGTGTGTGTGTGTGTGTGTGTGTGTGTGTGTGTGTGTGATAAGGGCAGGCGCACAGGAGGGTGAAGTGTGTTTTTGCAGACATGTGGTTCTCACCATCAGCTGATGTTAAAAAAAACACTCACGTCTGAAATAATGACGACGATGATGATGATGATGATGATGATGATGATGTGCAAACATCTCACATGTTCTTGGATGAGGTGTAAATCACGTCTGATCACACATTTCAGTTTGTGAGAAGTGCACAAAGGGGAACAGATTACGCTTTAAGAAGATAATGTTGAGGCTGTGTGATCCACTCTGCACTACCTGCTCAGCACCACGTTAGCGGGCAAACATAGTGGAACATTAAGGAGCTGAAGAGCCAGATATTAATCTCATGAATTGATGGATACTCATTAATGTTGGTCTACAATCATCAAGTGGACAGAAACACAACTGCAAAAGAATATATACATATTAATGTTGCTCTGAATCTGCTGGATGTGTAAATATGTAACTGCTTCAGATATGCTTCAAAGTGTTTGTGGTAGTTGCAGTTATTACAGGCTTAAATTCAAGTGATCATAAAATAGAATATACATATACAATATTGTTTTATTTTATTCTAGATAGAATTTATTCTATTCTGAATTTAAATTATTGCAAATATGTATGTGGCAAGTTACTTTCATAGAGCAACCTGCGTTGTAAAATGACTTGATACATGACAAAAACCCACTTAAAGTCTGTGTAAAGGAGATGTCTTTCAAAACACATTAAATATGTTAAAAATAGTTGTTGAAAACATGTGAAAAGACTTTGAACGATATGTTACTGAAATGTGGAGTTAGAGGTTAAAACAGTTTTTCAGTCCAGGATTTTGTGGGCGGTCCTTAAAGGGTGGCTCGATGACATGCTGAGGCCACCCTGAGCATACCCCTGCACCTCTAGCAGAGAGATAGAGATGAATTCATCTCACTCAGAGTGTTTCAAAGTTACTGTAGTCATGTCATTTTCTGAACTCATCTGACAAGTTTCAGTCTGTCAGGCTGCCCGACTGCTCCCACGAGTGGGTGTGTCTTCAGCACATTCAGAGGACACGCCCCCACAGTCCTGGAGCTGAGAATTCATTTTTACCTGATTTTAACACCCCATTTCATAAACTTGTTGATGTTTTTAATCATTCAAATTTGGCTGGATGGTTAATAACACTTTCTTCTTTGGTCTGACAAACTCAGAACACATATTTATTTTGACTTTACACAGACTTTAATGAATCCATTAAAAAAGATTAATTACAAACATTTTTGGCTGTGGTGACTATGGTAAAAATGTTTTAATACAATCTTAAAATTTATGTGGAATGTGTAAATACTTGCTCCTTAGTAAATTGTTAGGAGTAATAATAATAGACTATTTTTGGCCGTGTAGAGTCACAAAAAGCTGTAAAATATTTACTATACTTGCAAATAATTGCCGTATTATCGCCTTGTGAAGTTTCATGACCAAAGTGTCAGGAAACAGCTGATGATTGTCATAGTCATAGTCTGGAGCCACCGTTGTCTGTTTATGTTAATAGAACATCAACGGCAAGCTATCTATTATGTTTAGGAAGACAACAGTTTCTTTGACTCTGGTCACCACAGTGTTGAGATAGGCTGACACCTGCTGTCCTCAAATAAAGCCAAACAGCTACTACTGCTGAAGACCTCACACGTGACCCTGTGTAACCTGAGGATAGAAAATTCCATAACACTGGGCAGATAGTATAAGCAGAGCTTTTCACTGACAACAGCTACCTGAAACAAGGTTGATGAGAGCGCTAAAGACTGAACCAAAACAGTAAAGTTATAGGCTGTAAAAATCAAAACAATGAGCTGAAAGAGCTAAAAATGTAAAATTGTGAAGGGGAAACTGATAAGAAAAGAGATAAAATCCTCTGTGAATCCACCACTACACAATACAACATAGTTATTTGATCAAATGTTAATGTGGAACAACTTGATTAGTGCAGCTTTAATGCTGAAGTGTCTATCATTTAAGAGGAGGAAATTTAAGCTTGTTTTTTTCTTTAGAAGTTCTTTGAACGGCATTCGATACACAACTATTCAGTATCAGCAAACAGAGAGCGGAGGCAGACAGTGGCTGTCACTGCCATTGTTCCCTCTGCCCATTATTCCCAAACCCCAACAGTCCGAAGAATGTCCCATTGGACTGGAAGCCCATTTATCTGACAGCCATTATTTTAAAAACAAATGGCCGAGGATCCAAAAGTCTAACTTATGTAACTTTTCCTAACCCTAACAAAGTAGTTTTGCCTCAATCTATGTTAACCATGTGTTTATTATTGTTACCATGACAATGAAAGTTACCTAATCAAGGTGGTCTGATGTCTGCACAACTCCAGGGAGTGTGTATTCTTGAAAAACTGGGTCTTCAGAGCAGTGGGCTTTTGTTCTCTGGTCGTTGGACAAAGCGGCCTTTGGTCCAATCGGACATTTTTGGGTATAATGTGTCGACAGAACAATGGGCAGTCTTTGTCTGAAGCCCTTGGTGACGTCCAGCTCAAAGTCACATCACTCTGACCAGAGCAGAGCTGTGCCACACAGTACATGTGCTGTACATACTGTATGGACAAGTGTAAGCAAACAAAAGCAGGTGTGTGTGTGTGTGTGTATGAACACCGGGTGTTTTCTCTGTTTCTTTATTTGTAACAAATCAGCTTTCATCTGTGCTTCCCTTGAGGAGGATGTGTTTTGCTATCTGCGGTTGTCATGGTGAAGAAATGAGAAATCAGTTTTACAATATTCTGTATTTTTAGTGCTTCTGCATCGAAAATGTGATTCTAACGAGAAGCCTCGCTGCTAAGGATGTGTATGTTAATATTCTGATCAAAAGTTGAACAGAAACTCTGTTCGTGTGTGTGTATTGTTTGTGTTGGTGGTGAGGGGCTGTACACACACACACACACACACACACACACACACACACACCTGATGGTGGGTTTGCTTCGGGCTAGAGGGGGTGTTTGATATGCGTGACTCATGAAGCCATCTCTTGTTTTTTTCCTGTTTGGTTCTGTAGTGCTCCTCCCCTGCATTTACCCAGCGTATTGTGACTGGCTCTGACTCACGCTTGTGGCTGCTAAACTGAAGGAACACCAGTGATTCACGGCGCTGCCTTAATATCAGCAGCATACTTATGCTCGAGCTGTTAACATGCTTCTTTAATAGCTGCTGGGAACCATGAAAAATGGTTGAGGATTGGTGGATTGGTGATTTGGCCTGAGGCTCTCCTGCGAATGAGCGGGTCAGAGTTCAGATTGTTCAACTTGAACCTGAGCGTCCAGCTGATAGAAGCATTGCTTTTTGTGGTGAGTCATCTTCTGCGATTGCCCCATTTAAGAACAAACACAAGTCAAAAGCAGTGTGCCATGAAACTGTGTGCATTTATGAGGCTTTAAAAGGATGCAAAATGGGTTACTCTCACCGTACCTAACATGAGTACTCACGCAGATCTACAAACTCACGATGTCACAGATTAGCCAGCTGTTGCCGGGTTGTTTTTCTGAAGCTGTTATGTGGATGAGAGCAGCTCTTTCACACCATGACAGCTTCCTTATCCTCCCCTGCCCTCCCTTTAGCGCTCTGTCACCCTCTTCTATCACCTAGAGACTCCTGTATTCATCCTTTTCCTTTTTTTCCTCTTGACCTCTCATAAAACAGGAAAAAAAGGGGGCTGCCATTAATAGAAAACAGGACAGACTTCAGAGTGAAGAACCCATCCTAGTCTGACCTATTTTAGCGTGGAGATGGGAAGGCAGATCAATAGCAGAGAAAGAGCTTGTCAAGATGAAAGGTCACATTAAGACAGTCCAAGTTGGGAGCTATCACAGAGAGCACGAGGCTGCATGTGAAGACTGTGTATCTTCTCCTAAGATGTCATCTCCCTGCCTTCATAACGCAGCTTTGAAAAAACACTTTATACTCGTCAGATTATCAAGCAATTACTACACCTCGCCTCGTTATGTGCTGACATAAAACCAAGTTATTTCAGGTACTGTATCAGGATCCACATGCTGTGCTTTTACCTGCAACAATTCTTACATGAAATTAGGTTTTTTAACGATGCCTGTGAGGCAGAAGAGGCTTTTCTGGTCTTCATAACTGATCCACTATGAATGAAAAGACAGAGGAACTTTAACTTGGTTAACTGAATTAAAGACACTGTTTTAGCTCATGCATTAAAGAGAGAGACAACACAGTGACAATTACTTATTATATTTGGTTCTGCGTATTAAATGTGCTTTCAAATTCAAATTTCACCATGCTAACTGCACTCAAGAAAGATAAATCTGCATTTACTTGGACAGAAGGTGAATATTTGAATTAGTATAGATCAAGTTTGAATCAGTCAGAGCTGAAATATTGAGCTGCCACCCACAAAGCAAGTCAATAGTGTATCTGATTAACAAGCTTACTAACTACAGAAATAACTGAGTGCACATCATCGGCTCATTGCATGTCTGGTTAAAGTTATGATGACGTCCAGCCTGCAGTAATTCCTCACTGTGTACAAGCTCCCACAGTAGATGTGGTCAGAGTTTAAGGTAACATTAGCCTGCTCATTACTGGATTGGAGGAAGTTCACACAGCCCAGTCAATGTTTCCAGAGGTGGTGAACACATCAATAAGTCCTAAGATCATGAAATAGTTTCTATTGTAACATTAAAGGAAAAAACATGCTGATGATATGAACAAGTTTGTAACGTGAGCAGCCCGAGGGGAACAGTGAAACAACAGTCCATATACCATCTCTGTTTTTGTCCAGGTGGGTTACAATCCAGTATCTGTGATTGGCCAATCAGAAAACAGACGTATTATTATTAATGAGACAAAATGCTCTGTTCTCGCTAAAGTTACAGAGAGAAGAGTGGGGTGGGGTCTATATGAATGGAAATCTGTATGGAAAGATTGACAGGTGTAGTAACAGTAATTAAGGGGGTGATGGTGTATTGTACAGTAAAGGGAAAAGAACACACACACACTGGATGATGTCACTGGTCCAGGACATGTCACACCTTTACCGATCACCAGTCAGCTTGGAAATACAAGAACACAGATTAATCTGCTAAATCTTGCATTACAGTGTTTTACATAATCAGTCAAACATTAAGAGTTTTGACAGGCTTTCTCCACCACTGATGACACATTATGTCTGTGGAAAACACTGCAACTTGTTGGGTGTGATAGTGACTGTGTTCCATTTCTACAAAGACCTCACAACAGACAGCCCGAGTCAACAAATTGACCTCAGTTTGCACATAATCATTGTGTGAAATCTCTGAAAGAACGCAGTATACAGATCACACTCCACCAGCAACTCCAGAATGATTCCTGACATCTACAGGTACGACAGAGATCCTGTTGTCTTTAGAATCACTGCTCAGTGACCCAGCCTCTCTTCCTCGTCCTTTAGAATTTTACCTCCCAAAAATCCCCTCTCCCCCCTCGCCCCTCCTTTTGGGTCTCAGCTGCTTCTGTCACTCTCCATCTCTCACTCATCCCTCCAACACTTCCTCCACCCTCCGTGACGCCGAGAGGCAGTGGTGGCCTTACGACAGCGGTGACATCAAGACGAGCGGCAAAACGTGGCAGAACAGCAACAGCCAACGGCGCGTGAAAATACCTACCGCAGCGAGCTCACTCTTTAAATATATTCCTTCACCCGCGTAAAAAAAAAACATGCCATCCTTGCACAAATCCAAATAATAAATTTGTCTTCACAAACAGGGGCAGACAGCTTTACAAGGTCAGCCATATTTGATGAACTGTAATACTTTATTAATATGCAGGGAGGTTTCTGTGACGGTGACAGAGGATCTAAATATAGTGCTGTGACTACGACCTGGGTGAGTGGTAGATGTGTGTTGCACTGCAGAGAGGTTGCGATATTAGTTAGCATTCTCAGCTCCTCTTAATTCTGTTTGAAACCAACATATATGTTATGTATATTGTGTAAGTTTTGGTGAGATGATTACTTTATGAATTCCATATTTACTCTTGTGTCTAATTTTGATCTCTGTTTAAAGGGTTAGTGAACCAGGTGGCCTGTCTGTGACAAAAGGTGCATCCTGAGTCTCTTATTCGATATTTCCTCGCTCCTTGTTTATTCAGAGGAGTGAGGAAGCATCTCTAAGGATCCTTAAGTGAGGATACACAAGAGCAGCCTTCGCAGATGTCTTTTACCAGCCAACACGCCCACTTATTGGATATCCGTTATTGATTGGAGGCTGCAGATGACTATATCACAACATCACATCAGTGAAGACAGATAACACATTAAACTCAACAGAATCAGTCTGAAGTTTTATCTGATCTGTTTACTGATTCAGTAACTGTAGCTTAACAACAAGGGGACCACAAAAACATTAAAGAACATCATCTGTTATTTCAAGCATTAACTTTTATTATGGATATCACTAAAGTCAGAGAGAGAAAGAGAGTCTGTCAGCAAGAAATGTTTTGTACATCATTTACTGTCATTTGCTTGCAGTCGCATGACGCTGATCATTCCCGTCAGCTTTGATTGAGTTACATCGTTTAATTTTTCTCTGAAACATTTGGTCTAAGAAATAGTTTCCAGTGATCAAAAGAGACCATGATCATATTCTGGGTTATTCAAGAATGAATTCACACTCAGAATATCAATACATACAGATATAGATATCTGTCACAGAGAGGATTCTGAGCAGGATCAATACAGAATGCAGGTGATTGCTGATAACTGATACCTGACTCTGATGACTGCTTGTTTTTTATCAAGTCTCTACAGCTGTGATCAGCTGCTGTGGTCATCACAAACAGACGATGCTTCAGAGGAGAGGACATTTCCTTGTTTCTTCTCTCCTCGCATGGTCTCCTTGTATCCTTCAATGCATCCTCAGTGTGCGACTAAGACACAAGGAAAAGATGCAACTGAGGGAAATGTAAGAGACTTGAGATGCATCCTACGTTTTTTAAGGCCTCCCTGTTTCTCTGGGCCCAAACTGAATTTCATGTTAAGAACATGCATATCGGCTCTGGCTCAATCAGCTGACTTCCTGTTAGCTCAAAGCATGAATGGCATGTAATTGACTGATACGGCAAAATGTGGCAGAAAATTAGATTTGACTGAAAGATGGACTCCAGATTACAGACAGGCACTCAGTTGGTCGGGCACACATCTTTGTCATGATTCTCTTTTTTAAGCCTGTGGGCGTCACATGATCCTGCAACAGGAGTGTGTCCACACTACTTCTACTAAACTCCTCATCTTGGCATTGATCAGGGTTTCTGTTTCTGCAGAGATTAAATAATCTGGAGAGGGATTTCTCTCCTTCAACACCTCCACCATCAACCACTGCAACAAATATTTGGAGCTTTAGCTCAGTTTGTGCTGGAGGTACACTGCCCTCTTCCTGTATGCTGCTGTAAATCAATGAAACTTCCACAGGAATTAAACCACCGGCACAGAACGCTGTAGCCGCCAGATTTCTCAACGATAACCTAATTTGATGAGAGTTCTTTGAAGAGAGCCTCAAAGTTCAAACAGTAAAGATATTATTTATTCTAAAATGTTACATTTTACACCTTTGCAAAGCTCGATCTCCCCAGGATAGGAAACAGTCACAAAGTGGGGTCACCCTGAGTGTGTGCCTGTGTTGTTCTCTTTCTCTATGGTTTCCTCTGGAGGTCTGCTCGTGCTCCTGGTTGCTGTTGAAGTCATGTTGCTTGAAAGAGCAGTTTTGTGTTTTACAGATGGAGGATTTAGAGCAGAAGGACAGCGAGGCACAGGGGTCCGCCCTCAGACACGTGCCGTCCATTAAGAGGCCTGCCATCAGGATACGCTACACTGCACCTGAGCCGAATGACAGGAGTCCTGGGAGAGGAGGAGGAGGAGGGGGTGAGGCCCAGAGGAGTATATTAAGAAGGAGGAGGATTGGAAAAGAATGGAAGAAAGGAGGAAGTTCAAAAGGAGGGTAGAGGGAGGAAAGGGGCGAGAGTGAAGAGCTGCTACAAAGACAGAGGAGGGGATGGAAGACAGTGTGGAGTGTAATTGTGTAGCACAGGTAGAGGGGTGTTAGGGAACAGGTGCACAGCTCAGGGTGGTGGCCGAAAAACTTTACCACCTGCTCCTCTGTTCCATTTTTCTTCTTTGTCATGTCCTCTTTTCCTCACTGTTGGTTCTACTCGGCCGTCTGCCTCTCTCCATCTCACACTAATGCACAGTGCTGTCAGAGACGATGACTGCCAGTCACCTTGGGGAAATGTTCAACATGAAAATAAAGTCGTTCACGTCGCTGCTTAGTTAGTGTAGGTGGCTGTGTTTCTGTCTGTGTGGGTTTAACTCGACAGCTGTCTTGGCAGTGTGAGCGGCAAAGGATTTGACACAACTTGACTGGTTTCCACATTTTTGCTGGTCTGTACAAGTTGAGGCACTTTAATTGTCTTTTTTAACTGATTTTAAATGTTGATTCTATCATATACTATGCTTCATATATTTCCAGAAGATGTTCAAATTTAAGTCTTAATCAATAACATTCCTTTCTTGCTTCATTCTTAATAGTCAGCTCCGTGGCTGTAAAATGAAGCCGAAGTGCAAGTGCTAAAAACTGCAGTTCCTCAAATGACCACTTGAGGCTGGCTACAGAACATGTTAATTTCCATAAGCCCCCATATTAATACATAAACACCATCCATTCACTATACTAACGTCCAACTCTCAGTAAGAAAGTGATGAGCATATTTCTCAGATCATAAATAATCACTGTAGTTGGATGCTAAACAAACTATTTTGTTGTAGTTCATGTACGCGTGTTTGCTTTATGTGCCTGTGTTTGAGGTAAACCCACCGCTCTGTGAACGACTAAACATGACAATAATGCTAAACAACAAAGTTCTCCAGTGTCAAAGCAGAGAGAGAGACTTTACACTCTCACGAAAACAACATCAATTATTGAACGGCTGCTGGATCTGGTTTCCTCTGCTACATATTCCAGAAAAAACATGTGTGATCTCAGAAGACTGTGACCTTGTCTTGTTTTGTAGTGAGTCAGAGTCTGTTTCCCCAACCAGGTTTAAAGCCAAAAACCCTTTTGCCAGCACCAACCCCACCCACTCACACACACACACACACACACACACACACACACACACACACACACACACACACACACACACACACACACACACAAACACACACACCATACTCCCACTCCCACACTCCCACTCCTTTGTGTCTGTTCTCTACCTTTCATTAAACCAAAGAAATGCCCTGACACAATTCTACAAACAGGAACATTTCTGTCATCTTAATGTGGGTTATTTTGTGTGAACTGGAAACTGACAGGCGGTCAGTGCTAATTACAGATTCACAGCAGGGGTTGGAGGAGCTCAGTGGTTTGTACCCATCTCTAATCTGCCATTCTAAATAAAAGAGTCTCCCTCTGTTGGAACTGGGACTGATGGGACGAAGAGAAACAAAAAAACCTAAAAAAGAAAAAATGTGTTCTTAAAGCAGACATCCTTTAAAATAAAAATGTATTACAAACTGCTTCCAGCCATTTTGAAAACTGGAACATCCGTTCTTCAAACTTTTTTAAGAAAAAGTCAGATGAAATAGACAGACTGTTGGGACAAACCTGGATGGATGCTACATTCGTTCTGGTAGCCACCAAGTTTTGGCCTGATTTGTGGAGCCCTAATAATGAAGAGCAACATGAAGACACCAAAGAGAGTCTGAGCGAGAAGCCGCCGGACAAGAGTAAATGTGGGACTGACTTTTAGTGGTTGGTGAGAGCTTGGTGAAATAAAAGGCTGAAAGACAGACGCCGAGCTGGGCTGACTGCTGCTGGATCGTCAGTGATATCAGCGATGCTGGGTCTGCTGTTGGTGACCTGGTTGATGTTTGGCTGTTTTTGATCAGAAGTGATGTAATCAGAACAAATACTTAAGTACAGCTGAACATATTTACCACAGTGGGATTACACTTCTTAATCCTAACCAATTCTTACATAATGTTGCTTTAAAGGTCCAGTGTGTAAGATTTGGGGCCTTTATCGTCAGAATAAGAGACATGGGATATAATTTTCATAACTGTGTTTTCATTTTTTATGCGAGCAGGTCCTCTTTCATGGAGGTCACCATGTTGAAACACTGTGTTTCTACAGTAGCCCAGAACAGACAAACTAAACACTGACTCTAGTCAGGGTCTTTAAAGTGTTGTTTCTCTTTACACTAGGAAGGTGAGGGTGATGTGAGGAGATTACAATGCAGTGATCACACCACTAGATGCAACTAAATTCTACACACTGGACCTTTATATGATTAGCCTGTAGAGGATTATCACCTCACTCTGAAGTTCCCCTCAGCTCTACTAGTGCTACATTAAAGACAGACACCTTCCTAAAAGGTTTAACATAGTCTTTAAGCTCTGTGTCCACATCTGTGGTTCAGTCTCACAGCTTTCATTAGCGTAGTTTTCCAATGCAGCAGGCTGCTGTTTGCTGTTTATAACCAGTGTTAATTTTGTCAGACGAGACGAGACGAAATATGTTCGTCAACAAGCCTTTTTCCCTTGACGAAGACGAGATGATACAATGTTCTAAAAACACAGACGAAAAATTTGCCAATGTGCGTTTTTGTTGATGAATAAAAACAAGACGAAAATGTCATGCAAGAACAAAAACGTCCTCCTTGTTTTCGTCTACTATACAAGAAAAAAAGCAACATCCAGTCCTGCTGTCATGTGTTTGTGCCAGCAATTCTTTTACTGTAGGCAACGTCACGGCCACATGTTTGAGATCCTCTTGCTGCTCTCACACCTGTGGCTTGAAAACAAACAGCATGCAGGAGAAACATGGTGTACGGACAGCGCAATCTAGAGCATGAAACGGGCCTTAGAAGTCAGGCCCGACCCGGCCCGGGCCCGACAGAATTCGACCCGAGCCCAGCCCGGCCCGTTTTGATTGACAGCTTTGTAGAGCCCGACCCCGTTTGCAGCCCGACGTTATTAAAATGTGCACATATGGCATAACAGTCAAGAATGAGTCTAGCCTCTCCATTTGTGCTAAACACTAACAGTGATGGACTCATCTTAATTTGAACATTTCAGTAGATGCAACTGACATAAAGTCAATTTATTTATATTGAAATTTAACAATTGCATGTAGAAGATGACAGAACATGTCATAACAGGGTGTACCTGCTATTAGTAGATAAAAAAAATGAGATCAAGTCATATTAAGTGTGTATTGAAACAACAGACAAGACACTTAGCAAAGTTGCATTGAAGATGAATTAATTCAATTCAATTCAATCAAGACATTTAATCAATGTGTTAGCTGTGGAACACAAGTGAACTGGAATTATTAAACAAAAAAAAATTTCCTGAAATAAATAGAAGACTAAAATGTTTTGACTAAAACTAGACTAAAATTTTGAGACTTTCAGTCGACTAAAATATGACTAACAAAAATGATTTGTGAAAGACTAAAAGTGACTAAGACTAAGAATGAACTTTGACACAAGACTAAGACTAAGACTAAATTATAAAATGGGTGACAAAATTAACACTTACAACAAAAACGCTGCTTAAACCCACTGTACGCTACCTACTGCACCAAACAGCACACAGACAAAGTTAGCAGCTATCTGGTGAACATAGCAGAGCATTACACAGACCCTCAGACTTCCCTCAGAAGTTAGAAGAGAAAAAAATGTGCTAAAAGGAGGGTGAATATTAGAATATTAAAGATGTTTTCGCCTCTGGTGGCAACAGCCAGTGTGAACCTATAGTGTAGCCAAGACACGAAAAACAGATATCCAGACCAAAACAATTGGCACGCAACAATTACAGGAAAGACATTTCTGCTGATCTCTATACACAGATATCTGAGATTGTATTTTGGTCAGTGCGTTCCACTTCTTTGGCTTTCCACTCAAATGTGATTGATTGATACAACTGGGATCTTTTTTTAAATCTTAAAAGTGTCATGAATGTACTGCCAGTTCAAAATGTTCAAAAGTTATGATGAATTCAAAATGAAATGAATCAGTGTAGCTTTAACAGACTTTTAAAGAAAGGATTTTTCTTTCACTTGTTTGACCTACTTTGCTATTTGACCTACTTTGCACTGAAAGAATCAAATCTGGCACTTTAAACTATCCTCTGCACTGAGTACGAGCTAATGATTGAGCAGCTATTCATCTGTCAATCTGTAGACACTATTTTCTCATTATTGATTTTGTCTGAATGTGATCTGCCCAGTGTGGCTGTCCATAGGTCTAACCACATCTGAATCCTGCAGATGAAACCTTTATTTATCTGTCAAATACCTGACATCTGATTTTGTATCACTCTTTTTATATTACTTAAAGGTTCAATGTGTAGGATTTAGTGCCACCTAGCTGTGAAGTTGCAGACTGCAACCAAATGGATACTCTCCCACACCTCACCCTCTCTTTCAAAGAATATAGGAAAAACTGTGGCTGTGAAATTCATATAAAAAACTAAATTTGTCTGCTCAGGGCTATGGTAGAAAAATAGCGTTTCAACATTCAACACTTTAGAAGTGGAACCGGGGTGTGGTCAAATAGTCAGTTTGAAATGACCCAGAAGTATTAATATAGCCACCATGATAAGAGCTGTTTGAATTCTCTAACTGTTAAGGAAAGGAGGTTCAGTGCTTCCTTTATTATCTCCTTTAGCATAGGATACACCAGACCATCCTTTAGGAAATGTAAGGAGGTCCCACAACTCCTTGCAGTGGTAACAAAAAAAAATGAAGCACCCATCAGTCATTCACAATCAGACATAAAAAAACATCAATTTATTAAAACAGTGTGATGCAGATCATCAAGAAGTTACCATTAATTATTAATCATATAGCTCTGCCATAACTTGCTAATATGTTTCTACATGAGTGGACAGGAGGGTGAGCGACCATACCAGCGTAACAAACACTTCATCTGACTTCAGTGACAGGTGGACAATATTCATTTATTATTTGAATTCTGACGTTGATAGTGAAGTCATATCTTTCACCGGGTTGTCCACGTTTATATTTCCTGCATGAAACAACACAGTCAGAGTGCACAGGGAGTATCTAGTAAGTATCTCAGATGAAGCATTTTGTAGTCCATCTTCTGGACTTTGTAGTTTTACCACCGATCATGTCAATAACATTCGCCATCGCATGATGATGTAGTCTAGTGTAAGTGCAGTCAGATTCTCTGAACACGTATTCACCTAACTTCTCATGAATTCTCCTTCACATCTTTCCTTGACTTTGTGACGTTTTCCATCTTAGGACTTAGGAGCTCATTTTTTTTGACTATTCAACCGTATCTCACTGTAGACAAGAACACAACAATTTTTATTTTCAAGTGATTATACACTGATAAAAACATACCAATGAAAATGTTATTCAATTCCCGCCAATAGATCCCCCTAAATCTTACACACTGGACCTTTAATAGAGGTGATTTTTATTAGATGTTACTCAAAATACTAATATACTGTCCACTAATACACCATCCATACTGTTTCCATATGAATCTTTAATTAGATATTTGATTGCATTTGTATAGTCATGTCAGATCTGTGAATCTCACTTCCTGACGTTGTTTTTAAATTTAATTTGTCTTTCTCTTGACACAGTCCTTCCCCACAACTCTTTAACGTGCATCATCACTCCTTCTATCGATATCTCGCTGAAATGATGACAAACAGCTACATTAAAACAATAATGTCTGGAGCTGACTTGTGCACCCAATCTTTACCCGTACTCTGAAAGAGGAGAACATGATAAATAGACTTTGCGGGCTGAATAAATGCTTCCCACATGAAAATGACCCTGAGTGGTTTCTCAGTTGTTCGCAAATGAATGAGAATGAGAGAGAGAGGAAGGAGTGTTTTAGAGTCTATAAAAGTTTAGATGGAGTACTTAAGGGTGAAAAATTGGGAGGAATTGGAGATGGAATAAGAAAGCAGCAGAACCAATGGTGCATTCAAAGAGCTGTTCAAGTCCCAGCAGCGGGGCGAAGAAAAGAAAGAAGAGAGGGAAAGGAAGAGGTGTTCAGGGAGCAAGAGGGAGGGTGGGAGGATGATGGGAGAGGGGGTGAGACGGACGAGTGAATGAAAAGGAAGGGAGAAGATGAGAGCTGGCAATGGAGAGGGTTGCTTGGAGAGTTTTGGCCTACATGCTTTCAGCATCATTTCTCTCAGTGTGTGTTGTTTTGTTGTGTGTTTCTGGGCAGGTGAGGTGAGGTGAGAGAGAGAGAGAGAGAGAGAGAGAGAGAGAGAGAGAGAGAGAGAGAGAGAGAGAGAGAGAGAGAGAGAGAGAAAGAGAGAGAGAGAGATAGAGAGAGAGAATAGGAGCTTTTGTACTGTATTTGTGTGGAGAAAAAATGGAAAGGGAAAGGAGAGTCCAATGGGAACAATGAGAAAGGAGATGAGAGGAGTGTTGCTTTAATCATCCTCCAGTCTAATTCTAAAAACCTCTTGTGTTGCTTTCATTTCATTTCCTGCCAGCCATCATGTACACGGCCTTACAGTGCTCTTTTACCAGATAATACAGCATATTAACACAACTGTACACAGTGTTGGGGATCCACCTCTGTGCATGTCTTCAGTGTGGTCAGATGCACACCCCTGCAGTGCACGTAGCAGCATGGGGAAACCCTGTGCATGCACATTACAGAGATTACACTGCAGCAAAAACAGCCAGCACTGGCCTACAGAACTACCTGCCCCCGAGCTCCAAACCCCCTCTGCCTGCCACATTAATGAGTAATGTCAGAGAAAGTAGCCAGAGCACAGAGCAGCAGGTAAAGGTTTACCTTCTTTGATGATAAAGAATTATTTGTTGTCCTGCTGGATGAAAGCAGACAATGCAGAGGTGCTTCCAATAAAATTTTTCTTATTGGAAACAAAACTAACAATAAATTGATCCTACGAACAAGTTTTACAGAAAAAAGCGATACATCTCTACATCCCTCTGTGCCACTAAGCTCTAGCTTAGCCTTGAACACACACTGTAATTTAGACTGAACCCAGAACTGTTTGAAAGTCTTTTGAATCAAGTCTCAAGTCGGGTTAGGGTTAGACGGTCAGTACGAGAGAGTCTGTCGCCTGTATGAAAATGACAACAGCACACTGACAAAACATGTGCAATAAATCAAAACCTGTGTATGTGTCACTCAAAACTAAGGTTGCAACAGGAAATATTCCAAATCAGAAACTCCATGGGAATTATAAAGATTTATGTGAATTAACTGTAAATTGGGGGTAATTTAAACCAACTGTGTCATATCCAAATATAAATATAAACATTTGTTAAACATTGTTTTGTCATAAGCAGACATGCAAAATAAAACAATTCAAAAACATTTCAACAGATTTATTTGTAAGTAGAACTTTATCAAGTTTAAATTATTTTATTGAACAATATTATGTAGTCCACCAGCTCTAATGTGTCTTCAATAGTCTCTGTGTGGCCTGAGGATTTAAAGTGTGGTCCAGGTACAGAAATCACCTGTGCAGGTAGGGGGCGTGGCCTCAGTAGCCCTGCAGTAAGCAGTGTGCTATGTGCATGTGATTGAGGAATAGCAGATATAGAGTACCTGCACGAAATCTGGTTGTTTTAGTCAAAATGATACTGAAATATATTTTCCCCAACTATATTTAAGTTCAATGTTAAGGGCCAACCTTCAACTTAAATTAAATAATAAATGTAAATTCCGAGTTTATTCACATTTATTCCCATAAATTCCTGTTAATTTCTGTTAGTTCCCATGGAACCAACTTTGGTCCAACTTAAAAAAAATTAAAACCGTGCTCAAAACAAAGGTGTAGCTGTGCTTCTGTACACCACTGATCACTGGTTTTAAATCTGAAAACATCTCTGTTTGCTCACAAATTAGAATCAGTGCTGATTCTGAACGTTACATTCAAAGAGAAATGTTATATAATAATAAACATTATTGTGCAGCAGCCTGCCCTGTGTGTTTTCTTTTCTTTAGGGCTGACAGATGAAGATTAATCTGTCAATGAAAAATGATTTGGTTTTACAGGTCAGCCCCCCACATGGATACATGAACCTGCACCTTGTCATGAACACACTTCACTTGAATCACAATCACCAACCACACTGGACACAATCCATCCAAGTCACAATCAGAACAACAGAACGTTGTTATTAAAGAAGTTATTAAGGAGATTACCACAGAATTAGCTGACGTGCTGTATTCATCTAAACTAATTAATCAAGTTCAGTTCAGTGTGAATAGTTTAATCACACGTGAACAGTTATGCACGTGTTACTTCTCATTTCATTCACCATTAAGCTGTAGGATTACTTATAGAGAAACATTGTATCAGACATTATTATCACAGATACCTCACACAGCGGGCAGTCACCCCCTCCGACGTCTTGTTTAAAACGTGGCGGGTGGCAATGTAGTGAATTATTTTCACAACTGCCGGGAGGAAAAAAGTCAAATGCAGGATGGGACTGTTAAACTACATGTTTGTGTGTATAGGCTAATTAATTTTAGAATGAAAATCAAATTTCTTTGATCTCATTTTATTCTAGTGTGCATTAGATTAAGCCCAGTCTCCTCAGCTTTCTGCCTTCAAGTCTCAAGTCGAGTCTTCAGGCATTCAATTGGACAGTTCTGTGAGGCTGGTAGGCACAGTGGTTAAATGCTAATGTTAGCCTGCTAACATGCTCACAGTGGCAATATGTTGATGTGTAATCAGACTTTTACTTACCATGTTTGACATCTTGTCAGTGTGTTGGTGTGCTAACATTTGCTGATAAGACACTAACTACAAAATACTGAAACTGATGCAATGCTTTTATTTTGAAATTATTTTCAAAAAAGATAAAAGATTTCACTTTGTGATTTTGTGTTATGGAATTTTCTCTCCTTAGGTTACACAAGGTCACGTGTGGGCCTTGAGGTCCTCAGCAGTATTAGTTGTTTGGCTTTGGTTGAGAACAGTAGGTGCCAGTCTACCTCAACACTGTGGTGGCCAGGGTCACAGAGACCTATTCCTGCCTTCATAGACATAATAGATAGCTTGCTGTTGATGTTCCAATCTGCGTAAACAGATATCTTTGTCTCCAGACTAGAATATGCTGACAATAACACCTGCATTGGTAAAAACATTCTCTTTGACTAATTCTGGGCGTGTAGTATTTGTGGTGACTGACTCAGGCACTTCTGATGAACTTTGAGAGTGTCTCTAATTCTCCTTGGCCAAACATCAATAAATAATACAGCATAAGACATCAGAGGCTCCTGAACATTTTCTGACCTCTTGACTTAACCATTGATATTTGACTTCAGCAATTTCTCCACAACAACTTTGGAGCAGAGTGGTGACTGATACTCACCCATCACTGAAGCTGCTAAGTCTATATTAGGTAACCAGAATCCGTTTTTTTAGTTGTATTTTCTTGGCCACTTGAAAGCAACATTGACATATTATCACTTCATAAAGTAAGCCTATTTACACAACTAACAGATTTGGAGCCACCTGACAAATGTTAGATAAATGTTAGTTTAATATTCTCTTTTCTTTCAGCTCTGTTTTTGGTCTGCACCAGCTCCTGGGGGAAATATGTGACTCTCTATCCAGCACTAAACATATATTGATTTATATCAGCTTTAAAGATTCACATTTTCAGTGGGAACAAATAGGCCTGGGTTAAGTGCCAAGGACAGTGTAGGGGAGTCACAAAGTATTTTATGACAGCAGGAGACAGTTTGGGGCGTTTCTTGGTAAGTTTGGATGATTAAAAGGTACCAGCCTTACCTCACTGTCATAGTTTTAACCCATATAATAACTGCAGGTTAGCATAACATTGTACTCATAGAATTACTAGTAAGTTACGATAGGTGAAATCAGTACACACCCAGCAGGGAAGCACACTAATCCACGTCTCAAAACTTTGACAGAAAACAGAAACAACTGCAACATCTTCCAGAGTCTTTCTACAATCTCATACAGTCATTTTCTAAATTTCAACAACTTGATGACTGTGTTTTTTTTTCTCTAACAGGTTTAAAGAGATTTCATAAAGCCAAAGCTTATTCACTTCTCAACATGCAGTATAGATCTTCATTTAGTCATTTAATTAGAGTAAGACCACACATAGTGAAGTTGTGACAATATTAGATTTCATTATGTAAAGGCGAAGTTTAAAAGATGACAGACTAAAGAAATGAAACTTTTGACCAGTGAATCAGTTGAAAGCATCATGCTGTACGTCGTGCTTATGAAGTTTACCAGCTGGAAACCAAAGAAAAATCTGCTCGTTACATCTAATTTAATTTGTTTGATCACACCTCA
This sequence comes from Larimichthys crocea, assembly GCF_000972845.2. Classification (NCBI taxonomy): domain Eukaryota; kingdom Metazoa; phylum Chordata; class Actinopteri; family Sciaenidae; genus Larimichthys; species Larimichthys crocea. The sequence goes on from NC_040022.1 coordinate 12,812,033, forward strand.
GAGACACTGTATATGCTTTTGGCCTACACGTTTGTATTTATTTGCATGTACTATACCGAAATATCATTTTTAGAAATGTGTGTGTGTGTGTGTGTTCAGCCTGTGTGTGTGTGTGTGTTTATGTGGGGTGGAGTCTTTGTTGGCTAGACTGGGGAGACTTCCTGTGACAGGCGTGAAGCTACATGAGTGTTACCCACCATTAAATACACTGGCCTATTTATAAAGACGGAGGAGGCAGCCAAAGACGCTGATGTGTTCTCTGTCTAATCTCTGCATGTCGCTCAGGTGTTAATGAGGCTTGTGAGACTGTGTGTGTGTGTGCGCATACACTCATGAAAGCCCCCCCACCCAAGTGTCAGAGTGAATTATGTGAGAAAAATAAGCCATGAAAAAAATGTAGTGATAGTTGTGTCAAAACTCCTAAATCAGATCAAAACTATGCAAAACACTGAAAAACTGAGAGAATAAGTTGCAAACAGAAGAAGTGAGGGAGCTTCAGCTGTGTTACAGCAGTGCCCTCTGCTGGAGAAGCCTCTCTCCATGCTCTCCCTTTCAAAATATAAAGACATATAAAGTAAATAGTATATCAACGGAATATATTCATGTTCAATCCATCTTCATTTGTATAGAAATAAAAATATTTGAGCACTTTGGAAAAGAACAGAAAACCAACACCAGAGTCAGGTTCTCCAGAGAAAACCGTTTCTTGGTACCAGACTTTTTAGCAGCCACCAGCAGTATTTTCATCAAATGTTTATCTCTTTTCAACCATTCTTCTTCAAGTATATGTCCAAAATAAAATGTCTGGCTCTCTGGAGGGATTTTAGGGCATTATGTATCCATTTCCAGTAGTCTTTGATAGCACATTACATGGTAATGGTTTGAGTTTTGGTTTCCACGGTTTCTCCAGCAGGTAGGGGAGTTGTCATCATAATATGATTTCTGGGAGGGTGTGATAAAATATCTCATCAAGCATTTTCTAACCGAACTCCCTCCATTTCTGTGGACCTCCGTCCAGCCATCCATAATGTTTTCTTTTTGTTTTAAAACTAAAAATCTCCAAAAGGAAGGAAAAAACGTATTTTAAAAAAAGTATCTAAAAAAAGCAAAGAGTCTCTTTAAATGAAGAGATTTTTTTTTTAATTATTTATATTTTTTCAAAACAAAAAGGTGTGCAATTAAAATAAAATGAACAAAGCAACGTTTCGACCAGTAACGGTCTTCTTCAGGCTACACACCTATACAACAATAATAATAATCCTCTCTCTTTACAGATGCTGTCTGTAGGAGGATCAAGGGAGAACAAAAGGGTTAGGGTAAACTGCCACAGCTGACATGAAAAGGCCAAGAAGTAAAACCGCAGCATGAACGGTACAATAAAATTTGAATCCAAGTCAAAATGTGACATTAAACAGCTCATAGTGTGTCACATGACCACAGAGCTGACAGAATGGCTGTAAAAAGTATTTACATTGAATGGAATGCGGGGTTTATGTCTGCCCCTCAACTGGTCTGGATAAGTGCATCATCAGAGTCTCTTCACAACAGGAAGCTGCATTCTCCATCTCAGCCCTTCACTGAAGCACACAGCAGATTAGCCTTGAACAGAAATGACTTTTAAACTGCACATTTGCTCACATGATGGCACAGAAGAACTATATTTTTTATGGGTGGATAAAATGTGCTGAAAGGGTTAAATCATTGATCTTGTTGTGTCATGAGCAGAATCACAGAGTCTGATTAGATGCAGAGGGGAGATGATGATATGGATTTGTACACATTAGAACAGGATCAGTCAGAGATGAATGAAAGGTGACGATTGATATCTGTGCTGCTGTGAATAGCCGCGAGAAATCTGCACAAATGTGAGACAAAAGATGAGCGGTGGCGGAACCACGCTGAAAAATGGGAAGTGATGGTGCAAAATGGAGGGAATAGAAAGAGACACACAGAACAAGATGGCAGAGGGGGTAGCGGTGATAGAAAAGGTTGTGACTCGTGATTAGGGCAGGGAGGATGAAAGAAGTCTGAAGAAAGAGAAGCAGAGATGGAGAATGAGTCTGGCTGATTGGTTTCCATGGTAACTGCTGATGAGGTGTGGGGCTAAATAAAAGAGCAGGTCCTTCTGGCTCGGTGAGGATCACTCTCACATTTCTCACATTAAATGCTGAGGGCGTGGAGCGACATGATTGATAGGCAGTGCCACGCCTTTGCTCATCAGCAGCTCCACTCTTCATTCACCAACATGTAACCATAGAGAACCGCCTTTTAATGTATATGCATTCACTTTATTGACGAGCAGGATGAGGAAGGTCTTTCACATTTGTCCGTTCAATATGAAGTTGTGGGCCAGCAAGCAGTTAGCTTAGCATAAAAACAGTTATGAAACATACTGCACATGACCCCTTCTTAAAGAACTAGTGAGTAGGATTAATGGCATCTAGCAGATTGTAACCAACTGAAACCTCGCTCACGCAAGTACAAGGGAGACAGTGTTTGGTTTGTCTGTTCTGGGCTACTGTAGAAATGTCGGTGCAGCATCTGCAGATATAAAAGGCTCAATCTAAGGTAACAAAAAATAATTCCATATTCTGTAAATACAGCCCACTAAATCTGAAACACTGGACCTTTAAACTATAACTTGTATTTTTTCCACATTGTTTTTGTACAGTTTAAACAAACAACATATAATGTGTTCATTATTGAGCATTAGAGGTGTTGTGGCAAATTTAGTTTCCAGTCTATATGCTAAGCTAAGCTAAGCTAATTGACTGCTGGCTGGAACGACATGCATACATATTCTACATTAGACAAGAGCAGTTAAATCTTCTCATCTAACTCTTGGTAAGAATACAAAGAAGCCGTGGCTTCTGGTGGTAGAGTGGCTCATCAACTAATCAGAGGGTCGTGGTTCAACTCCCAGCTCCCCCAGTCCAGTCAGTGCCCTTGGGCAAGATACTGAACTCCAAATTGCTCCTGATGGATGTGTGTCCATTCATAACCACCAATCTTATTCCCCCAAATATGAACTTATTAGTACTGACATCACTATGTACGTTTTCAGCTTTTTGGTTACTTAGCATGTTACAGGCTGTTATTAATCATCACTCATCATTTTTTATGTGAATAATTTGTTTGTAATAAATTTGTCCTGTTTTCTGAGTCACATGGAACATAACCTGACCCAGCATACAGTAGGACCAGGGGTGCACTCATGTAACCATCACAGGGCTAACATGGATAGACTGACCATCTCTCTCACTCACATTCATGGCTAAAGGCAACCTGCAGTATCCACAGACTCAGCTGTGTAAACTGAGTTTACCAGGCAAAGGAAGAATATGTAGAAAAGATGCCTGGGTATCAAACCTGAATCCTTCTCTCCATAGTGTTGACAGCATTGACCACTACAGCATCATGCGGTCAATAATAGTAATCTTGTTTTAAGGCAGTAGAGCGGCTCACAGCGTGGAGGGTCTGGATCTCAGATGCATGATGTGGGTTCTCTCTATCACCACTGGGGCTGAGATGGTGGATGGTGGAAAGGAAACCTATTCAGGGTGCTTCCATGTGGATGGATGACTGCCCAAGCGTGTGTGGGTGTGTGAAACAGGGTGTTGGTGTAAAATAAAAAGCAGAGAAAATATGTCTGCATGCCGCTCATGAAGCTGAAGAGGTGAAACTGGATCAGCATTGCTTCCGATTTAGAACCTAAAACCTCTTTTTTCAAATCATTTATTGGCTAATCAAAAACTAGATTCTGCCATTGTTAGAAAAACTATTGCAAAAAACTTGACGCTCAAACGAAAATTGGACTCTTACAAAGAAGCAAGAAAGCGAGAGAACTCTGTGCTGCTGCTGTCTGCTTAGCAACAGCATCGGTAATGAGATCAACTCCTCCAAACCCAGTTCACACTGTGACTCAGTGGCCTGATTTCCAACTAGCATCAGTGTGTGTTTAGTTGCCAGATTCTATCTAAATACAGAATAGTATATCAGGACTGTTTAGAAGTGGCATCAAAATGTGTTTTGTCCACAGTAAATTAGATTTTTCCCTCCCTGCAGAGTGCAAATTGTAGCACATTGCACAACAATCTGTTGTTTATTATCATATTTTCACTCTTCAGAAATAAGGCAAACAGCTATAAATAATAGATAAACTGTAAATCTTTAGTCAGTCGCTGTGGCGTGGTAAGTAATCTTTGTTCCTATTTCTACATGGAGCCTGACTCTTTAATTATCCATGATGGACGTTGCAGTAAAATGTGCACCAGAACGTTTTACAGCAATGTTACATAATAAAGTCACCATCAAACTATGAAAGTCAGCCTCTGAAGAAAAGACTGTTTGCTAAACCTCTCCCCCAGAGATTGGCATCATGCTTTACTTCAACTCAACACTCACATATCATGTTTAGGTGCCCTATACTCCTGTGCAGCATCTAATACTCAAATTACTCAAAATACTTAATGTGTGCTACAGTGGATTAAACTGGTCCTGCCTGAATGTTATCAGAATTTAGTGTGGCATCAGCAGTTTTATCTCTGTTTTGCTTTTTAATTGGGTTTAGTGTTTGTCAAACACACAGTCCTCATGCAGAAAAAAATGCATCGTGTGTTTAGTTAGTCTGATGAAGGCTAACGTAAAAACATGGCAGCTCAACATGGCGCACTCAGTGGAAGAAGACCTGTAGATATAAAAGTCTCATTCTCTCAGTCTCTAAGGTAACACAATGATTCTTATTTTCAGGTGAGTATACGCAAATAAAAACATAGTTTTGAACACTTCTGACATATTTTCTTAATAGAATGCCACAAATCTCTTCTCTTCTCCAAAATCATTCACTTGTAGTCAATTATTTCATTATGTACAGTATATGCAGGGGCAATAAACTGTTGTCACTGGTGTTCTTTCTCTGGCTTCATGCACACATGCTGTCAAAGATAGAAAATCTTGTTCACTGCCCTTTATTACAGGTAACAGCTGCTGGCCTCTTTTCTCTGGCCTTGATTGCTTGCTAGAGTTCTCCATCCCAGTACAAATAGATAGAAAAATTCTCTTCTGCTCTATCATACACACACAGACACACACATAGACGTGGAGCTGGTGAGGGAATTGACTGAGACCTGAGGGCTCAGGGCTGATGTGTGGGAGGCATATGGTGGAGTGGCCTAATGGAGAGCTTTTACTGTGTATTACAGTGAACATCAACTGACGGCCTGTGGGCCACATCCGGCCCGCCAGAGCTTTCCATCTGGCCCCCAGAATATTACTGGATTCAGGAATAGCCTGGTGAAGAGGACAAAGTATGTTTCTTTCATTTTCGTCAACATAACAGAGAAGAGCATTGTAAGTGCAAAAGCTTTGCACATCAGCAAATAGATACAAACAACAAATAAAAGCGTCAGGCCGTCAGTTTTGAGAAATGTTACTCTTTACATCAAATTAAAGTAGCCTGTGATCCAACAAATACATATGAAGTAAAACCAAGAAAATCACAAGACTGAAATACCCACGTTTGGTTAATGGGAGAAGTGACATTTCCCCGCTGACACTATCTTTTTAACGTTGGGCTTGACAGCTGTTATGCCTGCCTTATGCGCCTGCAGTCCTAGTTCATTTTTCACAGCTTCACAGGTGTATGTTGATCCGAACATGGTGAGCACATACATGGCCAATGTCTTCAGTGTGTCATACTTTTAGGGACAAGCCTCCCAAAAGGTGCTTAAGCTTTCAGCACCACGGAGAGCAGCTTTCACGTCACCATCAGTTCACTGTGATTGGCCGCCTCGTCCAGCGGCATCACCTTCCCCCACGTTAGCAGTTGACAGCCTCGTAAATATGGCACCTAAAATCTTGTTTTTGCCCCCTAGTAGCTCGCTTCCGTACAGGTAAGGTCTGTTAACACTGACAAAGGCTAAAAAATAGCATACATTTCAAAGGCAAATTGATATATGAAATAATAATATATTACTTAGGATACAATAGTCATTTCATTTTACAAGAGTGTCTGGCCCTGATAGTGTCTGCTGAGAAAAATTCTGGCCCCTGGACAAATGTAGTTGATGACCCCTGGTGTATTATAACCAAAGTACCGGTGTTTGACAGACAGGCTCACATGGGCGGGGCGGGTTAGTGTAACTATTGTATTCTGGTCTGTCCTGCGAGCACACATAAAGGCACAGTACAGGAGGTGAAGACAACGCCAACTCCCTTCTCAGGTCATGATACATTTACTTGCAGCCAATCACAAACCGTGTGTGTGTGTGTGTGTGTGTGTTTGTGTGTGTGTGTGTGTGTGTGGAAATGACTAAACTACAAGAAGGCAGACATCTTGTTCCACCCAGAGCATGAAAAGAGTTAATATTAATGGATCCTATTACAACTCTTGTATCCTGCTTACTTATAAGTATTCTCTAAGGTTGCAAAATTCTGGGAGTTTTCAATGTTGGAAACTTTCCATGGGAATTAACTGGAATAAACCAGGAATTTACAAAATTGAAGGTTGGCCCCTGACAGGGAACTTAAATATAGTTGTGGAAAATATATATTAGCATAATCTTGACTAAAACAACCAGATTTCATGCAGGTCCACTTGAATATCTGCTGTTTCTCAATCACATGCACATAGCACACTGCTTACTGCAGGTCTACTGAGGCCACGCCCCCTACCTGCACAGGTGATTTCTGTACCTGGACCACACTTTAAATCCTTAGGCCACACAGAGACTATTGAAGACACACATCAGAGCTGGTGGACTACATAATATTGTTCAATAAAATAATTTAAACTTGATAAAGTTCTACTTACAAATAAATCTGCTGAAATGTTTTTTAATTGTTTTATTTTGCATGTCTGCTTATGACAAAACAAATTTACAGTTAATTCACATAAATTTCCACAATTCCGAGTTCTGAGTTTCCGATTTGGAATATTCCCCAAATTATCTAGCTTAACTTCCCAAAGAAATTTACCAGAAACTTTCCACCCCTTTGCAGCCATAATATTCTCTCAGAATTTGAACCACAGTTTAATCATTTGAAGATTTGGGAGGTGTAAACAGGAAGTACAAAGTTGTTATGTAGTCACTGAGTTAGCTGTGGACTACAGCTTGAGCTTTTACCATTTCTTTTCATATGTTTACATTTTTTTTTTTAATTAATAGTATGCCAAATTAGCTATAAGAGTTCTTATGTGCATCCCCATGGATATACAGACAGTCATCATCACTGATTCCTTTCTTGTCTATTATTTCTACATGGATTTATGTACCCCGGAGTACAAAAACAGCAATCAGTAACTAAAAGTTTTAAAGTAACTAATTGACTCCATGTGTGTCACAGTGTCTATGTTCTACATGATGTTTATACAGTTTCAGGTTGTGATCACATCAGAATCCATTTTGAATCATTAATGCAAAGCGACATCCAAACACAGTTTCCTTCGCACATACACAGATCATATCGCATATCACATCACAACACACCTGCAATGCAACCATGCAACACAAAGAGCTTCTCCTGTCGGAATCTATTACAGAACAATACTCTGTATGCATGGAGAGCTCCAGCTGAAGAGCTGACGGTTGGCTGACTTGATGCCAGTGAGCTTCTGGACTGCTTGATTTGTCTAATTATATAACTGACTGTTTGATTTCCTCACCAGTTCATGCTTTTCTCCACCTCAGTTACAATTTGGTGAAGGCTCTAGGACTTCCATTGCCCTCTGAGTCATCGACCTGACAGCTCTCACAAACAATGAATGCAGATGAAGAGGTTTGTGTGTGTGTGTAAGTCTGCGGTGCTTTAATGTGATTCTTGGTCTGCAACAAAAAACGATCTTTGCCATGATCTGTACAGCACTGCTGCTGATGATCCACTCAGTCTGTGCTGTGACATTCACGACCGCCTCACTAAATCATGCAGTTCATAAATACGCCGAAAAACGTTCAACAACTGGAGCCACTTTACAAGGCTCAGCTGCCCCTGGTGCTGGAACAGAGCATGATGTGTGACACCAAGTGAGAATGTCAGCAACAGAGAGAGTGTTTGCTCAACTATTCAGCCTGAAATATTTACCACTGAGGCTTAGACTGTAGAGCTGTGAGGGGAGGAGAGTGCATCAAGTTAGGGAGGCAGAAGGGTTAGATAGAGAGTCAAACCTTAGAGTCACAACAGGACAGAGATAAATCATGAGTCAATGCCCAGAGAAACAGGAAATAGGATAAGAGATACGATCAAGAAGTGCAGGATCTACAAGACCCTGTCCAGAAACACTTGGAGGCTCTTCACTGTCCGTTACTTTACACCAACAAGATAAAGGTGCCTTACTTTGTCCAGGTCTCAACCTTTGAAAAATCGTTTAATGCTCTCATGATGAAATGTGACAGACAGTGTCAGGGGAAAGACAGTGAACAGCATGACTCCTTCATGTTTCTTACCTCCACAAACAGGAAGCATGGGACGATGGAGCTGCTGCTCTTCACACCCGGCTTCCCCTCCATTGCCATCCTTCTCTCTGTTTCTGTGAATCTCCCCCTGACTGGCACTCGCACTCCTTACCCTGCAGGAAACAGAGTTAGTCAGGTTAGTCCGCTGACTGACCTGAGGTCAAGTCCAGAGTGTGAGACTAAGTGGAATCCAATCAGGACAAATAAGCTTTGGATAGATCTGGGTAAAGACTAAACTTTTCTACGCACTGTGAGCTAGGTGCATTCTGGAGTCACTGACACAGCTTTACATATTCTGTATTTGAATGCATCAAATATTAAAACAAAATGATTTGAATCAAATCTGTCAAATGTGACAACAATCTACCACTTTACATTTCATGAAATGATAACAGTGTGAGTCTCAGTACAACATCCACCCAACAATCATTCAGCCACCACGTAATGAAACATTGTTGGATGTGAAATCATTCCACATGTGTAAATGATAACAGTATGCTACAGTTACAGTCACAGTCACACCACATGTCAGTTCTTTCACTAGTCCTCACAAAACACGCGGTGCTGGAAGCTAAATAAAGACAAGTAGCACAGCTGGTTGGCGACGTACAGTGGATAGCAAGCTAGCAAGCTCAGAACATTCCAGTGCTAGACAGCTAGAGAGACTCTTGACACACCACTACAACCAATGTGACAGAGACAACCGAGGGTGGCAGTAGGCCGAATTTCTCATTTTTAAGCCTTGCTAGTTTCCTGAAGAACTCCATACACAGCAAAGGGAAAAACTGGATCAACTTGGATCAACCAATACTGTTATGGAATTTTCTCTCCTTAGGTTACACAGGGTCACGTGTGGGCCTTGAGGTCCTCAGCAGTATTAGTTGTTTGGCTTTGGTTGAGAACAGTAGGTGCCAGTCTATCTCAACACTGTGGTGGCCAGGGTCGAAGAGACCTATTCCTGCCTTCATAGACATAATAGATAGCTTGCTGTTCATGTTCCAATCTGAGTAAACAGACATCTGTGTCTCCAGACTAGAATATGCTGACAATAACACCTGCATGGGTAAAAACATTCGAGTTGGGCAGAATGTGAGACCGACTCAGGCACTTCTGATGAACTTTGAGAGTGTCTCTAATTTTCCTTGGCTAAGCGTCAATAAATAATACAGCATAAGACATCAGAGGCTCCTGAACACTTTCTGAACTCCTGACCTCACCATTGACCTTTGACTTCAGCAATTTCTCCACAACCAATACCAGTATTGGTATGTCTGACTGTCAAAAATCAGATGATGAAGAGAAACTCAGTGTCACTGTAATAGACAGACACATTTCCTATTGAAATGTGCATACTGTCACATTTTTAATAAAGAATAATCAAACAACAGCAACGATGTTGCATTGAATAACACTGTAATAGCTCACACAACCAACACTGGTCGGTCAAGCATGTCAGGTGAGGTCAGGTGACTCTCACCTTGGGGTCACAATAGCAAACCAAACACTACAGTTTATTCAAAATCTATTTGCACCACTGACTCCTGATTTAACAGCACGTGACTTCCATTTTAAATAGTTTAAAATTAAACGGTGCAGCAAAACAAGACAGATGTCATGCTTCATCTTAATTGTTGATTTTACTGACTTACTGATTTGACCTTTGTACACAGCTACTGTAAACTAAGCTAAGCTAACCGGCTCCTGGCTCTCTTCATCTAACTTTAAAGTTCCCAAAACTATTACTTTAAACTGCAACACATCTCATTTGACAGGAGTCTACAGAGGACAAAAGGGAAGAGGTGCCAGCAGTACATACAGTGTGATCCCGGCTGTCACACGCTGCAAACAGCCTCTGAAGTGAGTAGGATGTGTTTGTATCCAACTTAGAACATGAACACTCTTTCCAGAGGCTCGACGTAGACCTTGAATCACCTGTTGTCAGGTTGGACAGATATTAAACACACACACATACATAGAATAAAGAACAGAAGAGGCGGGAAAAAAAAAGATTTTTTTGTTTCTGAGAAGTTGTCAGTTTGACCTCCATTCTGCTGCCGAGTGCTGTGTTATGTGCTGTGAGCTTTCTTCCTCCTAATTCCTTCTACGCTGGTGGAAAGAATAGGCCTGAGGGATGAATAAGGCATGAAGCCAAACTCTTAGCAGCCCTTAGAACGATGCAATGTGCCAACCAAGACTGCTTTTACAGAGGGTTGGTTGGACTCTGTGTGTGTACATGTGAACAGTGTGTGCGTGTGTGTGTCCAAAAAAAGTAGCTGTCAGGGTGAACAAGCAGAAGCCCCAGGTAACGGAAACCAACAGAGCAGAGAAAGAGAAACAGAGAGACAGAGGTAGGAATGGCTCCTGTTTCTTCTCCACTAGAGGCTGATGGGAAGTGTTACTTTGTGTTTCATTCCCTCAGTGGGAAGCAGCACAAAGAGACTCTCTCCCACAGCTTGGGCCACAGGCTGAGAAAGTACAAGCATGAGCTGTGAGTTGGTTGGTGGCAGATCTCCTGAAGATGAAACAGTGTTTTGGGAGGAAGCACCCGAGATGAGGCTTTTGATGCTGAAGTATAATGATAAGTGGGACGCTACGCCAGGGATGATTTCACCTAAAGAATGGGAATTATGAAGCTTATTATTCCCCTCATTGGTGCATGTGGAGTTCTGAGCTGTCCCACGCACATTTGGTGTAAGTGAGTTTTTCTCAGAAGCCTTCTCTGAGTGCTGATCTGGGTGACAAGTTTGCAGCTTAATTAGGACGAGAAAATCTGGCCACTGCTCAGTATGCAGGACGTGGAGACAGAGCTCAAGGCTCACACAGGTCCGCATTACTAAGTCAGTGTTGCAACAAGAATGTCATCAATTACTCATTAAAATTGAATTACATTACTTTACTAATTATTACACCAAAGTAACTAGTCTGATGACTTGCATTTGCAGTCAGAGATGAAGCAGTGGCGCCCAACCTTTGTCTTCTATGGACCTTTTCTAGCATTGGGTAAACTAATTATGTATTTAGTTATGCTGTCAAAATTAACGCGTTATTTTGTTGATTAATTTAAAGAATTAAACGTGTTAAAAAAAATTAACGCAATTAACGTGGTTTTGTTTACTTCCGGTGGCGGCCGCCATTTGGATGTGGCAAATAGGGCTTTGTTTCCCAGATATATAGTGTTTGTGTGAATGGGTGTATAAGAGGCATTAATTAAAGCCCTCACGGAGACTGGCGCCTGGGCGGGTCGCCCACCATTGCCCACAGCTAAAACCGCCCTGCTTGTTTTAGTTTACGGGCCGATCTCATATACTTTATCTGTGTTTTATCTACGTTAATTGTCATTTTACATAATATAATATTCATTATAAGCTTCAGTCTCAAGAAAATGCATTTAATTTATTGATACATTTTTGATAGATTAATCGCGATAATCGCGATTAATACAGAAATTTTTGCGATTAATTAGTTAATTTTTTTAAATCGATTGACAGCCTACGTTACGCTATTATTCTTATTATTTTATATATATATCATCTTATATTCAGTGCATATCTATAATAATAGAGAATAAACAGATCAATTGCTAACACAAATAATAAATGTAATAACTGCAGGAAGTTTGTGTGAAACGAGTGATTTGGGTCGATTTTCAGAGAGATGAATATGATATTCTATTTTACATTTCTCTGCCCATTCAATTTTTTAACAATGATACTTAATTAATAGGATTCTTTTTTCACATATTCGTGTGTTTTTTTCTCAACATTCTATTAGTTTAGTTGGTCTTTGGTTCCTTTCCTAAGGCTATTTAGCAGAGAATAATCTAAACTTTAAAAGTAACAGCTTCGTTTAGTTTTCTTCACGGAAATAATTGAAATTCTGAGATATAAGCCTACCATTTTTATTTAGTTTTTAAGTTTCCCTGCACCCCTTTAAATGAAGTGGGCCTTGCAAATCCCCAGAAAGCCTTGGTGACCCCCAGAAATCGTCAGAACCGCCTGTGAGAAGCTTCAAACAACTCCAAAATATTTAAAGCTGCTATAATCAATATTTTTACGACAATGTGAAATCAGTGTGATAATATCAAAAGGTGTTGTAACTGCCGACGTCAGTTAATACATTCTTATTTATTTATTTTTGGTTCCTACCTACCTTTTCAGTGAAGCGGGCTCATTGTTTGTTTTTTGTTTCTACATGGTACCCTTTTAATGATACACCACCTGGCAGAGCATGGCAAGGGAGAAACTATACGACACGTTGTCTCCACACACACATTAAAGTAAAGTTAATGTAAAGAGTTACAACGTTAAATGTAAACAAAGAAGACAAAGAAAGTTACAACGTTAAATGTAAACAAAGAAGACAAAGAAAGAAGAAAAGACAAGATTCAGCCCCTTTGGTAGTGTGCAGCCTACGAGGTGTGTTTTATTAGTGTATTGTGTAATTACATTAAGCTACAAGCTCTGCATCAGCATATTCATTTACGTGATTGTTTGTTTACTTTCCTTTGCTTTAGTTCTCACGGGTCTGTCTGGGTCGCTCGATGACTGAATAAACCCTGTTTTATAAAATGATCTCGGGCCTCATGCTTTACTACCGAGAGGAGCTACAGGTGTTGCTCGTAGTCATGAACCTACAGATCATTATCACTTACATCTGCAGCTCCTCTCAGCTTTATGGACGTTTAGAGCAAGTTTCAGCTCATTGTTTAGCTGTCTGGTCAACAGCTACTGTGCTTCACTCTCAGAGCTCTTTTAGCATCATTTCAAGTTGTTTTCAGTAAAAAGGCTACTTTACACTACCTGCCCAGCACCAGGCAGCAGAGAGACAAAGTTAGTGATTTAGCAGACAAAGAGGGCAGATATGTTCCTCAGGACTTGGTAGTGAGCAAAAACAGTGCCAAGAGAGGGAATACTGGACTTCCATTCATCAGGCAGATAGAAAGACAATTTCAAATAAATGCTGACATTGCTATGTAACTCCTGGATGCATAAATAAACAACTGTTTGCTAACGAGTTCACCAACAACTTAAAAAGTGATAATATGTCAATGTCGTGTTCTGCTGCCCCCCAGTGACCAAAAAGTATGTTGTTGTGGGTAATAAGACACTGTGTCCATGCACAACTCTAGTGGTCCTGTCCACAAGGCTGAAGCTGAAAGGGGTTTACACACCCTCCAACTCAAAAAACCCAGGTGACTCCTGATGTAGGCTAACGTTAGCAGATCAGCTAGATACAAACAAATGTCCTGCCCACAGCTCCAGCCCATGTGCTAAGCTAACACATCAGAGCCCAGTCTGTCCGCTGAACACAGAGAAACAAATGGATACAAGCTGATCAATTAAACACGGGTTTAAATGCAGATTCGTGTGCATGTGTGTGTATTCTACTATGTAGAAGGAAGAGGCAGTCCAGCTGGTATTGATCTGATTAGTGGGGGCCAAGTGAAAAGGGGCCTAATCTGATAGTCTGTCTATACATCAGAGAAAACCAAATCAACATTTCAACACAGGAAGAAACAGGGGGGATAGACAGACGTGTGGAGATCGAGGGGGAAAACAAAGAAAGACAAAGACTAAGCCAAGGAGACAATTACAAAGAGACACACACACACACACACACACACACACACATGCTCGCAAAACAATCAGAATAAAAACATGAGGGAACTGAAATCAAAATGGTGGAGATGAGAGGAGCAAAGAGAGCTGCAGAGGGGAAAGTTAAATTAACACCATCTCAAACACACACACACGCACACACACACACTAATACACGCACACACATCAAGGAGAGCAGGACATATGAATCTACCTACTGCTCTGAGGACTCAAGTCAAAGGGTAGAGACCCACGCAGCCATATGTCCTCTCTCCTGCCTCTGCAGTCCACCACCCTGCCCCAGGACATACAGTACACAGGCTGTGCATAGGAGAGCACACACACACACACGCACAAGTCTAATTAGACACGGCAATCTGGATCATGCTTGATTTAAGTTATTTCTGACTTGTTATACATGCTGTTGCAGAGTTTAATAACACACATCTCGTATGCATACATCCACATTCGTGCAGCAGCAACATCAGCAGCAATGCAGTGTTAAAATGCCAATTGTCAGTCAGCCATTCTTCTATTTCTGTGTGTCACATCCAGAGAGGAAACTCTGTCATAACCTGAATATTCAAGACTTTGACTGCACAACATTTACCTGCAGCCCAGAGCTTTCACTGTCCATCTGGGCAAAGCCTCACATCCCTCAGCTCTCATGTTGCTTTGGATTTTTTTTGTGCTGTGTGTGTGTGTGTGTGTGTGTGTGTGTGTGTGTGTGTGTGTGTGCGCATGTGGTCATTTTTGCCCTGCCATTGTTACACCAATTTCTTTGAACTCAGACCCCATGCTGGATCATACTCACACACATTCGAGGAAACCATACTTCTTCTGTGTACATGCAGGCTTACAACCATGAACAATACACCTATCCTGACACCTGAGTTGACTCACAAACAAACAACTAACATCCCACTCCTCTGCCTAGAAGGCATTCCCTCCTACTATTAATAGATTAGAGCAAAGTCAAGGAGGAGAGTAAAGCCGTAATAGGATTTACCCAGTGCCGGATAATTAGAGCTTCTGTTTGGGGAATACCACTGCAAAACATAGAATATCACAACACATCCCCCCCATCACAACACACACACATACACACACACACGCCCACAGGCACGTTCAAAGACCCTTGGAAGAAGCAGATAACACAGATCCACTTAAAGCGCAGAATATGCAAAACAGTGACTTCCACAACATGACTGCTCTGTGCGGCACCTCAGGCAGACCGGCTTTTCCATCACATGGAGGAGACAAGAGGAAACCCGCCGTCCATTCGTCCGCCCCCCCTCCCTCCTTACCTTGGATACCTCTTCCCAAAGCTGACGGTTGCCGTGGCACCGGATTCCTATGCGGTAGCCATGTCAGATCAGATGATGGTAGTGAAGTGGTGTGATAATCTCCCTCCACACAGCAGTCGGTGTCTCCTCTTCTTCTCCTCTCTCTACTCTCCTCTCGATCCCTCCTGCTCCACGGTGAAGCGTGAGAGACGGCGGCAGCAGCAGCAGTGTCTCCGAATCTTCTACACACACGCACGCACACACACACGTACACACAAACACACACGCACTCGCTCTCCTATTAATTAGCTTGTTCCAACAACCAGTGATGACTAACAAATTAAGTGGCTGAAATTACCTCCTGTGCAGCGTACGGTCCAATGAGGAGACACAGAGGAAGAGGGAGAGAGGGCGAGAACATGTGTGTGAGGGAGTAAGAGTGTGTGTGAGAGACAGTGATCGAGAGGGAGGGAGGGAGGGCATGCATTATGTGTGTCAGCTCATTTGTATTCAAAGCTTGTTTTCCCTCTTCATCCCTCCCCTTCTCTCCCTCTGTCCATCCCTCCCTTACCTCTCTCTCTTTCCCTCCCTTCCCCTTTTCCTTTCCCCCTCTTCATGAATGGACCTAGAGGACATGAACCTGACCCAAACATTAGAGGAAAGGAGGGATGCTGCAGACTACAACAAAAAAGAAAGCTGCCTGTGTGTGTGTGTGTGTGTGTGTGTGTGTGTGTGTGTGTGCCTCCAGATCAGCTCTGGATGTGTGTTAATGATACAGTACATGGCTATTGATCGAGCACTCCAGGAGCACATGTAACATCACAGGTTAGAGCTGCCAACAGAGACAGAGAGGTTGTGCCTGTGTGTATGAACTTTTGTTATCTCTTCATTTTTAATATGGCGCCACCATCAGCATCATCAGTACCTTTATATCAGCATGCTTACACACTAAATAAACATCATATAAGAAACAAACAGAGAACGATAAATGAGCCAGTACAGACGGCATCATTGATTTAATTTGATATGTCCAGTATGACTAATAAACTATTTGTATAAATTAGCATAAATACAACTTTTATTCATTTCCATATTCATGAATGGTTGTAAAGTGAAGCCAACGTAGAAGAACCAAATCTGCAGTTGCACTTGAGGCTGGCTCCAGAAGTGAGTCAGTCTCCATCAGTCCCCATGTCCAAATGTCCAACTTCACAGCAGAAATAAACATGTTTACAGCCTGGTACAAAAAACAGTTTTGGTCTCTGTAGCTAATTTCCCCGTTCATGACAACTGTACTGAGGGTGAATTTATATACAACTCACCTGTTCACATTATATTAAGGCTTAAAGTTATGCAGGATTAAGAGTGTGGCCGCTTTGACTGACCAGGTGGATGTCATTACAGATGGTTTGTTTGAGCAACCAGGCTTCATTTACCCCGCCTCGACATACAAAAGTAATGGATGATGTGTTGGGAAACAACCTTATTCACTGACCATGGCAAAGAAATGATTACAGCATGAAATTACCTGTACATCCACATTGCTCAGTGTTAACAGTTCACATGGATTAAACAAACAAGCTTTAGAGGTACTGGTAGACAATTTCTGGATAAATTCTGGATCTTTGGGTGAAGCCAGGCCCTGTTTACAGTTTACACTAAGCTAGGCTAACCATAGAGACATGAGAGTGGAATTGATCTTCTCATTTAACTCTTAACAAGTTTTTTCCCCAAAATGTCTAAACTATTATTTTAACCTCAAAGCAAAAGATGCTTGGCAGCAGACCTATGTGGCTTTTAAATAACATTCTCCCTGACTCTGATCTCAAACTACATTTAACTTGAAGTCAATGAGAATGAACATAAAAACATCACAGCCTGTGCACCTCATTTAAGATATGAAATCTGATCTGATCACCTTCGGCAAGAAGCTTTGATCAGAAACAAGTAGTTTGATCCTCTCTTATAATGCACACGTTAACAGGATGACTCCTGCAGCTCAGAGACACCCAGAGGTGCTCAATGAATCAAGAGGTTAACCTCATGCATTTCTTTCAGCCAGGCTGCTGGTGGCTACTGCCCTGCCCACTCTTCATTAATATAGCATTACCTCAGAGACATCAGTGGCCACCAGCCTTTTTTTTATGTGCACACAGCATGATGTATATTTAATGAATGATAATACATCAGGAAAGAGGCAAAGAACACCAATAACTGCCGGTGACTTATTTTCTTAGAATGGTGAAATGGTTGATGTGGCAAACAGACTCATGACAGAAATCCACCAATAAAAGAAATGAACAAATTCTCATAGTTTAAATGTAAAAATGTGTAAAATATGTAAAATAATGCTCAAAAGGAATCAAACCAAATCTTTACTGATTTGTTGTTTGGGGCTTTGTCCTTAAATAATATGTCTTCGCCAATCATCCTCTCACTACGTCCCACTTCCCCTCCTCCAGTGCTGAGTGTGCTGTCCCGCCTCATGGCGGGGTCTCAGTGGGATTGTCATGGCAGTACATGAGATATGACCAGAGCATCGTGGAAATGAGAAATCTGCCTGTTATGGGGCCGTTATGGTTTACAGCACATTGGACGCCTGTCCCATGGGTCTACTCTCCTCCTGGCCATATACCCTGCTCCATCTCTGTCCATCCCCCTCTCTGGCTGCTGCACCACCCTCGAGCCTACAATGGAAACCCCCCCAAACTCCATCCTTGACTGATGAGGAGAGAAAACTGAGGGCGATGAAGAAGGACACAGAGAAGAAAAGGGCAAAAGAAGGAGGTTTGATCTGAAAGAGATGTTTGCTTGTTACCACGGAAACTTTGCCATACAGCAGCATTCACAGAAAACACACTCAGTCAATAGGATGTAAGTATACTGTATGCATTAACACATTTACTCATTCATGCACATCACACAACCATAAATCCAGTAATGCTTGTAAATTGTGCACTGCACGCATGAATACAAACATCCACAGGACCGGTGGTGCAGTGTGAAGCCCTCCTTTATGTTTACTGCAAAGTGGCACTGTAAATACCTCATGTAAATAATTCACATGATCAATTCAGTGTCAGTGTTAAATCCGAAAGGCATTCATGCAAGAAGCTGAGAGCTGAAGAGTCCAGCTAGAAACACAATAAATACTCAGAATAAAAGAACTCTTTAAAGCTGTGTAAACCACACCCATCATGTTCCAATGTGTTCAATACTTAACACTACTAACTGTGTTAGTAATAATGTTCTAGGAGAAATAAAATCATGTTTAGGTTTGGTCATGCATTTGTACTAATGACACTAGAATATTCTATCCATTACTATTAGCTATATATTTTTAGATGTTTAATCCATTCATATAGCTAGATAAACTCTGCACGGAGGTGACCCCCAGCTACCCTGCATTGACTGAGCTCCACCTTCCCCCTCATATTTATGACTATTTACCCCCCCCACACACACACCAATAATTATTTATACTGTCTTACTGTATATATCATGTATACATAGTGTATTCTATGCCACCCTTTATACTGAACAATGATTACTACAATGTGTACTCAGATCTAGGTGTTAATTTTGTATCTAATGCTGACTACATGGACTATTTAATAATACAGGTAGATGCTAAACTGCATTTTATTTTTTAAATACTTGTTACTTGAATCTAATCTAATCTAATCTAATCTAATCTAATCTACTGATCTATTCCAATCATCTATCAAACACGTGGTGTTTAGGTGTTACAGCTGAATAAGTATGTGGATATTACATTCTAATCAAATTCTAATTTTTTTGTCAAATAGGAAATTCACAGCCTGCGACGCAATATGAAATATCTTGTTAAACGTTAGATAAAATAAATGTGTACAGTAAATATAAAGCTACAAGCTCACCAACTGCAGCTTTAATTTTGTATTGTTTTAAAAATCCACACAATATATAACACACAAGCAGCTGATTTGCATAAGACAAATGGAGCACATAACCTTAATATCCATTTTCAAGCCCATCACATTAACACACCTTATGGCAAATACACACATTACTCCCCTCCGATTACCACCACACATAATTCCTGCACAGCTCTCCAAACACAACCCCCAACAACACACACACACACAACACACATGCACGCACGGGCCCCTGTATCATTATGCCGGGAGCTCCAGCTGTGGTCTACAGGGGCAATTCATTAATCAGCTCGACAACAAAGAAACACATTCCTACACTATCCTTCCTCCTTTGTCTGGACCTGCCACTTGATCCCGCGTTAATTCTGCCAGTTAAACACACAACAAAGCTCTCACTTTCAATTATTCTCAAACCAGATCATCCCTGTTACATCATGACTGTCTGTACTAATAATTCCATATGTGAATATTTAACAAAAGAAAGAAAAAAAATAACCCACTGAATTTAAATAGAAGTGGACTTTCTATAGAAGTATATTGAAGCTATCAATGGAAGCAATCTCACTCAAATGATATCTGACCCAGTTGAAGCAGCTCAAGTGCCCACACATAAAATAGTGGCCTCTTCAAAAATCTCATTTAATTCAAGCAAACATACTCCTCTTCGTGAACTTGTTTAATAACACAGTCTCCTGTCTCAGTTCTATGTTTTATCATGGAGCTGTGCTGCTTCCTGCTTGTCATGAGGAATTTCTTGCTGTCTTGGAAAATGCCATTACTGACAGACCCTGAACATAACAGCACGAGGGGAAGGTCCTGCAAATATCAAGGGGGGGCCTACAGCAGGTGTTCCCCTCTTTCACAGTGATTGGAAAATAAATTCCATCTCATGTGATTTGATTTCCTGAGCTGCAGCTATTATTACCCACACCCCTTTACACAGGATCCAGTGAAGTTGTCCCTTGGTCATGTAGGGTTGCTATAAACCCCTCAGGCGCAGAGGGAAATGATGCATGTCATTGTGAACACACCAGATGGGGTCCTTAAGCAGAGAACAAGGAGGTAGAGCAGCAATCTTTTCATAATGAGATGTAAATGAAGGCTGGGGATGGTGACAGGGAGCCTCATTTCAATAGATGACAGTGCAAAGTAATGTTAGTGACAGGTAGCAAACCTGCATGAAAATAAATCACATTTGTCGAATAAGGCTGAGGGCACAGCCCTTCTTAGACTGGGATCTATTATTAGAAAGCCACCAGCCAACATTAAAGCGTCTAGAATCAATGTTTTTACAATAACAGCAGCACAAAGACTATGTGGAATGTGAACGGGGTCGCCCACAGTGATGAACCCACAAATTATCACCGGACTGACCACCCAGCTCTACAGAGCTATATATCCTCTACCTCTATAAAACTGCACATGCTTCTGGTCCCACCACTCTCTGGAAACAGCACAAACAGACACAGCTAGAGAATAGCTTGCAGTGTTTAAAGAAGCTAATTACATTTACTGTAATACTGTGCTAAAGTACTATTTTGATGTGTATGTACTTAAGTATTTCAGTTTATCTACTTTATGTTACTTCTATTTATGTTCCACTACATTCCAGTGGAATCTATATTGTATGTTGTACAGGGCCGTTTCTAGCTATTTGGGACCCTGTGCAAGATGCAATTTGGTAACTCTGTGGTAGAGTTAGGCCTAACTAACTTTTTCAGATCATCTGTGACGATGCAAATGTCTGTTGCATTTTAAGAGGAAAACAGGCTGGAGTACATCAATAAATGCAACAGATGCAGCATGTTTCAGGTAGTAATAAACATTTACATGTAACACTGCACAAGATCAACAAAAATCAGCCAAAGCTATTATCTATTATTGTTTTGATGCCAAGATACATTGTTAATGGATGATTGTTAATGGTGCCTACCGTTACTCCTCACTTCAGTGAATGGCCTGCAGCTGTCATTCATCCTATCATACCACAGCTTCCCTATCATAGCAGCTTAGTTTTGCTTATGACCTATAAAAAAGCTTATATATTTTTAAGCATATAGGTGTTTCACACATATGAGCAGCTACCAATAAAGACAGGTACTTTTACTTTTCCTAGAATATGTCGAGGCTGAACTTGCAGTTTGGGGGCCCCCTGGTGGCTGTGGGGCCCCGTGCATCCGCATAGTCTGCATAAAGCAAGAAACGCCACTGGCGTCATACTCAGCTACATTTATCTGACAGCTAGTCACACACAAAACATACTGTATGATGAGTCTGTGAAACATGATGCATTTTTATAGATTTGACTTTCCACAGTAGTACAGTATAAGTAGTTCATACTGATAATAACAGACCTTTTTATCACAGCAGCCATTTCCACATTAAATTGAGTAAACACGGGTGTTATCATTGATTCTAATTAAGGTTCAGTTCCACTCAGGACAAACAGAGTCAGGGTGCTGCAATGTTGGTTGGCTGGAAAGTGGCATGTCAAAGTGGCAGCTGTCGTGTAGTTTGTAGTTCTGAGTGACATTTTAAATGTAGTATTTTTACACTGTGGTATTAATACTTGTGGAAGAATCTGAGTACATTCTTTCACCACTGCTAGGTGGCTGCTTACAGTGAATTTAGCATTTCAAATACACAATAAGCCAGATATTTCCCTCTGGAGTTAGTGAAGACCAAACACAGAGCCTAGGAGACAGTGAGTGCTGGATTTACACGAGTCCAACGCTAATGTTGCTCCAGTTGGACATGAGTAAACAGGTAGCTGTTTGCCAAAGTTGATCACATATGGTGGTTTGTTGACGCTGGCTTTAAGTAGCCAAGATTATTGGAGCATTTTTAATGATGGGGTGGCTTAAAAACATCGTTTTAGCTGCATAAACCACATACATTAAGCCTGTGAGGGTAATGGGTTAAATAATGTTATCAACACCTATCCTGAGACGTAAAGGCTTACTTCTGAAGTGTGATGCAGCATTTATTGGCTGCTTGTTCTAACCTCCCGCCAAATAATCGAGCAGGTCTCCCGTGAACATGTTACTGTAACAGACCGGGCGAAGTGTTTAACTTCAGCCAACACTGAAAAGCGCTGTCCCGTTACAGATGCTGAGATTTCCTGGATGTCAGTGAACATGTTATACGCCTGTCAGTCATTTCAGCCAACTGTGACAGTGATGTGTGTGAGATGGAGTACCTGTGATTGGCTGTGAGTGAGGAGAGGTGTTCAACGTTCTTCCTGTTACTTTGGGAGGCGGGAGTTTCTGTTCCAGAGTCAATGGTGAAGTTAACGGTAAAGTTAACGGTCAAGTGAACGGTAAAGTTAACGGTCAAATTAACGGTTTTGTTGTTTTGGCGGCCCGCAGCACCCTGTGTCCTGTTAGCTAATAAACTGCTATCGTCTCATAGTAAAGGGCAGGAGTGTCCGGCGCCAGTGTCTGCCCCAGTTACAGACACACACCAGTCTGAAGTCACTCCCACCTCCCAGTGAGTGAACTCTCAGTCCGTTTGACTCCTAAAGACCCGTCGAGTCACGCAGTCCTGTTCAATGCACGGATTTATGAGTGTATGCTGAGTTTATACCTGCCAGCCTGTTTACAACCCGATCCATCTGTTTGAAATGAACATTTTCTGTGAACCACCTGCGAGCTGTGAAAGGTAAGACCCCCCTTTTTTTTAATACTGCTCATTCCTGCTAAACAACCTGTGAACTTTGTGACAACGTTTTTTTTTACTTCCACAAAATAAGCACTAAAAAGCTCAGGCAGACCAAAACTGTATTTATACCAACTAATCCTTCCAACTTTAAGGATAGAGTATAGAATAGAATGTCCCGTCAAAGGTGAAAAGAAATGTGCAATGGACAACATTAATTTCTCAGTCCTCTTGTACAAATGTAAGGCTGGTGGCGCATATCAAAGCGCTTCCAAACTGGCTGTTTAGTATGCAATCCAGACCACACAGTAAACAACAAGTCATTCATGGGTGACTTACAATGCATCTCCACCAGTGGAAACCACACTAACAACAGAGAGAGCTCCGTCCATGGCGACAGACAGGGTTAATTTGACCCAACTGTTAAGGAGACAAATTGCTGTGGGACCCCTCCGTCTGTCACCCAAGGCACAAGAAGCCCATTCAGTCTGCTGCTTTTATTAATGTCAGTGGCTGCAGTCCAGGCATACCACCACCACCACCACCACCACCTATCAGCATCACTGTCATCTTCCTCATCACTGCTGCTACCCATTTGGCCCAGCTCTCTCTCTCTAACTCTAGATATGTGTTGTACGTGCTGCTGCTGCCTGTTGTCCAACTGCTTCCTCCTCTGAGGTCTGTGGCAAAGAGTCCATCTGAGGCGCCAGTTAACGATGGTGGAGAGTAGTGTGAAAAGTCTGGATCAGGAAAGGACGTGTGGTTGACTTTTCAAAAACTGATTTTCAGTCGTGTTTTAAATTAAGCAGCTGCAGGCCGCTCACCATCAGATTATGCTTACATGTGCACAATGTTATTGATTTTTCCATCCATCGGTAATAAGTGCTGAAAATGTGTTTCTCATACTCACAGCAATGGCAGACATTGATGTCTCAACACAATGGCGTGTGTGTGTGGATTTATTGTTTCAGGACAAAAGATTGTGTCATTTGCAAGTACAACACTGAAAATGATGAATGAATATTATGACAAAAGAAATGCAGCTTACTTTACCAGTTTGTGTTCGTGTGTCAGTCATCACAGTAACAGCACGACTAGGATTGAAACAGGATGGAAAGTTTCCAGTAAATTTCCAGAAACTTTCCGGAAATAAATTTGAAATATTCCAAATCAAAAACTCAATGGGAATTATGGAAATTTATGGGAATTAACTGCAAAGTAGGGGTAATTTAAACAAAGTGTATCATATCCAAACATAATGTAAACATTTCGCTTTGTCAAAAATTTCTGGTTTATTCCTATAAATTCCTGTTAATTCCCATGGAAAGTTTCCAACTTTAAAAGTACCGGGAATTTTGCAACCCTAATCAGGCCAGACTGGTTTAGGGAAAGTGTGTGTTTATAGTTTTCTGTGAATTAGATAAGTATTCACTCTGTTCACTGCTATATTTATTGAGTTGTTATGGTGTAAAGAATCAACCTACCACTGCCATGTGATAAAGCTGAGATAAACCGATCTAAATAAATAAATCTGCTGTCCAGTAAGAGGTTAACAGTATCATTGTGTAATCTTAAAATACACAAAGATGACCTACTACATGGTAATGCAATACAATAGAACTAAACATTTATCTTGTTGGGGTGGCTGCAGAAGCCCAGGGTTCAAATCCGACCTGTGGCTCTTTCCCACATTCCTGTCACTCTTCAGCTGTCTCTGTCAAAATAAAGAAAAGGCCGAAAAAATAATCTTGGAAAAAAAAAATATATATATATAGGCTAGACTCGGGAAGTCTATATGTGTTTATCTGTCTGCATCTAAGAGAGAGAATTAAATCTGCAGCACACTGAGGGCCTGACAGTGTTACAAGCATCCAGATTGGCGCCCAAGGCTGCTGAGACTGCCTATAAGACACCCACATGCTGAAGCAGAGCGCCTCATTAGGTAGGACACGCAGCGACGGGGGTGGAGAACGGAGAGAAGATGGGTGGGAGAAGGAGAGAGATGAAGGGAGTAGTTCTTCACACTCCATCTGGACGGAGTCTTTAAAAATCCCCCCACCATGTCAAGATTTTACACAGGCAGTTCAAAGTGTCAGTGACACGAGGGAGGGTTGGAGGTTGGAGGTCACCATGAAATTCTCTGAATGGGCAGCTAACTGGAAATTAACTATCAGACTGCCCACAGCTCTTTACTGTACAATAATGATTGGTTATAGCTGGCCAAGCACACAGAAGTGTGGTAGTAGAAGATTTTACTGAATGAACAACTTCCTTGTCCTTTCTTTTCTATTAATCTGACATCCAATTTTAGGTAATTGATAAGTGATCTGATCTGAGGTCAGTTCAGCAGGACGTCTTTGACTCTTTCTACTATTGTCCCTGTGGTTGTTCAGTGTGTTGCTGATCTTACTTTACATCCTGATATATTGCCTCCACCGTTGCAGGCTTATCACAGACGCAGTTCCTGTGAGCTGTAGAGAGATACAAACACAGCCCATGTCAGTGACCTGCTGATCGGGGGCGTTCATGTAGCAGTCCTGGATGATTTGTCTTCACAGTAGAGCTCTACCTTGTTTAAATAAGGCTAAAGGTCTGCAGTCACTCTATCTGGTCTATGCACGAAAACAAAGTTTCACAAAACCTTACACACCATTAGGGTTGCAAAATTCCAGGAGTTTTCAAAGTTGGAAACTTCCCATGGGAATGAACAGGACCTTATGGGAATTAATGTGAATAAATCTTTAATTTACAATACTGAAGGTTGGCCCTTAACAGGCAACTATGGTTGGGGAAAATTTATTTTAGCATAATCTTGACTAAAACAACCAGATTTTATGATTTCCTGCTATTCCTCAATCACATGCACATAGCACACTGCTTACTGCAGGGCTACTGAGGCCACGCCCCCTACCTGCACAGGTGATTCCTGTACCTGGACCACACTTCGTGTTCCTGGACTACATAATATTGTTCAATAAAATATTTCAAACTTATACAGTAGTCAAACAAGCTGCATTTTCCACTCTGTGATTTGTGTGGCACTGGGAGACCAAAAAGCACATTAAGTGCAAACAATTTACATTACAGTTTCACATTTATTTTGAAGCTAGCGCTGTATCAATGACTCACCGGCACAGCTGATGGAAGACGGTCCAAACATTTCCATAACTATTATATTATATTCATTAAAAAAGCTGAAATTGTAAATTCAGATGCATTACTTTATTAAAGTTGACCTCCAGTAGACTTATTCATGTTTGTTGTACATGTTATAGATTTTCAAGCCATGACAATGTGGAAATGGTGGAGTAATATTTTTAGTGATGAGTCAGGTGTGCTGTCATGCTGATTAAAGCACCTTCTAAACATCTAGTTAAACAATCAGATTGCTTGGACCTACTTGTTGTGTAATAAATAGTATTAGCCTTTCAAGTATAATTATGTATATATGTTATATGTTGAATTGTGCCGCATACATACATACCTCCCCCAGCTCAAGATTTTTTCCACTATCAGCCCTGCGTGTTCACCATATTAATATTGTGTCTCACCAGATTTCAGTTTTTCTGTGCTTAATCTAAACAGGTCTTGCTCATTAAGTCTTAGAAACAGATCTAAATTCATTTGAACCGATGGAGGTGAGATTCTGTCTGTGATGAATCACCTCAATTATCACCTCTCCTCTCCACCCTGCTTTGCTCTGATGTGTTATTTCCTGGATTGGAGGAGGAAGAAGGACACTTTCTCACACAATTACACTGACACTGATCAGTCAGTGTGTTTGTCCTATATCTGCAGCTAAAACTCCCAGGCTGTCTATAATTGAAGATGTTCTGACACCATTTTTTCCCTCCCAATACCGATTTTGATACTTGTGCTGTTTCGTACGGTGTCGTGAGATATGGTGTCGGCCCATACGAGTACCAATACCAGTATGTTATGAAATAATATCATACTACGCCTGCATGACTGTGATATGATTATCATTGTGGTAAGGCCTGGCTCAGGTTAAACCCTTTGTAAAACATGAATAAATACAGCAAATTTAAGCCATTTATTTTTTTTATGCATTTTTAAATAAAACAGTATAAAAAACAGGAGTGCAAATGCAATTTGACTAAATAAATCTAGGAATAATTATTAAAAAAAAAAGAAAAAGTGCAGCCACAATATTTCAAAATAAAAATAAATAAAAAAGGCATTTAAATAGAAAAGTATAAAAACAGTAGTGCAACAGCAACTTAAATAAATAAAGCTATATATATATATAGACACGTCTTCAGGTGTTCAAGAATCAAGTTGCTGGTGATAAAATTAGCAACACTCATGCTACTTCTCGAGATTTTTTCTTTGCATATGTTGCATGTCGCAGTCTTACTGGTGGGAGCATCCCGCGTGAAATACTGCAACACCGCCGACATGATATGCTAGGGCTAGTTAGCAGCTAGTTAGCTTAGCTCCAAGCCTCGCGTCAACTCATCCCTCGAAAACAGCAGGCTGCAGCACAGTGCCACTATTTTAAAAGTGGCGAAGAAGAACTGTGCCAGAGCTTAACGGAGCTAATCTAAATAGATTACTAATTTAATAAATTACGTGGTATTGGATCTGTGCCTGGACTCCAGTAGTCACCGATACCGATGCCAGCATTTTCGGCAGTATTGGACCAATTTCCAATATCCTCTATCTATAATGTAGCTTAAAACAGTTGAAGAAGACTCAGGCTGACGAGCTGAAAAAAGTAGTGATGCACGATATGAAAAATTTCAACCGATACAAATAATTTCCTGCTTCTCATGGCCGATACCGATAATCATATTCATATTTCAACCCGAAAGTCCCCCGTACGGGGGGCAGTGTGAGATGCATGCACAATACAGACAATCAGCGTCTGCTAGGAAGCACCAATCCTGACATGCAGCATACCAAAATGACCTGTGGCTCTAAGCTCTACCCAGCATTGCTACCCAAACGAAACATAGTAAAATCCCCAAGCAAAAACGAAAACAGCGCATGTCCACTTTAGCGCTTCTGCTAATTTCACAACTTCAACCAAACTGCTGATTACAAAGATGTGTGTCGCATCACTGTGTGATGAAAACTCGGCGAGCTAGCCCCCAAAATAAATCCACAAAACTATACCGTATGTCTTATCTTTGCTGTTTCGTGTCAAAAGTTCTATTCTAGCGGAAAAACGCTGCTAATGTCTCCTGCTATGTCTCTGCTTTAGTTTGAATCAATCACAAAGGTCCTGGTTGTTTACATAAAGACAAAGAGGCTTTGACAGTGAAGTGAGACCTCTTGGTGCGATATACTTGGTGCTGCTGTTACAAGTGAATTTCCCCGTGGTGGGATAAATAAAATATATATCTAATCTAATACCACCTTTGGGTTTACTTCATCGTCATTGGTGGGTCAAAGGTGAATGTGGGCCGTACTAATCGATTCTCCTGACTCTGATTGGTCGACAGGTGATAGGTGACAGGTGTCAATCAACCGCACTCTGTGTTGTTTTAGCCTTAGCCGCACCGCTAGCTGCTACCGTGGCTCAAAACTCAAAGTCTTCTTTCCTCCTCGCTGAATCCTCCTGAACAACTTTTCAAATCAAATCAAATCAAATTTTATTTATATAGCCCAAAGTCACAAAGTACATTTGCCTCAGAGGGCTTTACAATCTGTACAGGGAGTGACACCCTCTGTCCTTAGACCCTCGGTTCCAGTGAGGAAAAACTTGCCCACAAAAACCCTTTAACAGGGAAAAAAGGTGGAAGAAACCTCAGGAAGAGCCACAGAGGAGGGATCCCTCTCCCAGGACGGACAGACGTGCAATGGATGTCACGTGTACAGGACAAATCAACACAAACATACTGTCTTTTGCAGACAGCAATGCTGTTGTTATCTTCTGCCACACTGGTGAAGACATGTTCATTATTAGTCTGGCAGAGAAGGGGCCAGGCTTGGGTCCTGCCAATAAGGCGCTTTTGGAGCTACTCGGCCTGCAAACAATTTCCCTAATTTCATTAATTTATCAGATCTTTTTATCGGTCTAAATGAACCGGGTCGGGTCGATAAAAAATTACGTAATTTCTTCCCATATCGGCCAATATTTTATCGGTCCGATAAATATCGCGCATCCCTAGAAAAAAGAACCCAGTATTGTAGAGGCCTGCAGCACACACAACCTGTGCATCAGCTCTGCAACATGACTGATACACCCCACTGGGACACAAAACAAAGAATACCCTTCACAGTCTTACACTTGATCTCTTCTCTCTTCACCCTCTCTCTCAGTCGCTTGCAGTCATACATCTGCCTCTGTCTTTGTCTTTTACCTCTCTCTTACTCTGCATAATTTATGAGGCTCTCTGCTCCACAGACCCATTAGTCTCTCATCAGGTGACCCAGTTATGAGAGGGGGAAGCCTGCAATGCAGATACGGTCAGCGTGGGTCTCATAAATCAACATTTATGGGAACATTGTCCACTCATTCAGATGTTAAATGTGCAATCAGAGCCCACTCGAGCTCAGAGGTGAAGATGATGTAGTGTGGTACTCCTGTGCTTGTCACGTGGCTCTGGAAAGGACAGAATCAAGGACAGCACGCAGATTTCTGACCTGTGTGGTAGCTCTAATTTGTGTTTTCAAAATTTAGAGTTTAGCTGCAAGAAGTTATAGACAGCCAATCATTTATTTCTATGATGAATTCAACTCATTATTTGACACTGTTTTGAATCTCGAGGGGAAAAGAATAGATAGACGTCTCAATTCCACTGGGCAAAGCTTCAAAATGTTGGAGCTGTGCCACGCAGGTGGAGCTGAACATCAGAACATCATGGCATGGTACGTTTCAGAGGCACCATGGCATGGTACGTCTCAAGGGGAAAAGGATAGATAGACCACTGGGCAAAGCTTCAAAATGTTCGAGCTGTGCAAACCAGGTGGAGCTGAATGCATTTGTTCTAAATAATGATTCCACCAGAAGCACCATGGTACGTTTCAGAAGCACCATGGTATGGTACATTTCAGAGGCACCATGGTACGTTTCAGAGGAACCATGGTACGTTTCAGAGGAACCATGGCATGGTATGTTTCGGAAGCACCAGGGTACGTTTCAGAAGCACCATAGTATGTTACAGAAGCACCATGGCATGGTATGTTTCAGAAGCACCATAGTATGTTTCAGAAGCACCATGGTATGTTTCAGCTGTGCAAACCAGGTGGAGCTGAATGCATCTGTTCTAAATAATGATTGTGATTCCACCAGAAGCACCATGGTACGTTTCAGAAGCACCATGGCATGATACATTTCAGAGGCACTATGATTGCATATTAATCTGGCCGATCAGATACAGAGACAGCATAGAGAATCTGGTTATATTTCAGAATAAAACACTCTGTACAGACTCAAGACTAAACTAGGTAGCTGACTTACTCATGGTAGAAGCACATGAACGTAGAAAAAAATGACCAAATACTCCACCTATGAAATGCTGCTGGTGGAGTATGCTGCATAACTCCTGTGCTGCAACACATTGTCTCTCTTGATTAGTGTGGTGGAAGAAAATAAAGAGACTAGGAAGAAGAAATTGTCTTTGGAAGGTTTATTACTGCTTTCATGAAAGAGGACCGGAACCAACAGAGTGACAAAGCAATCTAGAAGTTCACTAAACTGTAGGCAGGAAATCGCAGATGACACAATGCTGCGCTGACAGCTAGAATAGGAGATCATTGTACTCAATGCAGAATCACGCGCTATATGAAAGATTAACATGACATAGATGACATTTCCCCTGCAATTAGTGTTTGAACCACCAAGTCTGGATTCAAAAAATGGGTCACAGGCCAAGTTGCCAGTTATTTGTATGATTTAATAAGCTCGGGGGCCAGGGAGTGAGTGAGTGATTTTCCTTAAATGAAACCCAGGTGTCTGGATGTTAAGAGTCTGTGTGAGTGTTCATGGTGGAGTTAAGGCTCCAATAACAGTGGTTAGTTTCACATCTTAAAACAGGAAACGGGGCAGATTAATTGAAGTGGCTATTTAAAGAAAGCGCATCAGCAATGGCCAGAAATATCTTTTCTGCTGCCCAAAATAGTTTTTACTCTTTCAAATTTTAATGCCATTTGACACAAGATAGATAAAGAATCATATTTTTAAGCACCCAAAAGAGGAAAGAAAACATTATTTACATACATATTTAAGAGTGTATCATATTTCAAGAGTATTCTTTGCTGTGTTGGTATCTGTGACTGGCTCAATAATTGTGTATAAGCATTGGAACGTTCATCTGATGCATCTTACCCTTCAGCAGAATCAGATGTTGGAGCCTGAAGATAATGATTACCACTACATGTGCCTCTGCTAGTGCCGTATTTGTCATAACGTATTGTATAAATCACCATGACAAATTCCTGTGGATCTGTAAGATCATTGAGAAGACTGGGCGTGAAGGAGCTGTCTGTCATTAGTTTGAGATGAGAGTTTTATTTACACAGGAAATATAAAACTTGATCTGATGCCTTGGAAAGCCACTGATGTTCACAGTGCCAGGCTTTGATTTGTGACCTTCCAGCCGATAGTTACAGCTCAGTTTTTATTTGAATAAAAACCTACAGAAACTTGTTTGAGATGGAGATGGAACATCTTTCTTTGGCTGACATAGTATGTCATTGAAATAAAAATGAGCATTTAGCAAGATCAGACATCTGAAATTGAGTAATGATAACCTCTGGTGTTGGAGAATGGAATCTAAAATTAGATAGTGAACAAACACAGACATGAAAACTATTATGGAATAAGAGAGGCAGACTTTGACATTGTCCCTGCTGAGGTCGTCACAATAGAAGAATTTTTAAATTCCATATAATACTAGGGTTAAAAAATGATACTCTACATCTTTAGCTACTACCACGAGTTAACTGACTGCTGATTGTAGATCTGTTATAATGAACAGAAATTGTATTGTTTTACACATATTGAAAAAGCATCAATACTTTTGACAACCCTCGTCCCTGCTCACACTCCCTGCTTTTACGACCTTAGCCCTGCATAGTTTACTCCATGATCGCTCATAGCATTAACTTCTTATCCAGCAGAAGGCTGCATTGTTCAAATACATTTTGGTGATCACACAGATGTCTATTGTCTATAGAGAACAACGCAACCTATGCTCGGAAAACCAACATTTAAATCCAATATTTCTTCAGACTGCACGGCATTGGAACAGCCTCAGTCTGCCATAGCCTGCTCAGCAGAGAAGAATAGAGCAGGAATGGCTGATCTGTTGCAATATGGATTTAAAGTCTGTGTAAAGTCAGAATAAATGTGTGTTCTGAGTTTGTCAGGGCAAGGAAAAAAGTGTCATAATCACCCAGCCAAATTTGAATGGTTAAAAACTAGTGATGCACGATATGAAAAATTTCAACAGATACCGATAATTTCCTGCTTCTCATGACTGATACCAATAACTTCATATTTCAACCCGAAAGTCCCCCTTACAGGGGACAGCGTGAGATGCATGACCGATACAGACAATTAGCGTCTGCTAGGGAGCACCAATCCTGACATGCAGCATACCAAAATGACGGAGAAACTCAGCTAAAAGCTCAACCAAGCACTGCTACCCAAACGAAATACAGTGGTCCCTCGTTTATCGCAGGGAAATCGGCGAAGTAAGTTTTACAATTATTATACATGTTTTAAGGCCGTAAAACCCCTAACCACACACTTTTATACACTTTTCTCAGACAACCATTAACATTTTCTCACATTTCTCTCTTAAACACTCTCAAAGTTCAAACTTTCGCAGATTTAACAAAAATAAGTACAATACTGTATTAGTAAATGAAACCGTATTTCATAGTTCCTCTGACGGTGCCGCTCCGCTGTAACGTCTTTTTCCTCTGAAGGCCTTGGTGCAGGTGTTTTTTTCCAAGTGCAGAACATACAACATATTTTGTACAGTACTCCCTTAGCTAATCAGGACGCAGAACACAATGCGCGTTCATACTGTACAGTACGCTGTAAAAAAAAGCATGCAAAATTACACAAAAAAAATCCGCGAGTCCGCGAAAAGTGAACCGCGTTATAGCGAGGGACAACTGTATGTGTGTATATATATATATATATATATATATATATATATATCCCCAATTTCTTTAATTTATCGGATCTAACATCTATCGGTCTAAATGAACCTATCGGGTTGATAAAAAATTACGTAATTTCTCCCCATATCGGCCGATATTTTATCGGTCTGATAAATATCGTACATCCCTATTAAGAATATCAACAAGTTTATGAAATTAGGTGTCAAAATCAGCTAAAAATGAATTCTCAGCTCCAGGACTGTGGGGGCGTGTCCACTGAATTGCTAATGCCACGCCCACTCGTGGGAGTAGTCGAGCAGCCATTTTGAAGCGGCTGAAATGTGTCACATGAGTTCAGAAAATAATATGACTAACTTTGAAACATTCTGAGCGAGATTAATTAATCTCTATCTCTCTGCTAGAGATGCAGGGGTATGCTCAGGGTGGCCTCAGCGTGTCATCGAGCCACCCTTTAAGGACCGCCCACTAAATCCTGGAGTGAAAAATATATCGTTCTAAGTCTTTTTGCATGTTTTCAGCAACTTTTTTCCAACATATTTTATGTATTTTGAAAGAAATCTCGGAATTGCCTTTACACAGACTTTAAACTTTGGTTTAATTCTGGGTTTAACATTTATTTTTCCCAGCGGACAGCAGACCCGGACACGGTTGGATAACATTTTGATTCCGCCCGTATGGTTTGTGTAGGGCACACTGACCTCAGTATAGTATGGAGTGCTGCTTTGCTCAGACCACAGTGCAACATGATGATGATGTGGGACATCAGTAATGTGTAACATATGTACTTTAATGCTCAAACACATGCATGTTATATGTGCTCTTTTAATCCCCTATTAAACTACAATTAGTGCCATATATTGACCTTCAGTAAATGGTAATCCCTTTTCATGCAATGTGAACTCATTATATGTGACTCGACACTGAGCCCTGCCTCCCTCTCTCAGGGGAGGACAGAGATATGTGAAGGGCAGAGAAGAGGAAGGGGAGCCTCAAACATGGACATGGAGTGTAACAGAAGAGAGTTGTTGGGCTTGAATATGACCTCTTGTCTATCTCCCTAGCCAGGGTGCTGCTGCTGCTGAATGTGGATGTAGCTCACAGGCAGCCATTGGTACAGCACACACAGACACGTTCCTGTGTGCGCCCCCAGCACTCCATGTCCCATGTTGAATAAACAAGAATTAAGCAGATAGAGTAAGACAGAGCTCAGTCTGCAGTTAGAGTGGGAGGACAGAGAGACAATGCTGCATAATTGCCCCTTGTGAGCGTCACGTCCATCAACTGCAGCGCACGATGCATGTTCTTGCCCCAAGCTGGTTAAGAAGCAGCATGCCACATCCTTCTGGCTACTCTGTGGGTGGATCACGTTTGTGAAATCATATGTTTCCTTTGGAGAATGTGGGTGAATCTGTGTGTGTCATGATGATGTGTAGGCCACAGCAGCTCTTTGATTTCCTTTGAACAGGAGGGAAACATCCCATGGAGAGGTACTGTAGGCTTGTAACGTCTTAGCACAAAGATTAACTTAATTTAGTAGTCGGCCAGTGAAAGATGGATGGTTAAAGCTGCGGTGACTTTGAAAGAAAACACACTGACATACTGTATGATAATAAAGCTGTTGTACAGTTAACTCTTCCTACAAGCTTTGTGTGATTTAGTGATTTAGATCATGGACAAACCCAGCATGAGGCCTCCCTCCTGTCCAGGACATATTACCTGATTGAAATTATTATTTGTATAAAGGATCTCACAATGGTTACAGTCATATCCCATATGGTCAGCCCAGCCAGCTGGAGGCACGTCAGCCAAAATTTGTGACAGCAAGTCTCATTACTACTCCTACTCACGAAGGAGGGAGTCACGCCATGTAACGATAGTCTTTGACAAGACGCTTTAGTGACTCGCCTCTCTGAACATAGTGACAAAACATACATGAGCCAGACTCAGCCGCTGCTCTCCTGGTGTTGACAGTCCCCAGGCAGAGGGGTCAGATTTCCTGCTGGTCTTTTTCATGCGAAGAAAAGCCACACTCTGTGGACGGGGGTGGACAGACTGTTTAGCTTTACCTGATCATTTCAGATATTTCTGTTGATGAAGCTAAATGTAAACTAGCCAACATAAAACTCTGGGCACAATGTAACCAAGCTGAGGTCGCTGCCCTTGTAAACCTGTTCTTGCACTATGTACATTTGTGCTCAGCCATAAGAAGTGCCACACACACCACAAATTATTTGAGTGATTTTGGTGAAACTGGATCATATCTAATGAAGAACATGTTTCCTGGTTTTCCCTCTGATTTCCTCTGGCTCTTCCTCAACTCTCTGTGATTTACAGTTTCCATAGACAGAAAAGTGAACCGTGGCTGCTGTTTGTGTTGCTGCACTTGCCTGATATCAGGCTGTTAGCACAGTTATTGGCTTTAAATATTCTTTACATTTCTACATAATGTTGCTTTAAGCTGATTTTAAGCCAAGTAAGGTAACTCACAGGGTGAGGTGTTCTAAGAACTGAGGGATGACTGTGCACATAGCCTCACATACATCACCACAGGTCATCTGCATCTGAGGCTGTTAATAGAAATGAACCCCAACCTTAAACAATGAACTTCCACTTTATTCCTGTTGACTGAATGGTGTAATAACTGCTGAAGGATGCAGGAAGTATCTGTATGATGGAGCAGAGTATGTTCAGGCCTTCACCTGAATGTGGAACATTATACCTGGGTAGCATGAGAACGTAACATAGCTGCATAACATAGGTGGGTATAAGTTCTTTAACACAGAACAGTGTGTTGACAGACTCAAACAGCCTCAGTGTCCTCACCAACACGTTTGTTTGGGTGTGTGGCGGTGGCTCCACACTGATGGTGATTGAAAAAAAACCTTTGAATAGACATCTATGTAAGAATAGTAACAAGTTGATTTATATCTAAACATCATGTAGTAGCTTTTGGTGGCCACAGGCAGATGGCCTGCCTTGCCTAATAGTAAAGCCCGGCCCTGGTTCTTTGTGTCTTAGCATGCATCTTTAAAAAAGGAGAGGTCAGAGGTCAAAGGTCGGTGCAGATGTCAGCCGAGTACCAAAATAGCTTGACTTCACAGAGTAACTCTGACATGTTCAACACATGTTTGCTCAAACATGCAGCAGATGTCTGATTACATTTGCTTGAATCAGCTTTTGTTGTCTTTGTATATTTTATCAGTCAGTGTTGCTTATAACGTGTAACTTGTTTGAAGAGAGTAAGGACTGAGAAACAGCTGAGAAACTTAGACAGAGACTGATTCATTCATGTAGGACGTACTGCTGCTTTTTAATGTGTTCATTTGTACTAGATGAATATATCACAACGTATGTTGCCATCCTTATAGGAATGATTATTATTGAAGATTGATATAGACATATGCTGATTACACTTTAGCCTGATTGGAATGCAGCGTGACTTTAATCTAGCTAGAAGGAATGCTACATCCCACATCACATCTGTGTTTCATAGCAATTCTATTTAAATAAGAGCTCCATCAGCACTCATTTTCTGCAACGTTGTGTATTGATTGTCAATCTTGAGATCAATTGAAACAAAATGAACAGGCTGCTTTGTGACTAATAATGTGACGGTAGTAATGTGAAGTCTGGAATGCCAACTTCTCCCAGCTGTAGACTCTGTACACATTCTGAGCATTCAGCCGAATCCCAAAAAAGACGAGGGGGGGGCAAAATAGATTAGGAGGCTTGTAAGTATGGAGGCCAGCATATGAGATGCCACCAGTCCTGCAGAGGTCAGCTTCTTCTGACCAAAGCAAAGCCATGGTTATTTAAGGAGACTGATCGCATGAAAAAGTCTGCACACACATCTCAGAAAGGTGTATTTCTGTTAAAGGTTCTATGACAGGGAAAATTAGCTGAGGAAGTAATTTAACATTCAAACTAGGACATTAACTGCACATCACTTTACTTCATATTTAGGTCTCATAATCTTTTGCTGAAATATAGGCCATTTGTGCCTCCCTGAGTGCAGTCCTGAATAATTCCTCCTTTGATGTACTCTGTTTTAATGAGCTTTATGAGATCATAGCACGGCGTTGCATTCATCTCTTCCACAAACACAAGTACCTGCTCATTATCTTTAGATTGGTTCGCATTATTGGGCCAAGCTCAGTGTGCAGTGGTTGGCATGTCATGGCGGTGGAGGCACGAGAATGAGATGCAACTGTGGCAACAGTGTCCAGGTGACACAGAGCAAGACATCGAACACGGTGATCGTCGTCAGTTATGACACCAGCACTTTAACACACTGCCATAGCATGTTATGTCCTGCACGACTGTCCTGTAGCACCTGATAACAACATGTTAGCTGAGACTATGTATGCATAAAGACAGAAATATGCATGCTGTCATAGTCATAAAGCTGTGCATGTCCATAGTTTTGTTTAAGAAATCTCAATCATCATGAAGCATAAATGGATGTAGGCATGCCCTTAAACACACTGCATATGAGACCTGTCACTGAAATCAAAGACAAAGAACATTTCACCAACTGCCTGTGTCATATATATGTATGCTTCTCCACTGCTGTGGCTATTTATAGCTTCAGTATTATCATTTATTCAACAAATGTACACCATCAGCAACAGCAGTGGTAATAGTTAATATCTCATCATCTTCAAAGAGATGAAAAGATCGAAAGAACACTTTCATATCTGTCCATTAAATATGAAGCTATATGTTTATATCTGGACATGGTAGTTTAATGTTCATGCTTCCCTTATGCTTACCTACCTTGTTGCCTCGGAGGGCTTTACAATCTGTACAGGGAGTGACACCCTCTGTCCTTAGACCCTCGGTTGGAGTGAGGAAAAACTTGCCCACAAAAAACCTTTAACAGGGAAAAAAGGTGGAAGAAACCTCAGGAAGAGCCACAGGGGAGGGATCCCTCTCCCAGGACGGACAGACATGCAATGGATGTCACGTGTACAGGACAAATCAACACAAACATATTGTACAATTACAATGACTGACAAAATGACAATGCATTACAATGAATGATAAAATGATTACAGTAGCAGTGGAACCTGTGATAGAGATAGAGAGACACAGATGCACAGCAGCAGCAAATCATAAACTAACTATAAAGTGTAATGGAGATATGGTAGCAATAATGACAGTAATAATATGTGTAGTGGACGTCGCGCAAGACCACAGAAAGCAGTCCTTGAAATTTGTTTCATGTGGACATTAAAGGACTAATCCTGATCAAAAACAACTCCAAGATTCTTTACGGTGGAGCTGGAGGCCAGGGTGATCCCGTCTAAAGTAACTAAGTCTCTAGAAAGAGAGTTTCTGAGGTGTTTGGGTCCAATTACAAGAACTTGAGTTTTGTCTGAATTTAACATCAGAAAATTGTAGGTCATCCAACTTTTTATATCCTTAAGGCATGTTTGGAGTTTAGGTAACTGATTGGTTTCATCGGGCTTGATCGAGTCGGCAGAACTATGAAAATAATGGAGTAATTCCTTATAATGTTCCCTAGAGGAAGCATGTATAAACTAAATAGAAGTGGTCCTAGTACAGAACCTTGTGGGACTCCATGACAAACTTTGGTATGCATGGAGGATTCATCATTGACGTGAACAAACTGAGATCGATCTAAGAAATACGACTTAAACCAGCTTAGGGCGGTTCCTTTGGCTCCTTAGTTTATCTTTATAGATTATATTGATGCCAATTCAACATGACATATGACGTCCTTTATCTAGTTTTACAGACACATTGTTCAAATGTCATATTTCTTAATGGGTGTTTGGTATCATATTTTCTCTGCTAATATGTTTATTTTGGAACATATTTTGTCAACGCTACAGAAACACTAGATAACTCTTAAGTTTGATAAGTATGTCTGATGTTGACATTGGTTTGATTGATGGGGTGTGGTGCAAAGTTTGTTACAATCTAAGAGTGATGATGACTATTAATGTCACGTTAATGTAATGAACATTTGTGAAGCAAAGTGATACATGCAGTTAAAAGTCTCAGTGCGGTTGTGCTTTACATCAGCACTCATGGAACACCTCTTGTCCAGCTGTTGTCCAAACTGTTATAAATACCAGTTTATTTGTGCAGAGTAGTGTATGGATGAGTTTAGTGGATGTGCGTATGTCTACGGCAAGTATGACTACGGTACAATTTGAGACACATTCGACATAATACTGCATCAGCGTCAGAGCATCATGAGTGCTATGAGGAAGTCTGAGTGTGCACAGGGGAGCAAACAGAGACAGAACAGTCCTCAGCACATCATATTTCACTGATCTGTTATTTGATGAGAAGGGAGGGGTTAAATGCACAGGGCAGCGTTCACCCTGCTAGGAAGCATGGGCGCCCCTTCTTCCTAATTAACAAGTTCTCGACAAACAAGGCAACCGAGCAAACAGCAGCCATCTGCATCAGCCTCGACTGCAGTCAAGGCTT
Organism: Larimichthys crocea; assembly: GCF_000972845.2. NCBI lineage: Eukaryota > Metazoa > Chordata > Actinopteri > Sciaenidae > Larimichthys > Larimichthys crocea. The sequence continues at coordinate 12,851,509 of NC_040022.1, forward strand.
TGATGCTGATTTGACCCAATGATGAAGTAAGTCACACTGACATCAGGCTGCACGCGAGCCTTTGAAGGGAGCAGACACGCACGATGGCTCACAATCTGTGCCGCAAAATGACAAGTCCACACAGATAAACCCATCTGACAGAGCAGGAGGACCTCGAAACCTGAAATGTAAACACGGAATGTTCACATGAAACAGGACAGAAAGCACAAGCACCTGCATGAGATGGACGGGATGTAACGTGATGTACAATACACTTAAAGTGCACTCACATTAAATTATTACTAAGCTCTCGATAGTCGCTTAAAGAGAATCTGAAGTGAGCATTTGATCTGAAGTGATAATGTGGGTGGGGTTAGGGTTAGCCTTGCTCTTTTGCGCTGTGCAGCCTTTATGAACAAAAAGCATAATGTAAAGGTATTATACACGGATTAAGGTTCTCTGTCGCTACGACCGATTTCCGTCCGTCCATTTTTTCAGGCTGACTGTGGAGGTTTGACCGGTTTGATCATCTGATTGGTGGCCGCAGTGTGACTTCAGGCTGTATTTTTCCAAAAGTTGGATCTGGCTCCACCTCTCCACATCAGGTTGCTGTGTTTTTTGAGAGAAGCCTGCACCAGTGCACTGCGGCCGCCAATCAGACAATTAGACTGGGCAATTTAAGCTGTAAAATAGTGACACAAAGAAGTTTCACAGACAGACAGACAGACAGACAGACAGACTGCAGCTTGAAAAATCAGTCACAAGATCTTTTTATTCTGCAAATAACTTTATATAGTTATATATTGAATAGTTCAGTGATTTGATTGGTAAAAAAGCAGCAGCTTGTTTTTTTTTTCATCTACAGCCACTGTGGCGTGTATAGCTAAACGGTGCAAAGACCGAATAAAGAACACTTGAGACATAAGTTCCTACCTTCTTTCTGATGTCTGCACACCTGGAAAATCACTGTGGTTGTTGGATTGTTCATTTGAAGTATACTGACCTCAACATTATTGCATGATATCTATACAGATATCTACACAGAGCAACACTTGATCTGCAGTTTCCTCTCCCGCAGTGTTGTCGCTCTCATCTGCTTCACCAGACTAGGCTGTAAAGTGGTGGTAGATAACAACCTCTTACTGTCTGCTTAGCAGCTATATGGAGCTTATATGTCCATGAACAGCCATCTGTACTGTGAAACTCCAGAGCAACAAATCAAATATTTCATGTGAAATATGCATATTTGATGCTGCACTGACTTGTAGTCAGGTGGATGGTGTCTCTGTCATTCCCACTCTGCTGGATCATATTTTATAGAGTAAATGTTTTCTGCTGCCAACTGTATCTGCCGTTAGCTAATTTAGTTTGTTAGCTACAGTTTGTTAGTTGAGAAACACTGCTTGCTGCTGAAAAACAAACCTGTGGGAGTGAAGCTAAATAGTACATTTTAAAGGGAAAATATTATGAAAAAATCACTTTTTCAGCTCTTTTACACTAATATTTTTTAATTCAGGGTGCGTTCAAATCCCCCACAGTGTTAAAAACACAACCGCCCCCATTGTGCGTGAGCTGCTGCAGCCACACTGTCTTTTGTGGCTTGTCTTTAAAACATGCTGTTCAGATTTTGAGCCCTTAGTGACATCACTAACAGAATCATGAACATATTGCAGAACCAGATCCATGTTTGTCTCAGTGCTCGAGCTCGCCTGTTGTCATGGTAGCCTGACGCAAAATTCAGGTTCCGGGCAGACACCTCGACATTAAGACTGGAGGGGATCAAACTGGGGATTGAACCGCCAATCTTCTGATTAGTGGACGACCTGCTCTACCTCTGAGCCACAGCCGCCCGAATACCACAAAAATGAGCTAAAAGGCGCTACAATGCTGATAGAAATGTGTAGCAGCATGATAATGCTTTGTGATTTGTCACTACAAGCGACACCTTTCACATTACACAGTCATGTGATCACTGTAAAATAGTGGTCATAGCCACTTTAAGGCTGGAAGCAGTTGTGATCATCTGGCCTGCATGTTTGGGATTCCAATTTGAGGAGAACATGGAACAACACAATGTCAACACACTGGAGTTTTTGTCACTCAAACATCTGTGCCTTGGCCTTTCCCCTACTTGTGTAACTGACTTTGCTTAGATAGACTCTGCACATACAACAGCACAGAATAGAAAATTCATTTCTGCCTCCTACCTGCCATTCCTTTGGGATTTTTGCTACTCTGAAGATTGTTCTAAAGATTCATTTTTTCCCTCCTTGAGAGAGAGGCATGTACTTCTGTTCTAATTGTATTTTTAAAACCAGAAGCACACAGTGCCTCATCTCTTGTGTACCACTGATGCTCAAACACTTCACACCCACTCTCGTCACTTCGCGCCAGACCTGAGCAAGTGAGTCGTGCGTTAAAAGGAAGTGACAGCTGTAAAAGGCCATTTTGATCCCCTTGGGAGAAGATAAGGTTGGAGAAGATAAGATGCCTCCCCTCCTGTAAGTGATACAGGCTTTGGAATCCATGTGTCTGCTTTTCCTGAGGCTTAGAGAAAATGCTTCTTTACAGCTAGAGAGAAGTCACGTAAGTCATGTAAGGCACTGAAATGGCCAGCAGCATGCACATTTTAAATATGAAAATCTGCAGTCTACCATTCATTTTACCTCCCTTGCAGTTTGAGAGAACTTCCAAAAGCTCTAAGAGGGGAAGGTATACAATCATTTCTCTTCATTTCAATTGTTAACGTCAACATCAAACGCTGCCTGAGCTTAAATTCATTTCCTACCTATCTGCAGGTTACAGTGCTGCTACTGCCACGTTCCTCTGCTCAATGTGCACTTTACCCGTCTGCATCAGAAGCCTTAGTAAACACTTTCACTTTTTACAAGCGAGCAGCTTCCAGTTATGGCTGTATAGAAAAAGTATATTAAAAAGAGGAACACTACTGGAGACAGACAGTCTGCACAGGAGCACAGCATGTTTTCTGTCACACTACATATGACCAGAAGAGGTTCCCAAATGACTCAAACTTCATCAGCAAAGGAAAAGTGTAAAGCCAAAGTATTAGATTAGATTAGATTATACTTTATTTATCCCACAACAGGGAAATTCACTTGTTACAGCAGCAGAAAGTGTAATATACACTACAGAAGTAGAATTTAAAAAAAGGGCAAAAACCCACAGAAATAAACAGACAGAAATATCTATAATAAATATCTTTAAGCCATGTTTGTGTTATTAGAGTAAAGTATATATTTGTGTACTGTCTGAGTAATTACTAATGTTTACTATTACATTCTGTGAGGGGGAATTGTTTTTGAGGTTCATGGTTTAATGGACTGTGTTTACGAATGTGACACTGGTATTCTCTGCTTAGCTACATGTCCTTCAGCTCCACAGTAGTATGTCAGTAGTATTGTTCTTGTGTAATACATCAAAACAATGGCTTCAGATAGAGATTTTAGAGTCTTTTTAACTGATTAGTCACTTTTTTTCAACAGTCTGTGGTCACATTATTGATCCATTTTCATCACAGTTTGTATCACTTCTAGAAGCATGTCACCTGTCAGACCTGTGACAACATTCAGCATTTAGGAGAGAAACCATTGTGCTGTTAAAGGGCGCTCTATTTACAGAATATAATATTCATAACTATCTTTTAATTGCCATGAATGCAAATTCATGATTCTGTATGATGCATACACAGTTAGCATAAGAGCCAGTTCACTTCCCACATTAAAGTCACTATGACACAGAAAGCACAGTAGAATATAGAATATAGTATACTAGAATATAGTAGCCTGCTGAGGTGTTTTTTTCACCAGGTTTGGCTCCTGGCACCCAGGTATGAATCTGTTCAGTTAGGTACACAGCAGACCAAGCTAACAACAGTACAGCTGGTCACTACTTAGCAACTTAAGCTATTCAATTAGGGGCGGCTGTGGCTCAGGAGGTAGAGCGGGTCATCCACTAATCAGAAGATCAGTCATTCAATCCCCGGCTCCTCCAGTCTGCATGTCGAAGTGTCTTTGGGCAAGATACTGAACCCCAAATCACTCCTAAAGGCTGTGCCGTCGATGTGCGAATGATTAGCTCCTTTCTGATTGTGCATGCATCACCACCTTACTGCCATCAGTCTATGAATGTGTGAATGTGATATGTAGTGTAAAAGCTCTTTGAGTGGTCAGAAGACGGCACTATATAAGTACAGGAGAACAAAGAACTAAGGTTTATGTTCAGCAACTCTCGTTCAGCAAGCTCAGTCTAGCAGCACAGTACACACGAGGGTTGCAAAATTCTGGGAGTTTCCAAAGTTGGAAACTTTCCACAGGAATTAATAAGGATATATGCGAATAAACCAGGAATTTACCTAATTAAAGGCTGGCCCATAACAGGCAACTTAAATATAGTTGTGGAAAATATATTTTAGCATCATCCTGACTAAAACAACCAGATTTCATGCAGGTCCACTTGAATATCTTCAATCACATGCACATAGCACACTGCTTACTGCAGGGCTACTGAGGCCACGCCCCCTACCTGCACAGGTGATTTCTGTACCTGGACCACACTTTAAATCCTCAGGCCACACAGAGACTATTGAAGACACACATTAGAGCTGGTGGACTACATAATATTGTGCAATAAAAATAATTCAAACTTGATAACCATTGGATAGATTCTTATGGAAACATTGACTAGCACCTTTAACTGTCAATGTGGTCACTGGAATTGAACTGATATAACAGACCCGCCCACAGATATTTCATCAAGCTGTCTCTGTCTGCACACTGAATGTGAGTCATGTGCATGATCTAAACAGACTTTCTGTTCTTTTCTTCAGACCCTGAGGATTTGTCCTGGGTCATAAACCTCCATGGAATTAAATCCACCTCTGTTCACCTCTCTCTTCATTTTCTACACCCCAAACCTCTTCATCCTCTGCCCTTCTTGTCATTGGGCTGTTTAGCTATCAGGTGGTCTCACTGATGCATATGGTCTCGTATGTTTGACATCCATCGTATAAGCCTGTTTCCACAGGGCTGCAAGAGAATAATGACATCTGTGAAACACTGGCTGCACTGCCAACAAAACATCAACCACCCCTGTCACCCATATCTCATGCCATTAACCTCAAGGCCAAACACTCGGGCACTTATACACCCACCATACATATGCTATCATATTCATATTCACTTACTCCGAGGCAGTGTGTTGGCTGCTGTGTGTGTGTGTGTGTGTGTGTGTGTGTGTGTGTGTGTGTGTGTGTGTGTGTGTGTGTGTGTGTGTGTGTGCATGTATCGGCTGAAGCTGCTGTCATGAGGAGATAGCAGTTCCCCCGGGCTCGTCAGTAACCTTGTGCTTCTCAATGAGCTTCTTTCTCAAGTTCAAACAAAGAGAAAAAACCTCCCAGCAGCCGCTCCTGCTTCATGAACAGTCACAGCTCCTCATTACTGCTCCTTCATATGTCACAGAGACGCTGCGCACCTCCCCAGCTGTGGACCTGCCGGATGTTTTTGTGCGTCACAGATCGAATTTGTCTTGATCTTTGTGTTTCCTCTGATCTCTGCCGTGTTCTCCGTTTGGATTCACTCAGTTTACCGTGACAAAGTTCTGCCAGTGAGATGAGACAGTAACACGACAATGCAACTGTCACTACTGCTACTTCTGTAACTGCCTCCTGCTGAGCTCATCTACACTTCGACTTGTGAGTTCTAACTCTTGTATTCATGTGTACACCTGAACATTACACCTGCGTGACTGTGAAGCATCTCATAAGCATTTGTATGAACAGCTTCCACTCTCCAGGGAAAGGTTTCTCCTTCAGATTTTGGAGCCTGGCTGAAGGGATTTTTGGGATTTGAATTTTAATGTCACTGCACAGAGGTGTAACGAAATGCAGTTTTGCAAATAACCAGAAAGTATAAACAGCAGCAAAGTGGCTATGGATATATCTGTGGGTAAATATGGATGGATCATACCAAAAATAAGCCAACATGGACAACATAACTGATGTGATTTGATGCATACAGTATAAACAATGAGGTAGTTGTATAGAATGTAGTATAACTGTGCATTTCTAATCATTTCCTCTATGGCTGTGAAGTGTGGAAGTGCTAAAAACTGCAGTTCCTCTTGTCGTCCACTTGAGGCTGGCTCCAGAAGTCAGTCTCCATAAGTTCCCATGTTCAAATGTCCAACTTCACAGCAGAAATAAACATGTTTACAGCCTGGTACAAAAAACAGTTTTGGTCTCTGTAGCTAATTTCCCCGTTCATGACAACTGTACTGAGGGTGAATTTATATACAACTCACCTGTTCACATTATATTAAGGCTTAAAGTTATGCAGGATTAAGAGCATAGATGCTTTGATTGACAGGTGGATGTCATCATAGGTAGCTTGTTTGAGCACCCAGGCTTCATTCAGGCTCCACCTACGCTCATTAGAGATGTCAAACTCGGGTGATTTTATGGACTCGAGTCATTCCGAGTCACTAACTAAACAGATCTGGATCTTACAAGTCCTCTGAGTTACTGTACTTGAGTCAGTATGTCCATAAGCATATAAATTCTACCAGTAAAACACAAGCCCCACTCGCTCCCTCAATCAACAGTAGCTGTATATTAAATGGCACTTGAGATAATAGAAATGTGGCAAATATAACCCCATTATTATTGACGACAGATTGTGCTAACCGCTAAATGGCCCTGTCACATTGTTTAGGCTACATTAGCCTAGCCTCTAAAGTGTATTAACACTTTATTGTGTTAAATAAATTGCGGCGAACAAAACCATTTATTATATACTGCATATAAAATTACATTAATTACATTATGCTACTCTTACGTTGTTTTTAGCCTATTACCTATATTAACCTCAGCTACACAAAAACAAGTGTTTGTGTTTTAAATGAAGTATCTATCATCTCAGATATTTGGCTTCTTACTTTGTCTTCAAATCATCATCTGAATCTGCCTTGTTTTGCGCTCATTTGGAGGAAGATCCACTCAACTCAGTTGAATCAGTGAATCTGGGTCACCTCGGTCTGCTGGATCAGCAAGCGATCCACGGGTTGTTGAGTCACCTGTGTTTCTGGCTCTGTACGGATTTACTTGTGCAGGATGGATCTGTGGATCTGAATCTGAATCCGGATCTGTGATACTGATTCTGATTCTAAGTTACGCTGATCTGCTGTCAGTCCCGACTCCCAAAGTTATTGCTAATGGTGGCAACTACTGCTTATTGTCTACAATGTTAGCGGGATTTCTGGCAGCTACTTATGCGGGTGGACTGGGGTATGTTGTAATGACATTGTACAGGTTAAAAGGAGAGCAGTGACTGACACAGTTTATTCTATCAATCTGTATATGTGGCCCGGTGTTAGGCTGGTGTGGGACGGTAAGGACCCGGGTAAATGGAGACTATCCGGGAGATCTCGGAGAATGATTCAAAAGAATTGCAATTCATACACCACTAACGCTCCTTTGGGCAGCAGAGGCCAGACTGCCAAGATGCCAGAGACACCACACTGAGCTTCACAATGACTTCCCACAAACCTTGGGGTGATGTCTACGTCCATTTTGTAGTCTCACAAAAAGGTGACCAGTAGATATACCACACTTTACCTTTTCAGATTTTTTAAAATGGAAAAAAAGCACTGATGAATCCAAAGTCATCCTGTACAGTGAAAGCTCACAGCCTTCTGTGGATAGAGGGAGATAGCTGTCACATGGGAATGTCTCATCTGAAGGGGAAACGTATCAAATGCAGCATTTAATTGAATGGTGCCAAATAAGCTCAACAGACATCTTTAGCCTGCAGAGAGCTGGATTGCAGTTAGCTGTCGACTCTGTGAAGCACAGCGGTCCCTCAAGCTAAATGCTAATGCCAGCATGCTAACACGATGACAATGCAAGCTTCTGGCTTTGTCTGAGAAGAAGCAATAGAATGTGGGGAGGATCACAGGGCCGGCTGCAGGGAGACATGCTAATGTTTGCTAATTGGCACTAAACACAAAGTTAAGGCTTTATTTTCTTTATTTCAGCCACTACAACTACTCCTCTTGGCATAGCGTACTCAAAACATTACATCATCATGTAACGCAATTATGTAATTAAAGATGTAAGACAAAACAAAACAAAATGATCTCTACATAGTGAATAAAACATATTAGTGCCACATAGTTCCTGAGAAAATACAAACATGACTAAGAAAGTTCCTCTTTAATGACCGTACAGTCAGATATTATGTAACATGTAGGCATGTCCTGTTTGGAAGAGGGAGCGTCATGCCTGGAGTGATCACGTAAGGTCAGTGAAGAGCACACAAGGACACCAGAGCTCCATCACCTCATTTTCACGTCCTGAAGTTAATACTCTCTAGTTTGGGCGGTGCACGGGCTCATCAGGCAGCACACAGAGACCTGCAGCAGATCTCTCCTTATCTGTGGTGAACTAACAAACAGTCATTAGTGGTAAATGATTGTACATCTCCGAGGCTTTCTGAGGCTGACTTCAAAGATTACAGCGCTCTGCAGCGAGAGCTTTGATGTAGTGTGCGTGGAGGAAGTCTGAAGTCTATCACAGCTTCACGAATCATGAATGTATGGAGAAATCCAAACTGAACTGATAACATTGCGGTTAGAAAACTGTTTGGTTACAGATTCCAGTATAAGAAGCATTTAATATGATCATCTGCCATGTATTCTTAATCACATGACTAACATTTAAAAAGAAAATTATTGTTTATTTGTTTCTTTTTGGCTTGTTTCTCTCATTTTCTTTCATTCGCTTTACTTTAGTTTCACAAACACACTCCCTACAGCCCCAAGATGTTTCTAAAATGAATAAACTGTCAGTCATTTTGCCAAATCCATAAAATCACTAAACAGTCATGGCCACGGGTATGAAAATGATTTCAACCGGTGGAGATAAAGTCCATTTTACAGTCTGGAACATGTTAAGATAAATTCAGTGTAAAATGAAATGTGTGAAGGAATGTGAGCGATACATCTACAGCTGCACCCCCTCTCATTCTGCCCGCCAAAGCTGAGACTGTGTGAACTGATCAGTATCTACTGTCTGTAGTCCACTACAGTCTCTTTATCACTCCTCTCTGTTTCATTGAGTGTTCTTCCATCAATCAATAATCCACTTAATCTGAATCCTAATTAATATGATAGGACGACCTGCTCAGGGATACTAAACACTGGCAAAGTTTGTGCCCCTTGTCACCTTTTCTTTTTAAATGAACTCACAAACACACTTCATCTCATCTGATGTTGTGTCGCTCGATCTCCAAACACTGTTACTGTATATGACACCAGTTCACAGAAGGACTATCATTCCGCAGCTGAAAATAGTCCTGAACAAGTGCACCATTTACTTCTGTTTGCACTTCTCCAGGGCTAAACTGAAGGTACTGAGACTTAAATAAAAAATCACACTATATATTTTGAACCTGTTTTAAATATTTACATCTTCAGTAGCCTGGAACGATGCTGATGTTTAGCAGGTCTCATGTTAATGTTAATATGTTCTCCATCTTAGTTTAACGCGTCGGCATGAGGCTGATATATTTATCTCGCAGGTATGTTATTGGACAGTTCAAATTTGGTGATGGTGGCGGTAGACGGGAGGTCAGTACAGTTCATCCTGAGCAGGACATGAATATGTGTCTAAAATTTCACGAGTCATTGTGGAGAAATCACAAACATCCTCATGGTGTTCCAGGAAAAGTCAAGGGTAACATCAGTGTCAGCAGTATTCATCCTCTGGGGATCATGAATGTTTGTACAAACATCATGGCAATCAAGACTTCAGTCTGAAACAAAGTGTTGGACCAACCTACCAACAGACGGATACTGCAACCCTGAGAGCCTGCAAACATGGCCAAAAACTGTAAAAGTAACCCTGGGTAATCTCCAACAGGAATGTCAAATTAGAACTGGGGTTGCTGACAAATTATTTGAAATGCCAATCAACTAAACCCAGATACCATGGCAACTTTAATTCAATGTTGAAATTCCATCACAATCATCATTTCTGTTGAGGTTGAATATTCAGGGATAGATAACATTGAATCAATGCTGATCATTATTTGCTTTTTCAATGTTGAGAAGAGAAACATTGATTTCATGTTGATTCAGTGTTGGTCTGCTATCTGTATAGTTAGGTTTCTATTTTTCTCTCTCTCATAAAGATGAGCAGCTGCTTGTGGAGAATAGTGTAACACATAGTCCCGGCTGGAAGACTCTGATGATTCGAACTGTACTGTTCTGGTCTGCTTTCTTTAAATGAACTGCTGAACATGTTGAATCATTTCTGTTTTGTTTTAAGGCCCGGCATGGATGAGGCAGAGACGTACCAACAAAGGCTGCAAGCCATAGCGGTGAGATTGTCTTTCATTCCATCCACACTTTTTCCCTTTTACTGACCACTGCACAGTTTGCCTACCAGCTTGAACTTTGTGCCAAAATAATCGTAATGCGCCAACATTGTCTTATGTCAGTTCAGTCGAGTGGTCTCTTCATCAGCACCGCCTGAAGTGAGCATGCAAAGAACATTCCCCAGTCAACTTTCTGGCCAATGATCACTGATCTGTGAAGTGAAAGGTTGGAGGGCCTGAGACTGCAGCCCGCTTGACCTCTCTCCAATCTGCCCAAACACGAGTGACCCCTTCACCAGAGATGTTGAAGGCCTGGAGTGGATCTCAGTGTTTACCGCATATATTAGCAGTACAGAAACGGCGGCAGCATGTGTACAATGTGCTGCGTCACTAAACTATTTCTCTCGGCATCCCCGCACTCTGCCAGCTGTATCTCCCTGCTGTAATCTGTCGGTCACGTCTCCTAAAAATACCCCCCCCCCTTCTCATTCCCTCTCCGTCGTTCTCGGTACTCTGCTTTCATACAGAAGAAGTCCTTGTCTTCAGGGATCATGACTGCAAAGGGGTGTTACCAGAAGAAGAATTATATTAAAAAGCGGGTGTAACCCTCCAACATAAGTACAGAGTTCTTGGATCAAGTTCTCTGTCGTTAGGAGAAGGAACACAGCAGTTGTTTCAGTTTACATTAACCTGTTTTCTGGGAAATAAGGTTTTTTTTTGCTGTTCAGAGATAACTGACAGGAAGACTTTATATGTGAGGGGTAAGTAGTCATAACCTTCCTAAAAAGTTTCATAGAATGTCTTTTTTTGTGTGCAGAAATGACTCTCAAGTGACGTAAATCCTCACATTGTAAATAAAATGGTGTCTAAAGACAGCAGAGACAGTCTGCCTGTAAGAGCAGTTGCAGATTCAGTCTTCTATCCTGAAGCAGACATTGTACACAGTTAATTTTTATCATCCTGCCTTATCAGCTGCGGTAAGAGACTTTCTTTAACAGCGGTGTCACTGTTCTCCCTCTGATTGTGCTTTAACTGCCTCACTATCACCCCTCTCTTTAATGACACACCTCAACAACCAAGGCAAGAAAGACAGTTTCAGTTTCTTTCTTCTCTTTCTTTCTCCTCATAGTCCCTCTTTAAAGATTCATGCTTTCTTCTGTCACCAGGAGAGGCGTCGACAGCAGGAAGAAGAGAAGAAGCTGAGGAGGGAGACAGAGGAGGAGTGGTTAAAGACGGCCCAGAAAAAGGTGATTTCAGTGACACTGTTTGTTTTTAATGAAGCAAGTCATTCACATTTGGACATTTTATTATCTTATTCTCGCTTACCAAGAATTAGATGAGAAGATTCATGTCTGTGCGGTGAATATGAATCTTCTGCGAGCAGCTGGTTAGCTTAGCTGAGCATAAAGACTGGAAATAGAGGGAAACAGCTAGCCTGGCTCTGGCACCAAGATAATAATTTTTCATGTGTACTAAAACCAAAGAGTAAAAATGACACATTTCATCTTTAATTTCCTCTAGGCTCATTCTAAGGTAATGAAAACACATTGACTCTTACTTTCAGGTTGATTTTACACATTTACCTTATTCTGTAAATAGATCTTCCTATATCTAACACACTGACACTAGTTTCTGATACAGACAGCTCTTTTTTGTGAATGCTGTGAGGCGGCTGAGGTCCATGTTTTCATTGTTTCCGCTCCTCTCCAGCTGCTTCATGTTAAAAACTGACCACTGCCGTGTCCCACCCTCATGTCATGTCTCATGACTGTTGCCAGGCTGAGCTGTTTGCTAGCCGACGCCTATCTCCAGAGGTCTGGGTGGAGTCACTTGGACTTCATTACAACTCTGATCTACTCCCAGCAGCAACATAAACAGGTTGTATTTAGTTACATGAGCCGTGTTGCATTTGATGTGCAGAAAGCTCCCTGATTTTCTGCTCCACAGCCAGAAATTCTTTGTTACTATATCAACCTGAGCTACATGAGGGAGTACATTTAATTTCACAAGTGCTGAATATAATGAGAGAGAGCGAGAGGGGAAGTGGTGATGACACATTATTTTTGTATGGCTCTGGGATTCTTGGCTCTGAGCCGTTATGCATCACATAAACTACTTCAGCGTTCCCTGCAGGACACGCTCTTTTGAAAAAAAAACAACACAACAACCTGCATTATCTATGTAGCACACACACACTGTAACAGCCTCCCACACCAAACAGTGTGCAACACATCTCTGCTTTCTCCGATTGCCCGCTGCCTCGGGGTGAGTACAGTGCTCGGGGCAGACCATCCGCGCTGTAGTTGAATGAGTTTAGCCTGAAGATACAACGCCTCCTTTATCAGTGTGGTGCTTCAGTGTGAGCCACAGTTTTTCACTTTCTCCTTGTTAAGCCCAAAGGAGATGGTGGTATTCTCAGCATCCCCTCTGCAACTCCTGTCTGTTTGTTTTTTTATGCCTGGTCCAACCCACCAAGAGCAGGGCCCATGAACAGATACATGACCCAGATCTGCAGAGAGAGCATGGATTATAGACTGTAATGGTATGATTATTCTGAGGAAGGCTGTTTTTGCAGGAAATTGTGAAAGCCAAACTCTTAACTCACCACTACCTGAACACTCAGTGTAGCCGGGCCTTTACGGGTAAAAAAGACTGTGACGTTTTGAACTACAGTTCACGGTGGAATTGCTTCATGACTGCATCCCCAGTGGAGAGTTAGATCAATCAAGAGTTTGGGGCTTCAGGTGTTGGAGAAAAAGGCATTACTTACTCCCGCTCGTGTCATAGCCAGGCAGCGTGACAGCTTGCGTTTTACCTCCAGGAGCAGGATGTCTGCGGCTCGGGGCTGTGCCACCTTTTCACTGTCACTCTCAGACAACTGCAATCTGCTGGCCTTACTCATCCTCAGCAAGATCCAAGATGGCAGAGGGCCGCGGCGTGTGTCATGATCCCCTCGAACGAACGCTTCTGTGTTGACACACGGAACAGAAGGCTTTGGACTGCAGTGTGTTTGTTTTGGTTTTGTCCCTGTATGGTGCAAACAAGCAGCAAACTCAAGGCTGTGAACTGAAGCCAACATCAAATGCCAAAAACTGCAGTTCCTCTTGTCGTCCACTTGAGGCTGGCTCCAGAAGTGAGTCAGTCTTCATAAGCAGCAGCAAAAATAAACATGTTTACAGCCTGGTACAAAAAACAGTTTTGGTCTCTGTAGCTAATTTCCCCGTTCATGACAACTGTACTGAGGGTGAATTTATATACAACTCACCTGTTCACATTATATTAAGTATGCAGGATTAAGAGCGTGGACGCTTTGATTGACAGGTGGATGCTATCACAGATGGCTTGTTTGAGCAACCAGGCTTCATTCGAATGTTGATATGTTGAATACTTAATTCCCTTACTGTATATGTGAGCTTGACAGTAACTAATAGAGGGTGGGGTCTTAACGAAGAGTCAATTGAACCAGCGAGAGAGCTCAAAGGTTACTCAATGATTCATGTTGACCTCTCAAATAGTCACCAAACATTCAGTTTGAAATCTTCTCTCTCATTCTCGTACAGAGGAGAAACTTGAGGGAGCAGTGGCTCAGCGAGACACCTCCACCTCCACCTCCTGTCCTTCCTTCACTCGACAGCTCGAGACCCTGTCCACCATTACAGGAAGAAGCAGACGAGCGCACAGCAGCGTGAGCCGCATTCTAACAGCTCCATTTGGATGCAATCACAATTCCACAATGTCAAGTGTTCAAAACATTCATATCGGGCGTGGGTGGGTGTCGCTGGAATACTTATGGTTTAAAGTTACACTCTGCTGGTGCACGGGGTTCACATGTCCGTTTCTAAAGATGGAAATATTTGCCATGGAGCAGAGAGAACAGTATTATCACCACAGATACACTTCTATATCCACCATGACGAGATCAGATAGAAGGCAGCCATGTGACACATGATGTGATGGATTATAGGCGAGGACAGAGAGACACACACACACACACACACACACACACACACACAAAACTCAAAATGTTTCTTTTCAATCTTTCTTCCAGTGCTCTGAATCATTTATGTTATGAGCATCTTTTTGTGTTGACACATATTACGTGTGCGCCCTTGTGCATGTGTTGTGTGTGTGACTGTGTGTGTACTTGTGTGTGTCATGAAACCAAAAGTCAAAAGACGCCTGAGGACGAGGAGGAGCAGCAGGAGAAGGAGGAGCAGGAGGAGGCAGCTGATGCCAGAAAAGAACAAGCGTCCAAAGAAGAAAACAAAGAATCTGTCAACTGTACAGCTGCAGCCAGATCACACAGCTGCTATCAGGTGAGACAGGCAGATGTTTGTGCAACTTCTGAGAGCTCTCAACACATGCAGTGTAAAAGTTTATGTAATAATATCCATGTTTTCTTGCAAAATGAAGTTTGAACATTCAGATTTACATAAATAAATAGCTTCAAAATATATTTAATGCTCTGAGATGCTGTGAATGCAAGTAAACACACATATCCTCCTTTAGCTAAAACTCTTCTTAAAGGCTGAACTTTGTCAAATCCAGTAATGTATTAGTGAATATGTAATAGGGGTCAGGGGATGCAAATGATATTCAGTTTGGAATCTGGCCACATCCCAGGCAGCTGAGCGATAAATAAATAAATAGTGCAACAAACAGAAAATAATCTGCAAGCCTGTACAACTGGGACTTGAGTGCTTCAAATGATGTATCATGAATAAAAAATCGATGAACAGTGCGACACTGTGATGATTTAGAGCTGCAGGAATGAATCACAGCAGAGTTTGGTGAAGAATGGAACAAAAGTTTGTCTTGTTTTCATGAATATCAGATACTGAAATTTTCCACTGCAGCCTAAATGTATCATCACATGCATTACCAGCCTATATTCATCACATCTTCTGCTTTTTTTCTTCCATAAAGCAAATGCATCTTAAGTTCTGTGATCTTTAAACTTACTGTTCAGACCACATTTAGCTCCGTCTAACACTGACAGCCAGACTGAAATGGCTGTTGGGCAGAATAACCTCTTAGCGTGATGGGACTGAGCTTGGTTCAACACTTCTGACAATGACTGTGAAATATTTATGGCAGGGCACAAGTCAGGGAGGGCCCCAGAAAGAGGAGGGGGCGGCATGTGTTTAAAGTTGCAGACTCTGTGTCTGTTTGAAGTGTTTGACCATAGAGAGCGCTTAGAACTGTCTCTTTTCTTTACCCACAGGCTGGCACTGACGGGGACGTACAAGGTAAGAAGTCGGCCAGGCTGTAATCGTCATCAGCTCCCATCTCTTCTTTGTCACTCTCATGACTACGCCAGCCTGGAATCTATTCTCTCCTGACAGATGATAATGTACCATAACTAAGTCTTTGCATGAAGAATAGTCCTTTAAATCAGGGTGACAGAATGGAGCCACGACTGAGCAACATGGAAACAAAAGTGAACAGAGTATAACAGAAGAGCATTCACTAACCAAAGTATGGACAGTACAGCACGGTCAGATGTTTCAGTGTACTTATGACTTTGCATTGACAGGCTAAAATTAGGATTCATCCTGAAGTCACATTAGCACACTGAAAATCCTTGGTAGTGTGTAACCCTCATAATACCTTTCTGTCGACTATGCAGTAGTGTTCCTCCACCGTGAACTTTGACCCCAGTCTGGTTTGACTAGTGTCAAAAAACATAGTGTATAAATTATGATCCAATACGTTGTTATGTAAGTCAACTTATTAATACCAAGATTGACCCGTATTTCTATACTTTACGGTCAGTAAAGCTCGTTTATATGAAATTCTATCGCTTTTTTTTTTGTTTTTTGTTCATATATTAGTAACACATATTGAATGATTACCACAGTCCGGTATATGTCAAAGTTTAGTGTGTGTATATGTGCGTGTGCATGTTTTTGTGTGAGTAGATGTACAGTCGTCCCTCGCTATATCGCGGTTCACTTTTCGCGAACTCGCTGTTTCGCGGATTTTTATCAGTGTAATTTTGCATGCTTTTTTTTTTACAGCGTACTGTACAGTATGAACGCGCATTGTGTTCTGCGTCCTAAATTAGCTAAGGGAGAACCGCACATGTGTTTTGCGTCCTGATTAACTAAGGGAGTACTGTACAAAATGTGTGTAAAAAGGTGTATAAAAGTGTGTGCTTAGGGGTTTTACAGCCTTAAAACATGTATAATAATTGTAAAACTTACTTCGCGGATTTCGTTTATTGCAGGTTATTTTTAGAACGTATCCCCCGCGATAAACGAGGGACCACTGTATGTACGTGTGCGTTATACAGTATGTGCTGTGTCTATGTGTGTTGTACAGTGTAACCTAATGAGTTTTCTGGGGTCAATCCTGGCCAGGAAGATCACAAGTGTTCTAAAATTCAATCAAATACCCAAAATTCAGTGAAAGTGGTCAGAAGTTATTTTATGTGGAGCTACCATACCAAGGAACCATCCATGTTATTTTGGTGAAGTTAGATGAAAAGATGCCATATTTGTGACATAAACAGTGTGTGTTGACTGGAGACACAGTGTTGTCATCATTGTCCTGGACTGACTTCATCCAGCATGTCCCGTTTTGTTTGCTCACTTCCTGATTTCATCTCTTCACTTCCCGTTGTTAATGCTTGTTGTCAATACAAGTTATCCTCGGTCCTGATATTTTTACGCAGCCTGCTGTACATTTCTCGAACAGATATCAGATTAAAAAGACCGTCCTTGGCATTACATTATCTACTTACTGTGCTTTCTGTGTTGGAGAAGCCCAACTCATCAGGATGATGATGCAGGTTAATCTGTTATTATTATTAATCTGCATTATTTGCAACTGCAAACAAATGATCACAAAACCAACCAAATATCTAATTCAGTTTAACTTCACTCATGGCACTTTCCATACAGAGCACGTCTACTGTACTCTATATTATATTATATACAGACTCAACAATTCCCACCATGAGCAAGCACTTAGTGACAAAGAGGCAGAAACATCGAGCAGAACCCGGATCATTGATGGACAGACATCTGTTGTGACTGTTTGAGTTTAGAAAGAGACACACACATCTTATTGACTACCACTTGTGCTGTCATTTCATCAGAGCAGTTCCTTGTTTAATGAAATGCATAAGGTCAATAGCCGTACAAATGTTTATACAGTACATGATGCTCTTTTTCTACATACACCCTGGTTATACACACACTCTTTGTACTTTAAGATAACAATCTAGGCTAACTAGCTATAAATTAGAAAGTGTCAGCGGTCAGCAGCACACTCAGTAAGGGTTAGCTGATTTAGCTAGTGTTAGCTGTCTCTCTTTCATGGGTCCATTTGTGGTGGAACATTCAACACCGTGTACGTAACTCTGTGATCCAAAGCATGACACGTAGTAACTGACGTACGTAGGCATGTCGAGTAAGGAGAGCTCAAATCACAGATGGAACTCCACATCAGTCATCTAGTGCCTGTGTGGCAGCTGCTTTACAGTATCAACACTGTCAGTTACCAAACATCCACACACCCTTCATGTAAGAAGCACTGTTATTAAGTCAAACTTCTATTTCTTT
Organism: Larimichthys crocea; assembly: GCF_000972845.2. NCBI lineage: Eukaryota > Metazoa > Chordata > Actinopteri > Sciaenidae > Larimichthys > Larimichthys crocea. The sequence goes on from NC_040022.1 coordinate 12,869,447, forward strand.
TAATCACAGAATAAGATATACATACTATATATACCCTACATTTCTAAGCAAACTTTATACACACCATATGTTTTCTTTTTCAGAACATAAAGAGGCTGAGAATCACTTCTCCATACTAATGGCACAAAGGATGTTTCATGAGAGTGGGCAAGATGGGCGCTCAGGTGAGGCACAGCAGTAAACTTTGTTGTAACTGACTGTAAAAAGATGTTCAGTGCAGTGTGGTGTGATTCCCTGGCTGAGGAGACAGAGGTCATGTAGACTACAGCCCTTTGTGGCTCAACACTGCAGGAACACAGGCAAAATGTTTTACCATGGTTATTCTAAAAAGATGAAAAATAAGTTCATAAACAGGAGTTTAAGTCTCAGAATATCAGAGTATAATCCGTTATTTACACAAGTCTCTCTGTTCTCCTCTTGCAAATGATGACCCCTTTATTTAATGATGCTGTGCCTTCAGGCTACGACTTAACAATGGTGCTGAGGTGAACGGCCTGTGAACAATGTTATATTTAGCCCACTTTGTTTTTTTCTCTTCGTTAATTTTTGATGCCCGCTGGAAGGCTGTGTGGAGCTAAAAGCTGCTGCGTTCTACCCATTGTGCCTCACATTCGTTACACAAAGCTCTGATTCTGGCACTAACTTGTGTACCTATCACCTTTGAATTACACCCAGGCCTATGATACATTTAAGGACAGTTTAATTAGATAAAAATGATGACTGAAGCGGCAAAGACTTTTGATATTCATCATAGTTTAACCTTGAGAGTTGTCTTCCCTCCACCGTCTGTTCTGTCTCTTGTGTTACAGTCCTAGGAACGGTGGCGGTGCAGGTTGAGAGAGACCCCAAGACAGGTGCTACCGTCGTCAGGTCAGTGGCCCCTGTGTCCGCACCGGCTGGTGCTCCGATGGCTACCACTGTCTTCGACGATGGTAGGAAGAGTATCCACGCTGTTGGCGGGGTGGGAGGTCAACCCTCAACCGAAGAGCTCGGACAGATCTTGAGCGTTATCGATGGGGTCGGGATGAAAGTGCTGCTGGATGAGGTCACTATCTCACCAAACAGAGCAGAGACAAAGATAGAGAATGCAGATGCCAATAGAGCCCCAGAGGGAAAAGTCCTGTCTTTTTCTACCCATCATGCCATGTCAGAGGAGGACAGCACACAGTTAGACATCTCTAGAAGCTACGACATGAAAGCTGAGCTCGGCATAGAGGACTGTGCTGCAAGTATGGGAAACAAGGATGATAAACAAGAGGACAGAAGCACCTTGGTGCTTAGAGACGTTGCAGGAGAAGTAGTTAACGTGGAGGATCCAAACTTGGAGGACGGCCCGGTCACTCTTGTGTTCCTTGGATACGCTGATTCTACAGACGACCAAGGTCAGGACCAAGAGGACCAAGGCATGCTCACTGTGGAACGAGTGATTATAACAGACGACGGAGAAGAACTCGTCATCGGACCTGAAACGTCTGCTTCACCTCAGGCAGAGAAAGAGTCCCAAGACCAAGAAGTGTTTCAGGACGTTCCCCTGGAAGGAGACGGAGCAGCAGGAGTTAAAGCCCAGCCAGAGGAAGGTGATAAGGGGCTGCATAACTCCTCTTTACCCACAATAGGAGAGGGTGGAGGCACAGCCAAGCGTAAGACCTGTAAGTGTTGCTCTGTCATGTAAGAACATGATTGAAGTGAGAGACTCCCTCATCAGCTTTAATCGTATCATTTGTATTATCGGTGCCTTCCGTTATCCACTATATGCTGCAATGCTGCCTTAATGACTAATATGAGAGAACACACCGCCATCTGGAAATAACTTTGAATGGTTCTGGCTCTGAGCGCTGAACACTTCACCTTCGCCAAAGAAAGAGACATTTGTTATGTGGCATGTCTTTTAAAGCAGCTGTGGGCCGACAGCAGCTCTGAGGGACTACTAAAATCCACTTCCTCCCTCTGGTGGACAAAGCCATGAACTTCAACAACATGTCCTCATCCCAGGACTCGCTCTGTGCTTCAGCAGCCAAACTCATTTTATGTGTTTAGAATGTTTCACAGCTTTGTGCACACATTTTAGTACGTGACTCATTGTGTCTACTTTTATGTGAATGTGAAGTGAAATATAGTGACGTGTGTAACATCCTTTGATACTTTTCAAACTGTACTTTCTTACCTGTTACTCTTACTACTCAGGGCTGTAGCTACCACTGAGCACACAGAGGATTAGGAGCTTTCAATGTCATGTATTGTACATGTTGAGTTTCTGAAGCTCGGTTCAGTTCTGTATTTTAGTGTCAAAATCCTTAAACTAATATTCAACATTTTAGACAATATACTTTGTTTTCTTGATGAGCGTTAGATGATTGATAGCACTCTCACATTTGTATGAAGCCGCAGCTAGCAGCTGGTTACCATAGCTTAGCTCTCTGAGCCTCCCCTCAGACAAACACCTGAACATAAAACAAGTCTGTCCTGAGGCCTTCGTTACATTCTGTCTCTGGGGAAGTTGAAAAAACAGAGAATGCTTCATCTCTCTCTAACCAATCACATAGCTTTAGTCTATTCTAACCCCTCTTTAACACTGTGATATGTACTTTATGATTTAAACAAACAACATATGATGTGTTAATCAGTGAACTTTAGAGGTGCTAGTAGGTGAACTTTGTTACTTTTGTACAGGGCCAGGCTAGCTGTCTCCCCCTATTTCCAGTGTTTGTGCTAAGGTGCCGTTACACCAGCATCATATTTAGTGTACAGACGTGAGTGATATGGATCCTCTCGTCTACCTCTTTCCCAAAATGTCAGACTATACTTTGTGAGCTATTTTAGACTTGAAACACAGATGAAAGTTTTATAATCCTGGAGGTGCTATTGTCTTAATAGTATAGGGAGGTATAATTAAATTTGGTTTCTCTTTATTTAATATTTTTATGTAATTTATCAGTTAAACTTAACATTTTATGGACTACTCAAATGTTTGGAGCAGTTACACTGGGGGTTATCCACATTTTAAAATCTTGCTACAGCACAACTATCAGCTATTATTCTTTGTATCACTGCAGTTTGCTTCATTGTGGATGTTAACTGGAATATATGACCATAAAAAACAATCAGTACATTCACTGTGTACATTGTGTCTTATTTCTTTAATATCCCACATCAGAGTCAAACACAGAAAACACTGTTCTACATCTCTGCGTTACACAATAAAATACATACATAGATACACATGAATCACTAGAGAGCTGCTGTTGGTCATGTGAGCTGCATACTGCTCGTCAAAAAGGGAGGATGGATTTTGCTCACATGACACAGAGGACAGGAACTTTACAGGTGCTAAGTAGATCAGCTCCATCGTTCATATTTCCATTGAGGTCGGAACACATCACGCACTGAAGATGACTGCAGCACTACAGTCAGGTGGGTCTCTTCCTTTAAAATTTCTACACCATGTGTCTATCTTTGTACTTTTTCAATTACTGTTTTATCTTCCTGACTGAGGGTCAGGTCATGTAAGATAAAACCCTCAGTACAGTTATAGAGCATGTCATCATCAAAACTTTATGTTCACCTGAAATGTTAGTGAGAGTGATACAATTTGTATGTTTACTACGAGCACGACATCCATCTGTGTCCAGAGATCGGATAATAGAATGATGAAACTGCATGTGTGATGTCAGGAAAGTATTTACAGTCATCTATGAGAAGCGTCTTTATAACAGAGAAAATGTCTCTTGAAAGGAGGATGGAACAAACAGGTTAAGCTTATTAAGGCACATTAATGTGTCCTGTTGCACGAGCTTTACATACAGTATGCTGCTACTGTTGCTAATCCTCAAATGCAGTGTGGTCATTAACATTAAGCCCCTGAATGCAGTTGTAAATATAGACTCAGATTTAAACCTGCAGCTCAGGGACCCAGAGAACTCTGGAGCAATGTTTATATAAAGGACAACATATCCATGTTTTCTCTATGATGCATTCACATGTCAAGTGAAAGAGAAATAGTTACTACAGGATCACAGGGTACTGACAGTTCAAGTCACTGTGGCAAGATGAAAAAGCAGAATTCTCAACAATAAAAACTGGTGAGACGACGATCGTCTCTGTGGCTGGCCAGGCTGGCAGATACTGCACATAGTGTGCGTGCCTAAAGAGACACTAAAGCCGATTACTCTTTCCCTTTGTCAGCACAATTGGCAGTGCGAGGTCACAGTGGGGGAGAAAAGTCACCAAAACAACAGACACGCTTGAAAGAAAAAGTGATGCAGCTCCTAATTATTTTTGCTGTTGTACACTCTATGCTATTGTTCTGAAAACTCACAACACATCTCAGTGATCAATCTTGATAATTAAACATGAAAGCCACGAGAACAATCACACACTTATATATCCATATGAAGAGAGCTGGAGCAAAGCTGGATTACCTACGGGGCAAAGCAGGTGACTACCCTGGGTTTGCAGAATCCCAGGGGACCGGACTCTCTGTGTCGACTGATTTGTGCTATGCATTGCTCTCTAGCACTACTTGTGGTCAGATATTCGTAAATTAAACCTGGGGCGAGGGAGCATTAAGGAACAGAAAAGCAGCACACACTGCTTGGAGAGTGGGATGAAGGGGGGGGGGGGGGTGGCAAAGACGTCACGGCACAAATGTATGATGAAGATACTTTGCTCATTGTATCACATCCTCGTTCTGTCTAGCTAAAGTTCTGTATGTGTCAGTGACACTTTCTCATGTTTCTCTTAAAGGGGAATAGAGAGGAACACCCTTAAGTGCTTCAAAGGCTTGTAACCATGGAAACAAGACGTCCTAGACCCAGCCCTCAAGACCTCAAGGATGATGGGGGTCTATGGATGAAGACAGACTCCAACCACACAGACAGCCCATCGGCAGTCGCCCCGCCTGCCCCTTCCTTGATTACTAGGTACTACAGTATGATGGATGACGAGGTTGCAGGCGATGTTTTCCCACCACCTCCATCCTACATGGCTCCTCTGCTGCCAGTAGAGTGCAGCGCAGATGAAATGGTGAATAATCCCAGTGTGACCCTTACAAATGTGCCAGCTGACGCCACAGACGCTAAAACTAATCCAACTAATCAGTTAATGGCAGCACACAACAAGGTGGATGAAGTGAAAACAAGTACAGCTAAGACTTCTGAGGAGTTTATGGACACTGTAGCTCTGTCCAAAGACGAGGACTCCACTCTACCAAAAGATCAAGACCAAACATCAATGGAGGGAAGAGGTGGTAATCTGGATAACACAACGGAAGATCGAGAATCACAAGCAGAACCTGAGGTCATCTTGAGTAGAAGACAGAAAAACTGGAGAGAAACTGATGTAGAGAAAGACAGAACACATTCTGAGGACATTTGTGGTCTTGCTGAGTCCTGTGGGCCATCAGCGCCCTGCAAATGCATCCAAAACAAACCACATGTACCAGAGGTCCCAACAGAGGCGCCCAATGATGATGATGAAGAGCAGGCTGATCCCAGAACGTCTGAAGAGACAGAGACAGAGGGAGAGCAGGGAGATGGACGCAGAATAACTACTGATATCCAACAAGGAGAGCAACTGCTTCAACGGCTGCAGAATGTGCAACTACGACAGGATGAATGTACAGAGAGCCCTCATGCCTCCCAGCAGGTCAACCAAGAGGTGAGAGGTAGAACAACGGGTGCACTTGGGACTGAAGTAGATCATTTTAAAGCAAGTGAAGTGAATCTGACAGTTGGAGATGAGAAGGAAGAGACTGTTAGAGATGAGGGAGGAAAGACAATGTCTCCGTCAATAATGCCTGCAGAGCCAGAGCCCATCACAGATCAAAGTGACAGCAGGGTATCTCCAATCAACTCTTCCAACCAAATTCCTTTTCCATCTATCCGCCGATTCTCAGACACTGAGACTTCCATTGAGAGACAGATCAATGAGGCAGCCCAGGAGCAGAACTTGCAGAGAGTGGGTGGTCTCTTCAACCTTGCTGATAATCCAGATGTGCTAGAGATCCCCTTTAAGACCAATATCTTGCTTGAGACACTTATCACCTCGGTCGGTCCAGGCCAGTACAGTGACTGGCAGTTCTCCGAGCAGAAGATGCAGAAGGAGATAAGTCAGGAGATTCAGAGAGAACTTGTGCTGGTTAACCAGGGGAAGATCCCAGGGGGGTACAGCAAAGGGGAAGTCCGCCAAATAAAGGAGACAAAACTGCTGTTTGAGGCATTCCAGCAGGATAACACGGAGGGTCCTACAAGGTACCGGAAATCCCCAACCTCACAGATGAAAGGGCACATTTACCCATCTGTGCTAGAGCGCACACAAAGTCTAGAGATGTTTTCACTCAAAAGTCGCCCCGTTTACAGAGTGAATTCCCTCAGGGTGTACAAAACCTCTGAGATCGAGAAAAGCCCTGAAGACTTAAGATCACAGACCCCAACTGGTGGTTCTGGTGGTGGAGACAAAACACATTTACTCTCCTGCCCGAAACAAGACAAACGGGCGCGCCTGTTCAGAAGCATGGACTCCATAAGTAATGATACGTCAAGTGTTGAGAAAAGAGAAGGAAACATGGCACACGAATCTCCCATCCTCAAACAAAACCCATTCTACAAGCTACGACCGGCCCTGGCTCTAAAGCCAGAAGTAGAGAAGGACATCCGGGAGGCCAAAGCAAGAGAAGAGGAGCTGCGTAGACAGAGATGCACTCTGTACGGAGAGAACAGGCAGAATAGTGAAGATGGAGAAAAGTCCCGATTCAAACCAACAGTCGTACCAGGTTAGTCTGCATGACTAACATGATGTAACTAAATACTGTTACTCAAGTACTGTACTTGAGTACAATTCTGAACAACCTGTACTTAAAGTTTTTTAATCTGATACTGCTTTATATTTCTACTACATTTCAGAGGAAAATATACTTTTTACTCCCACTACATTTATGATACTTTTGTATCCAAAGTAAATGTACTTTTGTTCTTTTTGTTGCCTCTGTGCCGTTCCTTTTTTATTTCCATCAGGTGTCTAAGACACATCATATACAAGAGAGTCTAAAAAAAGTCATTTAGATCTTTATTCATTGCACATCCCAGCCTTGTGACACTCAGTCTGAGCACTTTAATGAATGCCTCTCTACATTAGCATCACATAGTGTTATCTAAGGAGTCTTATCAACAACTTAGTGTCAACCCTGTCACAGACGGTTAAGGGCACATCACTCTAGCAGCATCCTGATCTGAGTCAGCGGATGCCAGTGGGGCTGAGTGACAACATGAAGGATACTATCTGCACTCCAGCCTGAGCCCCGGGGGCAGTTCTGGTTCGGTTATGGCATTGTGTGAATATAAGCGACTTCAGACTGTTCATATGTCTTGTTGAGAGTATGTACAGTTTGTGTGCATTTTGGTAGATTTGCTGTCATTGCTTGTATGCACAGCAGGAGAGGTATGAACCAAAACAGTGCAGCCAGCCAGGAGTGTGTCATTATGTAGCACCATGTTAGTATTTTCAGCTACAGTGGATGGATAATGATGTGTGGGGTGATTCAAGGTGACGATGATGAAGCTACATGTGACAGCAGTATAATATGTCTGGGGCTGGGCTAAACCGAAGGAAATGACTCATTCTTAAGGTCAAATAAGCCGTGGTGTGTTATCCTAACCAGCCATGACACAATAGTGGATGAGAATGTATGACCCACATACACAGTGATATCAGGCGACATTTAGTAACTGCAGGTTCTTGATTTCAGGCAGCAGTGGACAGGGCAGATATCAGCTGTGGCTAATTAGCTAATTAAGAATATAACAAATAATTGATGAGTCAGTTGAAAAGGCTGACCGCTGTGTGGTGAATGTTTGGCTGTGGTTGCTGGAGGGTAAATTTGACCAAACTCAGTAGAGCGTGATAGTCGATAACCTAAGCCTACACTCTGATAAAGTAACTCCCAGGACCAATTTTGGAGAGTTGTCCACTGTGGATGTGTTAGTCGTGAACGGTTTTTAAAAATCTGTGTGGGAGCTACTATCAGTAATGTAGTATGACATGCTGCTGGCCTTTAAAGTAGCACTCAGGTTACTACTGCAGGTAGTAAGCTAATTACCTGGCTACTTTACAGCAGACAAACAAAACAGTCAAGCAAATCTGTCCTTAATGTTTGAACTGCTTTCCAAAATTAAATCCATTCTTACCCTGATTCTTCCTTCTTCCTGTTCTTTAGATGACAGACGACTGTCCAGGGGGAAACTTGAACGGGTTTGGCCGCCTCCCTCCAATGTAGACCAGACGAAACCTGAGCAGACGCAGGTAATGCATCAGGTCACAGTACTGTAAATAACTTGTTTTCTTCATCGTTCTGTGAGATCTCTGTGACTAATTCAGTCGATCATTGCATTGTATTGTTCTGAAATCCCTAAGAAAGCACTGATGATCATGTTGAACTCAAATGTTCCTGTAAGTGTGACTTTCTGGATCATGGGGTATTGTCTGGGGGTACAAATGGTTCTAAAATGTCAAAAGCTAACCTCTCACTCTAAACCCCCTTCTTTCTTTCTTTCTTTCTTTCTTTCTTTCTTTCTTTCTTTCTTTCCAGGAACCAAAAGTTCACAGAACAGGAAGTCAGAAGGCTCCTCTGTGGCAACGCTGGGAGTCTGGCTTGGTCAACGGGCAGCCAGCAAAGGAAAACAACTGACACTGGACATCTTGACACCTTTAACACTCACACATATAAAACGTATAATCAGCCATGCTAGAGCTACATGCTAGAGCTGCGTATATAATAAAAGTCCTGCTAGTAGCTCTGTCTTAAATGCTTCCTGGCTCTTCTAATTCTGCTTCTTCAAATCTGCTCTTTTGATATATTTAAACATTACTCAGCACATAAATAAAGCAAAAGTATCGCTTCAAGTCACTCTTTTCTTCTTTTTCTCTTGTAAACAACACCAGTTCATTCATTATTGTCACACTGTTTATGGAGTTTAATGGGATCTCAATGTACTGCAAACAGCTCTGCAGTGAAAAGGAGAGTCCAGAGTTTCCACAAATAAACACACTTTTTTATCATTTGAGCAGAAATGTATACCATCATTTATACTTTTATACTTTCAGAATTCATAGTTGTGATACTGAAGGATACTCCTTCTACATGTCAAGTTCAGCTTGACACAGATAGTAATACTCAGCCTGTAGTGGTCTTATAAAGTCCTATGTGGCTGAGGGAGCCTTTTAAAGTCTGCAAACACTTTACCCTGATCATGCCAAACTGGAGGTGTGGATTTTAAATGACATGGTGAGGGAGGGTCTAATAAAGGACGCTGTCCAGTTGCATTATGTTCCCCTTTAACAGGTTTTTTTAACAGATGGTGGTCTGTTGATTGGTAGAAAGAACACTACGGTACATCTTCCCCACCCTACATGAAAAATATAATCACAAGTCCAATCAGAGGCAGCAATAAAACCTGTTTTAATTACTAATGACTAGATTGTGTCATGTCTTTAATTAAATGAAGCCATCAGAAAAACTTCCCTAGTTGACCTGTGATCATGTTTACTAGAGAGAGCTGGGTTTCTAAGTCCACAGACAGAAGCTCACTGCTTAGCCCTGTCTAAGTACCATCTGTTAGCCCCAGTCAGTCTGCCAACAGAGGAAGGACTTTCGCTCTGCCCTTCCTGGCTCGGATATCCCAGTGTTAATTGGCTACACTTCTCACCATCTCACGAACAGCAGGCATGACCGAGGCCTATAGGTTTCAGCCTTTGAGACATTTTAAGATGGCTCCCCTAAGCATCCTTAACACAGATCCAAAATGCCAGATGTCAGCGTAAGATTATAAATGCTCTGCTTTGACCTTTTCCACAAGGTCACAGACATGAAGTCTTACTTTATTTAAATCCATGCTCAAAACTGATACTGTCTTTAATGGGCTGGGTAACTGGAGCAGAAGGCTGATCCAGATTACATTACATTACATTACATTACATTGCATTTAGCAGACGCTTTTATCCAAAGCGACTTACAGAGGAGGACATAAGCTGAGAAAGGTGTAAAGGAGCACAGAATAGTTGTTAGTTTTGTTAGGCAGGGAAGCATTCTCGAAACAGAAAGGTTTTTACAAGTTTTTTAAAGGTAGAAAGGGATGTTGCTGTTCTAGTAGCCGTTGGTAGGTCATTCCACCATTTGGGGACGACCACAGAGAAGAGTTTAGAGTGACCTCGCTTTGCGAGAGGCGAGGGTACAACTAGACGGTTTGTATGAGCGGAGCGTAACGCCCTGGTCGGGACGTGAGCCTTTAGTAAGGCACTGAGATAGGCAGGGGCAGATCCTGAGATGGTTTTGTAGGCTAGCGTCAGAGCTTTGTGTTTAATTCTGGCAGCTACAGGCAGCCAGTGCAGGTCGCTGAAGAGTGGGGTGACATGTGACCTTTTAGGTTGATTGAAAACCAGTCGCGCTGCGGCATTCTGGACCATTTGCAAAGGTTTGATCGCGCAAGCAGGTAGGCCAGCCAAGAGCGAGTTGCAATAATCGAGGCGGGAGCTGACTGTAGCCTGTATCAGGAGCTGAGCAGCATATTGGGTCAGGTACGGTCTGATTTTTCTAATATTGTACAATGCATAGCGACATGACCTCGCTACGGAGGAAATGTGTTCAGAGAGAGAAAGACGATCATCTAGTACCACGCCCAGGTTTTTAGCAGCATGGTTAGGGGTAATGGTGACAGTACCAAGTGAGCCTGAGCATTCGTTCTTCTTTTTGTAGAATGGATCAGCAGCACTAAGTAGAAAGACATCTTCAACACGTCCCAGTGTGTCCTGTTAAGACATCAGCCTCGTCCCTCCTGCTGACAAGGAAATTTACAGCACTTAAAAACTGCAGTGTTGGATACAAATGAACATTTGTTACATTCAAGCGCTTGCCAAACAACAACACATTGAACAATGCTAATTAAGCCATCACTGCCACATAAATCTATGTATTTCACAGTATATAGGAATTTTTAAATCTGATGTCTGTGACTACCAGTCTCCATCAGTCCCCATGTTCAAATGTCCAACTTCACAGCCGAAATAAACATGTTTACAGCCTGGTACAAAAAACAGTTTTGGTCTTTGTTCACATTATATTAAGGTGTAAAGTTATGCAGGATTAGGAGCGTGGATGCTTTGATTGACAGGTGGGTGCTGTCACAGGTGGTTTGTTTGAGCAACCAGGCTTAATTTACCCTGCCTCAGGTCCACTCACACTTCACCTCTTTGCCCATTTTGAATGCAAAGATGGTGGTGACAAGAGCCACCACACTGGCTCTGTGGGTGACATCACAGACACTAGGTCCATGTTTTATACAGTTTGTTGTTCCACAGTGCAGATTAAATATATATTCAATTATGATACATTTGTACTTGGACTTGGATTTGCAGGACTTTTATCTATTATGGAATTTCAAGTAATATAAGGTGATGAAGTGGAATCCTTTGGGGATGAAGTAGAAGAAATTATTTGTATATATATATATTAGTATTAGAAAACATCAGAGGAAACTTTCAGTTCATTATGTCATGTATAAATTGTAATATTACATGATCTTGAGAGCGAACCATGATTTGATTCTTCGTGTTTTCATATAGAGAAAATCATTGCTGTCTAATTCTTCTTGTGCACATACTAAATATATTAATTAAATCAATTTATGTCAGTGTTGACGATGTGAAGATGTTGTGTCATTTACCAGTAGAGGGCAGTACAGCCTAAACAATCAAGAGAAAGTGTTTCAAGACGGCATCAACAACATGTCTGTAAACATGATCCTGGCTGTTACATTCCTTTTTCAATCAGACTGTGGGAGTATTGCAAGACACCCATATTAAGTGTTGTTCACATTCATGTGTAGGATCACTGACACAATACCAAGAAGTCACTTCATGGGTAAACATATCCTGAGAAACTAGTTATGTAACCTTTATCCAATGATGAGTCACTTAAACGGAGCCACCGGCAACATGTATTATCAACTCGGTAACACTAAGATGAGGAAAGAAGTTGCTTAAGAACACATCTGCGTCATTTTCTGCAACAGCATGTGGGTGGTAATTTCTTCAGATGTTTGGCTAACACTGAGTCACTCATGAGGGCCGCCATGTACGGAGCACAGTAAGGTTCTAAAAAAGCAACAAACTCTGCTCCAGAGCAAACACAAACAGCACGTCAGTGAGATGAATTTCACAGTTACGTTGTCTTTCTCAAACTGCACTTGAATCACCAGGACAAGGACCTTCTTTCTGACAAACACACAGAGGCAGAGCAGGAGCAGAGTAAACTTCCTCTGACTGTTAGGAAGAAACAAATCTGTTGGGAACGGGACATGTAATGTTCTCACATTCTTGAAGTTCTGACATTACTTTATATTTAGTCCAACTTTTGGCTGTGCTTCTAGTGTTACAGCTGAGGAAAAGCTGAGGCTAACACAGGGCTTATAATACAGTGACAGGGGGCTAAATGAAGACAGCACTCTCCACTCAGTGCTATTATTGTATTCCATCCTGCCCTCAGTTCACAAATACCAAGAGCTTTGTGAGTGGGTGCTGATGAGAGAGTAGAACAGTGACAGCTCTGACATCACCGCTCCTTCAGTGCTGTGAGATGGGTCTCGACTCGGCTCTGCACCAGCGGCAGCAACCTAACGCAATGGACAGATGATGGATGACTCATTCTTTCCACCCACACGACTTCCCATCGTCAGGAGCAATCATCAAGGAACTCTCACTTGGCTCCAAATTAAGCCCTTCCACACACTTTGTACATTACTCAAGTCTCACACACGGGAAGGCTGAGCATGAAGTTTGGATGCTACAGAAGATAGGAAAGATGTGTCCGTGACTCCCAGCCAGGGGGAGAAACTATGATTCGATTTTTCTAAAAATCCACACGTTGAGTCAGCTGTAACACCTGAACAGCACATGCTGGAACAGAGAGCAGAGAATAAACAGAAAAGGAATAAACAGAGAGAGAAATGGCCTAAAATAGTCACATGAATAATGTGTAGAATAAACAGCTGAAACAGCTGATGGATAATTCAATTCAATCCAATATGACTGATTATTGATATAGCACCAAATCATAACAAAAGTTATGACTCTTTCCATACAGAGCAGGTCTAGACTCTATTCTTTATAATGTTCTCTACAGAGACCAACAATTCACACCATGAGCAAGCACTGGTTGACAGTTGTAAGGATAGATAGAGACACGGGTGCAGAGCAGCAATAGAATAATGCTAACTATGACTATAAACCTTAATGGAGATAGACGATGACCTGAGACAGGATGCACCTGATTTTTGTGGTGTTACGCAGGTGATTTGTTTTACGTGGATGTTAAAGAAAAACTCCTGTGGTTGAATAATAGTTTGCTGAAAATAAACTGAAATAGCTGATGGATACAGGGTTGAAAGAGTTATAGATAACTAAATGACCTAAGCAAAAAAGAAATGTAACAAGACTTGACTTGGACAAAGAAACATGATCACATCATTCTGACTTCACACTGTTACTCATGTTGTTCATTATTGTTGTCACAAGTTATTTAAAGTCAGTGTAAAATATAGAGTCCTGGAGCTGATTTTGACACCTAATTTCATAAACTTGTCGATATTTTTAATCATTCAAATTTGGCTGGGTGGTTAATAATATTTTCTTCTTTGGTCTGATGAACTCAGAACACATATTTATTTTTACTTTACACAGACTTTAAGTGCCTCCTCTCTCTCGCTGAGATCCTCGGATGCGTCGTGGTTGTTCCTAAGTCCAGATGTTTACGCAGAGGTGTTGCAGTCTGTGTTCTGAGACTGAAACTGTCTTTAAAAACTCACTTTTTAAAATTGACTAATATGTTTTATGACATGAGTTTTACAGCTTTTACTTCATTGTTGCTGTTGCCGTTGTGGTTTGTTGTTAACGTGTTTCTGCTTTATTGTAACTGTGTTTTAAAAACCACCATTTAAATAAAGTTGTTTATTATTATTATTACTTTTATATAAGTAAGAGTGTTTAACATTATCTAGTTGAGTTGAGGTGAACACATTTGGATCATGTCTGGTGATGAGTCCAGCTGACAGGGCTGATGGTACATCAGAGTGAAAAAAAAGCTTACAGTATTTAAAGTAACTGCTCTACGTTTGTTGACAGAAGCTGTGCATATTTCATCATATTCTCTCATTCCACAGAGGGAAGCGCTCACAGTGTTTATCCTGCCCATGCTTCTTCTTGAATTACTGAAGTGAAATGAACGAATAAACATTGGGTAGCGGGAGCATGAGGTAAGGACAGAATAAACAGACCTCAGATGGCCCAGCTTAGTCGAGCCATTGTCCTCAACAAACCCTTCTATTCGCTTTCACACTCCCCTCCCCTGCTCCTCCTCCTCCTCCTCCTCGCCTCCAGCTCTGTCTTTTTGCACAATGAAAACTCAATTGTCCTATTCCATGATTCCACATTACAACAGACAACAATAATATAAAGAAGTCGTGCGTGATAAGATGATGAGTGTGTTTGTTTCATAGCTTCAATTACTCTTTGTCTGCTCGCCTTGGGTTTCTATTTTCATCGTTCCTGGGTTACACTGTTGTCATCTCTGACTTTCTGTAACGCAAAATGATTTTCTCTTGAAATAAATGTCTGATGAATCTTCTGCATTTGAAATGTACATTGAACTGACCATCAGAAGCTGTGTAGAGTTCACAACAACATATTTTGACTTTACTTGACTGCATTCTTTTGTACTACGTCCATCTATATGTCCCTAAAAGCTTCAAATATGGATTTATTGCATAATTTCTTTCAGGTTTAATCACGTTTGCTGAAGAAAATCTGTTATAAATGCATTCATTCATTATTAAGTAAATACTGAGAGGTTCTTGGTTTAACTAACAGCAATTATGTGGGTATGTAACAGCATGAAAAATCTAAAAATGATTTTTTAAATGTGTCAAAAAACTCAAAGTGAGCTAACCTGCAGAGAGAGAAGAGGTTCAAAGCAAACTGTGGTGGTGTATCCTTGTGTCTGAGCCACAACAGCACAACCACACGCTACTCTGTAATTCTTGCCTTGCTAAAAGTAGCTGCTACTTAAACCACAATCTGCTTCAATGACACTATAATTGATGATCTTAGAAAGTGCTCAGTTAGTGAAGATAAATATTACATACAATTAGTTACTTTAAACTGCTACTTTTGTAATGAGGACCGGAAGGAAGACCTGAACTCTGTCTGCCAACTCATTTTCACTACAACTATAAAGTCCAAAAGCTGCCTGATTTAGACATTCTAGTACCTTGAAATGGAATATTTAATGTAATCATGCAGGAAAATATGAGGCTGCTAGAGCTGTTTAGGGTGAATGGTCAGATCAGTGGGTGAGTGGGGTGGCCACTCAGGGACAAACCCTTTTACTAAACAAGATTCTGATCTTTTCGATTTCCTCAGCTGCTGGGCCTCGGGTCGCTTGGTTTCGAGCATCAGGAGCAGTTCACTTTGGGTTAAGCTCTTTGAGCCAACTATTCAAAGCCCTTTCTGCAGGGTTCTGCCTGTGCGGTGGCTGCCGCTGAACTGCCTCGTGTTCTATTTTAGGATTTAAAGGAATGACAGTATTCTCGCATGACTCTCAGAAAATCATTTCAGTTCACTGTATGGGACACCGCTGGGATTAAGATGCAGTCTGCATTACATAAAAGTGATCCTTAAACCAAAAAAGGAAGCCTCCCACCACAGCGACATATATAACTGCTCTCAGAGCTTTCAGTGTCATCAGATACTGAAGACAGCACAACAACCTATAGAGTTCCTTCTTTGACTTTGTAAAACAAGCATAATCTATTACAGATGTTTTTGCTGTGAAAATCTAAAACAAGTGAAAAGATGACTTATTTTGTCATCACAGCATATAGAAAGTCACATAAATTTGTATCAGTTTCTGTGTCAGCATCAAGTTAGGACTCTTTAAAGTCTCCATGAAGTCAACATTGATGTTTTTTTGTTTGTTTAAATCCCATCTGTCCTCTAGTATCTGGCCCAACACTGACACAAACTCATGTTTTTAGTATTTTCACCTATTCTTCATGGTATCAGGCAACAGTACCGGCCTCAGCAGCCGGACCAACAGGGAACAAAGTTGCACTTCAAAAGTAATTTATGGATCTTTCCTGATGGAAAGATTGGTAAATAGTGAACCCCAACTTTTGTTACCTCAGTCAGCCATTAGCCATTAAGACATGCTAACTGAAATGACTCAGTGCCGGGATGCCAGGACCTGGCTAAAAACACACCTCAGTAGGCTATTGTAGACTGCTAGACTGGTCACGGCTGGTTTTGTAGGTTGTGGTTAGTCCTGGGTTTGACCTCATAGTACTAGCTGGAATTCATAGCTATGGGAGTGTTATTGGCTATTGTAACTTCTCTCTGATTGGTTCAACAGAAAACAGCTAATAGCACTTGTTTCATGGAAACTGCAAGGTCAGGAGAAGTACACTGTTGTTCCTTATTGTGAAAAGTTTAAACCTTGGTTAGACTGACCTAACCTTCATTGCATGTGCAGTAATGAAGTACTGTGTTGATTTCATTTAAGACATCTTTATCAATGTCTGTTTCATCATAATAGATGGGACAGATGTGAGTTTTAATATTTAGATATATTGTACTGACATAAAGTCCTTATGTAAGAAACTCAATACCATAATGTTTTCAATGTGGTTTTGAAAAGGAGACACTGTAAGCTTTGAGCAAACAGGGAAAACATGACCTTAGATGGTCACAGACGCACGGGAGTCAAGATCAACAGAATGATCCAGTTCATGTTACGAAACGTAAGGATTGCCTCACATAGTCAATTCTGCTTCTTTTTTTTGTAAAGACATGTCGTATGAGGGAGCAAAGGAAAGAGACAGATGACTTTTATGGGCAGTGTCAAATTTATCCTGTAATATTATTGTTGAAGCTTTCCCTCAGAGTACAGAATATACTGCGCTGAACGAAGAGACTGTGATGTTCGACAATATATTCATGAAGCAAGAATTTCATTCAACAAGAGTTTGATCAAAGTGATCCGTTAATACATACACTTCCTTTAACAATCCACAAGGTTTGTTAGCTTTAGCTCCACAATGTTCTATAATTAACTATGTTAGTTCATTAGTTTGGATGACAGGTTACATTTAAGAAAGAAAATCCTACTGTGTGTAAGCCCGTACTGAATACTAATAGAGTTGAAGCTGATGTTGGCAGCTCCGGAGCTCATATGTCTTTTCTCACACTATGTAACGTCAACTCTCTGTGAATTCCTGAGTTTCTCGATAGACTGCTGCTAACTGTAGCTGCTGTTTTACATTACATTACATTACATTACATTGCATTTAGCAGACGCTTTTATCCAAAGCGACTTACAGAGGAGGACATAAGCTGAGAAAGGTGTAAAGGAGCACAGAATAGTTGTTAGTTTTGTTAGTTTTGTTAGACAGGGAAGCATTCTCGAAACAGAAAGGTTTTTAGAAGTTTTTTAAAGGTCGAAAGGGATGTTGCTGTTCTAGTAGCCGTTGGTAGGTCATTCCACCATTTGGGGACGACCACAGAGAAGAGTTTAGAGTGACCTCGCTTTGCGAGAGGCAAGGGTACAACTAGACGGTTTGTATGAGCGGAGCGTAGCGCCCTGGTCGGGACGTGAGCCTTTAGTAAGACGCTGAGATAGGCAGGGGCAGATCCTGAGATGGTTTTGTAGGCTAGTGTCAGAGCTTTGTGTTTAATTCTGGCAGCTACAGGCAGCCAGTGCAGGTCGCTGAAGAGTGGGGTGACATGTGACCTTTTAGGTTGATTGAAAACCAGTCGCGCTGCGGCATTCTGGACCATTTGCAAAGGTTTGATCGCGCAAGCAGGTAGGCCAGCCAAGAGCGAGTTGCAGTAATCGAGGCGGGAGCTGACTGTAGCCTGAATCAGGAGCTGAGCGGCATATTGGGTCAGGTACGGTCTGATTTTTCTAATATTGTACAATGCATAGCGACATGACCTCGCTACGGAGGAAATGTGTTCAGAGAGAGAAAGACGATCATCTAGTACCACGCCCAGGTTTTTAGCAGCATGGTTAGGGGTAATAGTGACAGTACCAATTTCCAGGTTGAAGTCATGGCAGATTGACTCATGGGCAGGGATGACCAGGAGTTCGGTTTTTGACAGATTAAGCTGGAGATGGTGGTCTTTCATCCAAGTTGACAGATCAGAGAGACAGGCGGAGATGTGTGCGGAGACCGTGGTGTCGTCCGGCTGGAACGACAGGTATAGCTGTGTGTCATCGGCATAGCAGTGGTAGGAGAAGCCGTGTGAGCGGATAACATGGGACAGCGAGGTGGTGTAGATGGCAAACAGAAGGGGACCCAGCACCGACCCCTGCGGCACCCCCGTGGAGAGGGTATGAGTCGATGACAGACGACCTTGCCAAGACACTTTAAAGGAGCGTCCAGCGAGGTAGGACTCGAGCCAGGAGTGGGCAGAGCCTGTAATGCCCATAGCTGTAATGCTGTTAGCTCAGGTAGCTGTGCTGCCCATAACTGGGGGCTCAGAGTACCTGGAGTTGCAAAGGAAGGTGGTAGCAAAGGAACTTTGGACTGTTGGATGTAGGAAGATTTAAGGTCCCGGTAGGAGGAGTTCTAGTGGAGAGAGTTGTCAGTGTCGTGCAAGAACCGGAGCTGGGTGAGTGTGCAGTGTAACCGGACTCAGGAGCTTCTATGGACATAGCTGTTGGACTAGGCAGTAATATTAGCTGGCTGTTATGTCTTGTGTTGTTGACCTTGCTTGATGTAAGCAAAGTTGTTGACTATTTTTTATCCTTAGTGATGTAATCAAAACAAATACTCGAGTACAGCTGTCTATATTTACATATTTATGAACTGGAGGTGAAATATCACAAAAATACCAAATCTAGCATAATAATAAAAGAAAAAAAATAATGTGTCACCCCCTGCTTCAGCTCGACACATCCCATCTACAGTCACACTGAAGACAGAACGTCAATCAAAATTTACCATACTGCACTGCACAGCTAATCTGGTGATAAATGATGAATGAATTTTGATGAACCTCGCTGAACGCTGAATCTCAAACTCAAAACAATCTGCAGCTTTGTTTTATTCTGTTTTGCTGTTCTTGTTTTTCTCCATTCGCCTATTTGTTTCTATTTTAGCAAATCTGCAGGACATTTATGATGAGTTACTGCTCATGCTGCTCAGACAACAATCCAAAGTTAAAAGAAAGCAGATTTATGGACACTTCAGATTAGGATATCACTGCAGTGAGTTAGCAGTGTGTGTTTTGATTGGACTGAAACTGTGTCAGTGAGGTAGCAGGTGCTCTTGTATCATAAAATAGTGCTACACATAACCATGGAGCTGCTACCAAAACAAAGATTAAAGGAAAAACAAGAAATATGAGTATCCATGTGAGGGATTACACACACAAGCAGCCTGTGCATATAAGGAGACATAACAACATTGTTTCGAACGTTGCATGTCTACTTTGGTTCTAATCTGTGTGACATGGCTTAGAAGGGGTTGTACTACACTGTGCATACTGTGTGTGGTGTTGTGGGGGAAAAAAAATCAGATTATCCAACAAACAAATTATGACTCACACGAGAAATAACTTCAACATCTGTCCACATTCACGCAGTCAGATAAACACGCAGCTTTAGTTGTCTCTTCATGGGAAGTGGCTGTCGAGCGTCGTCGTTGTGATGGCTCAAGTTCAACAATATCAAAGCCTCTGCCAAGGCTGCCTCGGGTGAACCTGAGCGCTCAGGACACTGTGCCACTGTCATGCTGGAATGAACAAGGTGGAAACTGGGCCATCTATATCTGTACTACCCTCTGATTATGAACTGATTATGCAACCGCAAAGCATGCTTTACATAACCAGCTGTGTCCATGCTCTCCTCCTCTATACACCCTTTGTTCCCAAATTGAATAATTGAATTGGCCCCGGCCCTCCTCCTATCCAACCCACCTGCCCGCCGGACACCTAATCAAATATGTTATGTACCCCCTGACACCTAAACCCGTCCCCACAGTGGGATTTATTTCTGTTTTTGTTTTTGTCGCTCTCATTGTGACAGCGATGTAAAGCAGTGGCTGAATGAGATAGATGGTGTGTTTACACATATACAGCAGCTTCGGGGATGGATGTTGTTTAGTGAGTGTACACAGAGTTATCTTAAATGACTGATAGTGCTGATAGCATTGTGCAGTTACAGTCAATTTTAGTGATGTAGACAAAGAAACACACACAGTGTGACTTGCAAAATGTCCTTTAAATCTTTAGACACATGTATAATGCTTTTATTGCTTCATCTGCACTTAACTTTACATCTTTTTGTGGAGATGTTGTTGTCTTTTGTTTCTCGTCTCAGATTCATTCTTACCCTGTGAGAACAGTTACGTCACAAAGATGTCTTTCATTTTGATATTTGACCGGGCGTTTGGAAGCTGTCTGGAAGACACATGTCCATGAGCATCGTGTAATTGATATGTGATATGACCGGTAATCAGACATCTGATCTCACACATATTGGTCTATAGTATCATCTGATCTAATTTATATACTGTATTGAGAGTTATTTGGGTTAGGTGGAAAAATCTGCGGTGCTCATGTTGGTAAGTTGGTCAGCTGCTGCCTGCTCTCTGTTCATTCAACATCTACAACATTTAACTTTCTTTAGTGGCCATGCTGCAAAGTGTGAATGAAATACACAATTCAGTTCAGACCTCTCCTCTCTCTGAAATGATTTTCATACAGTTCCATATATTTGATTGCATTGTTCTGTTCATATTCATTATCTTTATTTGAAAACAAACACTGAACTCTGTTTTCTGATAAATGACTTGCAAATAAAATTCGTTATTTTTCTTCCTGCTGATTTGCATATCAATACTGACTGTAATAGGCACTCTGGGAGACAACAGCTGCAGACTGGAGTGCGCTGTAGCTGCTTTGAATTCTGGGTCAGCAAAAGAAAACAAAACAAACTTATCATCATTATGTCACACTTCAGGTTACAGCTCAACCCCATCCCGGTGTCAGTAATTATGACAGATATGAGAAGACATCTGGTTACAGAAAAGAAACCTGCCGCTAACTTTAGATCTGCTAGATTACAGTTTGAAGTTTTTTTAATTAAACTTTGTTGATTTAATCGTTCAGTCTACACTTGTTGTGTGTTATGCAGATTTTCCTCTTATTTTGATTAATCCTTTCCTCGTTCTCCCGAGTCACGTCCCCTCTAATATATGTAATTTGTTTTATGAGCATTTCATAAGCCACCCCACCCCCATCCCCAAATGATCAAAAGTGGTTGCTTTGGAAACAGCGTGACGTATTTCAGAGCCCAAGAATAGAAACATGAGGAGGGAAGCGGGTCTGAGGCTCTTGGCTTATGCCTCACAATCGGTCTGACTGCCTTTCCAAATGTTTTCCTCTAAACGTGTGTGTCGGGGGCCAACGCTCAAATGGTGCTGAAATGTTTGTCTGATTACAGAGTGGACAGCGGGGCCTGTGTTGACACTCTGTTGGAGAGGTTACCTGCTGGTGTTTCAGCTGGCTGATGGTGAGTTTGGGGGTCATGACTGATGCAGTAAGCTGAGGAATGACTGAAACATTTGATCCGTGAAACATCTATAAATGACTGCACCGACAACATATTATCAATAAACATACACCCGCATGCGCACAGACACACACGCACACGCTGTGCTTGTTATGAAACAGCCCCCCAAGTCAAACAAACTGAGTCATAACCTATTTATAGCTCCCGCAATACGTCTCTCATGTGCATTAGTCTTGGATAGGGGCTGTGCTGTGTGTGTCTGCGGTATAGACAAGCTGTTTCAGAAATGTTTTTCTGCATACGTGTCTCAGGGGAGAGGTGATTCATAACGTGAGCATGGCTCTCTTTTTTAACTGCATTTTTCTTAGTCACCAGCCAAGCAAAAAATAAGCTAAAGCTAAATTTGGTTGTACGTCCAAACACTTTTACACATTTTTCCAAATCTAAATTTAAAAAATGTAGCAGAGCAGATTTTGGCAAGAAAACAAACAGTTAAACTAGTGCGTAACAATTCAATTCAGAGGAAATATGTTTCTTTCTTGACCAGGGTTAGATGAGAAGATGCCAAGATAAGTATGAAGACAGGAAAGAGCCTAACTTTGTCCAAAAGTAGCAACTCTAAAGCTCATTAATTAACAACACATTATTGTGTCTGTTTATTCAAAACTAATTGTTCCAGGAATTGTTAGCTAGGCTAGGCTAGGCTAGGCTAAGCTAAATGGCAGCTGGTTGCAGCTTCACGTTTACACACATCAATCTTTTCATCCAAATCTTGGCAAAAAAGACAAATGTTCCAAACAGTTTCTTTCAGCCCGATGCTTCGGACATCTTCACTGTTGCAGTCGAGTTAAAAGTGACACAACAAGTCATCAGAGAGGCGTGTGCAATGTGTTGTGTAATTGTAGAAGAGATGGAGCGGAGCCAAGATGAAAGAGGAGGGGAGGGAGGGTAAACAGCAAAGCAGAACATGATTTGATGTGATAAACATGCAAGCAGAAAAAAAAGATGTGTTCATTATGAAACTCCCTCTCTATTTGTTAATATCTGTTGACAGCATAGATGACGGCTCCTCTTATCTCTCACCACGCCGGTTGAATGTTATCACATTAGATAACATTATATATCAGGTGAAACGAGGCCAAGCTGGTGTGTCCTTTGATGATACTGTGTTGTTGCAGTATGCTTGTGGCCCACACTGTCACCGCGGAGAGATTTTCTTCTGAGCCGTGATGAAGAAAACATGAACAACAAGCTTTTCTTTAACAACATCAGACTGCAATTAAAGCTCAGAGGCTGTGATGGGTTGTGAGGACACTGCAAAGGGCCACAGAGGGGATAAATATTCAAACATGCGTCAAAATAAAATACAGAAACTCGAGAGAGAAAGTGGTGTGACAGGTGACACACTCAGCTGAAGGTGATCACCGAACAGTATGTATGTGACATTCTTCCTGCCGGGGCTAACTGTGTCAGCAGAGTGATGGCCTCCTCCCTTCCCTGTCCTCCTGTCCGGACTTCCCCTGTGGTCTGGTTCAAAGTGTATTTTAAGCTTGTCCCCCTCCACCTCCTGTGAGGCTCTTTACATAACATGCCTTTGCCCATCAACTTTGAATAACACCTCCCAGCTCGTCTGTCTGACTCCCAGTGGCTGTTTTTCTAAAGCCGGTCAGCTGATGTAAACAGTCTTGCTGTGAGTCTTGTCTGTGCCACCCACTTGGCAAGAACAGGGTACGGATATTTATATCCACCCCGCTGCCCACCACTGCTGCAGACAGAATCCGCCCCAGAGCGGATGAATTATGAACAAAGCCAGGATGCAAAAATGATACTGTCTGAAGCTGTGGGATATCATTCGGAAAGCATTTCATAAACATTCATGTTGTGTTACTGCCAGGCTGCTGGAGCTTCTACCATTGTTCTACAAGTGTTATTACATTTACGTCTGCTACCACTTCAAATGATCCACAGCAGAGAACTGACACCGCATGAGGATAATGTGCATTCATCGTCATTTCCCAATAAGGAAGGAGGGAAGTTTCCTAGAAAGAGCTGCATTACTTTGTGCTAATTATACAGAAAACAGAACTGAGAGAAAGTTCTGAGAATGGTGATTCAATGCTGAGTTCAGCTTGATGTGCTGACTTAACATGAAGTTGAGCCTTGAAAGAAATCCTTAAATCTCAGAAGGAATATCCAGCAAAGGGCTGCAACTGATTAGTTCAATTATCTATTAACTTTAACGTCAATTTTACAGAGCACAAGGTAACTTCTAGTCAATCTTTGTCAAGCCAACCATCCAAAACCCCCAAATCTTCCATTCACCATCATTTAATGTCAACATATCTTCATTTGAGAACGCTTGAAAATACTGACATACAAACAGCTTGATTCAACTGAATCAACTAATCCTTTTTTTCTATATCATTATTTAGTACTAGAAACTAAGTTAACCTACATACTTGAATGTTGTATGTTTGCCTATTGAGAAATGTGTTCAGCTGACTTAAAGACTCTGTGAGTTATGTTAGCAGCTACCGTTAACTCCACAATGGTGGGAAATAATAAAAACTGTTTTCAATGTTCTTCATCATATACAATTGTAAGTGATGAGGTCAGAGTAGAGAATTACAGCAAGGAAATACATACATATTGCATAACAGCACTTCAATAGGGCATAGGCTAAGCTACTACAGAGTCAACAATTACAAAATACTCAGTTTCCTCCACAAGGGGCCGCCACCAGATAATCAATCCGATTATAGCTAGCTAGTTAGTTAGCTTCACAGTGAAAAAGACAAAGTGAGCATACAACAATCTGCATGACATCCAAGAGCAAGCCGCACTGTATCCTGTTATGGGCTGTTAAATCTGGCAAATAAGACAAAATGATGTTAGTACGTCGCAAACTTAAGGCTACTTCTTGGTGCAAGCAATTTTTCAGTCATCTTATGCTTTGATGACAGCTTTGGCATTCTCTCAGTCAGCTTTGTGACGTAGTTACCAGGAATAGTTTTCAATTAGCAAGTGTGCCTTGTCAAAATGGTATCTGCATCTGTGGTTCCCATCATGAAGCATGAAGATGTGATGGTGTGGGCACAAGGCACACTGAACTAGCATGGCTACCACTGCATTCTGCAGAGATGTGCCAACACATCTGGTTTGAGCTTAGTGGGACCATCACTTGTTTGTCGTCAGGGCGATGACCCCAAACACACCTCCAGGATATGTAAGGACTATTTGACCAAGAAGGAGAGTGATGGGTACTGCATCACATGACCTGGCCTCACAATCACTCAACCTAAACCCAGTTGAGACGGCTCAGAACATATGTCTGAACTCTTCAAGACTGTCGGAACATTCCAGGTGATGACCTCATGAAGCTGACTGAAAGAATGAAGAGTGTGCAACGATTTGATCTGCAGTGTTCATCTACAATGTAGAAGATAATAAAATAAAGAAAACCCCTGAATGAGCACACAAACACACTCATCAAAACTCATTTGTTATATGCAGTTTATCATTGTACGGCCATCTGAATGTAACTCTTGACTGTTTGTCATCATCTTTTATCATCACGTCTCAACTATTTCCTCAGTGAGACTAAAAGTTCTCCCGTAAGTACTTGGAAGCTGCCCTGAGACATGAGATGTTTTTCAGTAGAGACAGCATGCTCTGTTTACAGGCTTATGTGGCCTCTTTCCCCTGCAGGTCAAAGCTACAAGGTGAGCCGTTCCATAACAAGCTCTGCTAGAATGTCAAGAATTCAGCTTGAACTTGTTGAACTTCTGGTTCCTCCTCCCTTTATGTTGTTTTTCTACACACAGTCTCGACTGACTTGCTCTTGCTTGTATAAGTAACGCACTGTAAGGTAAAGGAAGCAAAACCAATGATAATTCCAGATAAAATAATCAAGTTACTGCAACATCGTAGCAAACAAATCATTGTAGAGACAGAGGTCATTTTTATGTCACTGTTTTTTGTGTGTTTTTCGCTTGTGTGCTAAGATACACTTCCAGAGAAGAAGAGCTAAACCACAACTGTTTCATACATACATTTCAAAAGCTGAACTGATACATGGTGTAACATACTTCCTGTTGCATTCAAGCTTCTCTTCTTTCATTTTCCTGACTTCCCTTTCTATTCTCCATATGTCTCCAAGGACCCTCTCCTCACAGCTGTAGCTTAGAAATAATTGATCATTTGAAAAGAAAAAAGGTCTTTCATAAAGTGGAAAAATGGAATTTCTTCCCTCTTTTCATTGGCGGAGGCAGTCTTCTTCAGTTTTGCACTTTTATTTATCCAAATGTGATTTCAGGGTGTGAAGGTTGTCTTTTTAATATAAAGGGTCCTCCTGACACTTTGGATTATGAGACCCACAGGTGCCAGTGGTTTACAAGGCCAACACTCTACTAATGTAATTTCCCAATCTATCATTTTATGTGCCTGAAGGCAGTGCCTGGCCTGCAGATTGGCCTACTCCATCAAATACAACTATCAGGACACGGTTTGTTTGCTGTTTGCCAGCGATCCATTTTATTGAGCTGGGAAGTTCATAACACGTGACTGCATGCAGTTTAAGCAGCTTTCATACATAGTGTAATGTTGTGTGTGCAGAGGATGTATAGCGCATACAGTTAATGGAGAGTCTGATGCAGCCCAGTGTTAATCTCTGTCCTCCTCTGCACTTTGTGACGTTGTTAAGCTGCTATCGTTTGGACTGTGTGTTAGGCTCCAACCAGGAGGCCTCTCATGATCAGATAAGTTTGAATCTATTGTGCTCAGTAAATGGAATTAGCCACACACACACAGCACTGGTTAATTCTCATCTTTCGTGCACAAACAAAAGAATATCTCAGAAAAATCAGCTGGTGGTTGCAGTGGATAAAATGACTTTTATTACATAATTGAACTCATGATTGGTTGATATTTGTAAACTACTCATTTTAATCAACGACTTCTAAAGAAAGCCATGTTATGTCACTCTGCTGTGTGTTTCATTAAGAGGGTAACAGAAGTGAGACCTCACTAAATGTCTTAAAGAAAAACAACACTTCAGAAAATGCTGAAAACCAGATTTATTTATTTATTTATTTATATTTTTCTATGATTGATGCAATATTCGTGCACGTAAGGTAAATAACAACCAGCAACTAGTTAGCGTAGCTTAGCATGAAAACTTGAAACAGGGGAACAGTGTTAGTTTGGCTCTGTGCAAAGGTAATCAAAGCCCCCCTGGTGAGATATAATGTGTTAATTAGTGGTACGTTTGTTATTGGACAGAGCCAAGTTAGCGGTTTCTTTGTGCTAAGCTAAATGCTAGTGTTAAGTGATTCTTCTAAATAAAAAAGTTTCTTCCATCGAAACCTTCTGAAAAACCAGAAAGAAACCTGATTGTGATTTTCTTTAATCTTCTAAATTGTTATCATTCATGTGGAAAATTCCACATTATCAAAGTCTTGTTTTGAGCAGCTGTTGTACGGTGACTGTGCAGGCACTGCCTTCTGTCTCTATCAGAAAGCAAAGGTGGTCAAACAGTGAGAGGCGAGGGGCTCAGAGTGCATCTCTCTGTCAACTTGAGCACGTTTGCTCAGGCGGTTTACATATGTCATAATCATACAGTACATGCAGTTCATTGTCTCCTGTGAGCACACAAACGCCACGTTCACTGTAAAAACAAAGGTCACTTGAGGGTTTCAGCCGAAGCAATCATTCTGTTTCTACACTTGGCACACGGTGCCATGTGTGACATGCTGCCCAGGTGTAGATGCTTGAAGGGCATCAGCAAACACACACACACAGAGTATGCTGATGTCTTCCAAACTCTACAGAAGACACGGCACATAAGAGTAACCACAAGTCAGATGTTGTGTAATGCACAGGAACCCTGGAGACTGGAGCACTCCAGGCTATCTAGCCTCACTGAATCTTTATGTTGCCTTTAAAATGTTTTTTACAGGTCCTATAATTTTCTCATAACTCTAATAAGGAAATATCACCAGACATGCTTAGCAGCGTTCCTGGAAAACACTGTGTAACATGGCTCTAAATACGGAGAAAAAGACAGTGTTGAAATGAGACACTTTCATATCCTCAAAAATGTCTTAAAACCTGCTTGTGACCGGATTGATCTATTTAGGGGGCCCCACCCAGGCAAAAATGTTCAGCTCCTCTCTTCCTCCCCTTCCTAATGACCTCCGAGCAATGTGTATGCACCCTGTCCCCTCCGAGTTCCCATTAATCCTGTAACAAGTAATCCTATTCTGGAATAATTTAGTTTAGTTTGTGGTAATTTGATTAAATGTTACTTTTTTAGGAATTTGCACCTTGTGAAAGTGAAAAAAAACCTCACATTATTCCAGTTTGACACACAGACTTGCTTAAGTTGATGTTGTCCTTTAGTGGTTCAAATTAAGTTTATTAGTTGACGAAAACTGTGCCAGCCCAGAGTTGAGACCAGGAAGCAGAGCTGCAGCCTTACACGCTTCTCTGCGCCTCCATTAGAGCAGTTGCCCACCCAGTCCTTTAGTATAGAGACTGTGTCTGTCCCCCGACCACCTACATTATTTAAAGATAAAACAAACAGAAGAGGAGTTTAATAAAA
Source organism: Larimichthys crocea (assembly GCF_000972845.2). Lineage (NCBI taxonomy): Eukaryota > Metazoa > Chordata > Actinopteri > Sciaenidae > Larimichthys > Larimichthys crocea. The sequence continues at coordinate 12,897,664 of NC_040022.1, forward strand.
ATTAAATCAACATCTCCAACAGTCCAAAATAAGAGAATTAAATGTGGACTCCTTAATATCAGGTCTTTGTCATCTAAAGCTGTCTTAGTCAATGAATTAATATCTGATTATGATATTGATTTGTTTTGCCTCACTGAAACCTGGCTGCAGGAGGATGAATATGTTAGCTTGAATGAATCCACTCCTCCCAGTCATTATAATACTCATGTTCCTCAAAGTACTGGTCGAGGTGGTGGAGTTGGAGCCATATTTGACTCAAGTGTATTAATAAATCCTAAACCTAAACTAAATTATAATTCATTTGAAAGTCTTGTTCTTAGCCTCACTCACCCAACCAATTCTGAATTTTTATCTGAATTTGCATCAGGCTTGATCCTTAAAACAGATAAAGTAATTATTGTAGGTGATTTTAACATTCATGTGGACAACCACAAGACAAGATAATCTCAAAACATACAGGAAGGCTCTCCGTAATGCCAGAGCAGCCTACTACTCTTCATTAATAGAGGAGAATAAGAACAACCCCAGGTTTCTCTTCAGCACTGTAGCCAGGCTAACAGAGAATCACAGCTCTACTGAACCATCTATTCCTTTAGGTCTAAGTAGCAACGACTTCATGAGCTTCTTTAATGATAAGATTATAACTATTAGAGACATAATCCATCACCTCTTGCCCTCAACAGGCTTTGATCTGCATTGTGATACAGCAAGTTTTGAAACAGCTGTAAAACCTGATATGTATTTAGACTCTTTTACTCCCATCGACCTTCATCAGATAACTTTAATCATTTCTGCAGCTAAGCCGTCAACCTGTCTCTTAGACCCCATCCCAACCAGGCTGCTCAAGGATGTTTTACCTCTAGTTAGTCATTCTTTATTGGATATGATTAATCTGTCTTTATTATCAGGATATGTACAACAGTCCGTTAAGGTAGCTGTAATTGCATCGTGTCTCAAGCGGATGCAGAAAAACTAGTCCACGCATTTGTTACTTCTAGGCTGGACTATTGTAACTCTTTGTTATCAGGCTGCTCTAATAAGTCTCTGAGGACTTTGCAGTTAATTCAGAATGCTGCTGCACGTGTTCTGACAGAAAACAAGATCAGAGATCACATCTCTCCCATTTTGGCTTCCTGTTAAATCTAGAATAGAATTTCTTTAAATTTGACTTTCTGCCTTTTTTAAAACCAATGTAGAAAGTTATTGAAGATGCCACAACCTCCATGTTTTATGAACAAATACAGAAATTACACTGTTATTAATTCCGAAATTAAAAAGTATAACATGTGTATATGTAAAAAGGGCTATGAATCTGTGCTTGAATTAATATATATTAATTGTGTTTGTCAAAAGGTCTGACAGATGAAGCCATGCATAGTATGTATGTAGTGTTAGGCATGTTTGGCGTCACTTAGATACCAGACTAAGTCCCTGTAAAGCGTCTAACAGTCAAAAATTTTTTTAAATAGACTTATTAGAGATTTGAGGGGGGTAGTGCTGCATAAAAAGTACTGTCAGAACTAATGGCACATATAATTGAATAAATAAATTAATCATGAATCATGTTCCAAATTGGATCGATGCCAATGGGGTATGGCCCTTTGAACACTTCATCTATTTTTGGTCCAACTGTAAAACTTTATGGTATTCCAGGGTTCTAAACATTCTGTTGGCTCCTATTTCAGTGTTTAACCTGAACCAAACACATTGAGGGACTTGGACAAACATTTGCTGTAAATCACTCCAATGTAGACTGAGAAAGTACCCATCAGCACAATGAAGTAGCACCCTGCAAACACCAAAACTGCTGAACATCTCAGTATCGTTCCTCTAGGCCATCAGCCTGCTCTCTCAGCAGGTCATTAGTAGCCCATGGCCCAAGTCACACATCCCTGCAAATAAGAAGTAAAGGTGGTGATGGTGCATGGCACTGGGTGTGGCAGTGTCTTAGAAGCCTGAGGTAAACTTGTTGGTCTTGTTATAGGGGGGTGACGTCTGCTTGGCCTGCATCCTATTGAGGTTTGAGGCACAGTGGAGCCATTCTTCTCTGGCCCCTATGCAGGGTGAACTGGATGGAGTGCATGTCAGGGACAAGACATCATACCTGAGCGATGAGACACTGGAATGACATCAGTGTTCCAGAGGTTGAGGGTGTGGGAGATTGCCTTTGTCCTCCTCACCTTAATGAAACAGACCCCGCCAGTGAGAGCTGATTGTAATTCAGGTGGTAAAGTGGGTCATCTAGTAATCAGAGGGTCTCTGGTTCAGTTCACCCAGTCCAATAAAAATTGGGCAAGATACTGAACCATGGATTACTTTAAGCTTTGGATAGAAAGTGATATAGCGCTCCTGAGCAGTTGGTCAGTAGACCAGAAAAACTCTATAAATACAAGTCTATTTACCATTCCATTTAAAGTATTGGTGTATTTAATTATGCTTTAAGACCCCGAGCAGGAGTGATAGAAGTAATGTGTCCTTTACAGCTGCAGGCTGCTGAAACATGTCATCAAACTGATGGAAGAACAGTCTGGTAGGTTTGCTGTTAGAGATATAACACCACAGTCCCAGGTGACAGTATATACTGTGATTAATATACTCAGATTTATACTTAACTAACAGGACTGACTCACAGTGAGCACCTCTTTATATCAGGCAGAGAGGCAGAGGCGCAACATTACCTAATTGTTATGGGAAGATTATCTTGTCAGAGGGGGCGGGGCGAGGGAGGTCAGATGATGACGATGGTGGTGATGATGATGATGATGATGATGCCTGAACTGCTATGTTATGTGAAAGCCGATAGGAGCTTTCCTTTGGATTGCAGAGGGAGGGAGGGGGGTAGTCACAGAGGGAGGCGGTCTCAGAAAACACACACACACACACACACACACACACAAAGGGCCCCGCTGGTTCAAGTGAGGATAGGGACCGTCCTGAGCTGAACTCAACGTTACAAATAGGAGGTGCGGTATTCCAAGTGGAGCAGAGTGGAGGTGCGCCACGCCGATGATAATATTAAGTAACAGAGCTGAGTGGATCTGCAGTGTTTGAAACGGGGAGGGAGACCGAGGAGAGCGCTTCTTACCGAACCGGACAAAACGACGTTTGGAGAGGCGGAGGACTCTTCTTCACCGGAGACAACTGAGCACGTTACAGAGGTAAAATCATGTTTTTTTTTACATGAGCTCATTCTTTTAAAATGATAAACCATGGAGTCATATTTGCATATATAAAATAATAACGTTTAAGATGATGTTTCAAAATAAGAGCACACCCACTTAAATCCTAAATGATCTTTACTTCAAATGATATTTAACATTTAACATAACTTATAGCCGCTTTTAGCTCTTTAACGCGTTTCAACATATGATCATGTTGTATAGTCTACATTCAAAACATCCTGTTTACTTTCATAAACATAAAACACATGAAGACAGCAAGTTATAACTTGTTTAGGAAAAAAAAAAAAAAACTTCCAGGAGCCTGTGAATCTGAACTCAAGTCACCGAAATGTCAGTGATGCTGCCCAGTGAGAGAAGAGGACAGTTGAGTCAGGTCAGCTCAGATATTTAAGAGCAACCGATAGGAGATCAGCATGTCCCCGTCAGACATGTGGGTCAGTGCTGATGAAGCAAGGAACAACATCCAGACCGGAAACTGATCACCGGTGACTTAAGGGCTCCTGATAAAGATGATGATGAGAGGACAGAAGAGGCAAAAACATGAACCCATCAACGTTTGTTTGGGTCTTAAAAATAAATGTAGGTTATAACCTGAACAGGTCAATGTCGCATTCTAATGGAGATTTGTAGTTTAAACGGGGCTGTTTGCTTGTAGTGAAGCCAGAAATCTGCCATGGCTGATTATCTTTGTGTTTCCAGCACGCATTGTCCGGTATTGAACGTATAATGAGGCTTGCAAGGTTATGGTACAAGTCGCTCCTGTTTTATTGCAGAGATGTAATGGGGTTACATAATATTGTGTTGTAATGGCTCTTGCATAACCACTAAATCCCTCTTCTCCTTCCCTTATTTGATCACTAGGTGGCATCATTGTTGCATCCAGAGAGTCCAGGAGCGCTCAGCACCACACAGCGGAGAATCACTCGACCCCTAACAGGCGTGATGTTTGAGGAGGAATCCCAGCAGATGAGGGGGCAGCAGGAAGTGGCTGTGCTCCAGGCTCTGGAGTCACCTGCAGCTGTGACTCCATGTGGAGGAGGAGGAGGAGGAGGAGGAGGAGGAGGAGCAGGGCCGATGTCCTTCACAGATGAAGCTGTGTCCATCCTAACCTCCAGCAGTTTGTTGGCACGCTCCCTGCTGGGTCGCACTTCCGCCGTCAAACGCAAAGAGAGTCCTTCTTCCAGCATCCGACGCAAGCGCGAGTTCATCCCTGTTGACAAAAAGGATGAGGGCTACTGGGACAAGAGGAGGAAGAACAACGAGGCAGCCAAGCGCTCACGAGAGAAGCGGCGTGTGAATGATATGGTCCTGGAGAGCCGTGTTCTGGCTCTCCTGGAGGAAAACGCTCGTCTCAGGGCCGAGCTGTTGGCTCTGAAGTTCCGCTTTGGCCTGGTCAAAGATCCCTCCAACGCCCCTATTCTGCCCCTCACTACAGCTCCTCAACCCACCTCTCAAACCTTGACTCCTCACTATTATGTCCACAGAGGAGACGGAGGCCTTCCCAGTTCATCAGCCTCACATCCCAACAACCAGCCAGGCCAGCTGAGCACCAGGGGCTCCAGGGATGCAGGCAACATGTCAGAGGACTCAGGATTCTCCACACCAGGTGGGTCCAGTGTGGGCAGTCCAATCTTCTTTGAAGATCGGCTGAGCGACCATGGAAAATTATCACCACACAGGGCAGAGGAGCTAGGCTATGACCTCCACCCCTCCCCTGCTGATGTCCTCCACAGTGTAGGACTCACTGCGGGGAAGTTGGACCAAGCAGAGTCCATGAAAAACCTTCCTCACAAGCTACGTTTCAAGACGCCCGGCAGCGGGGACATGGTTGATGCCATAGGGGACAACAGCAGTGCCAGACGCAGCCCTGTGCTATCTACATCAGGGCGGGAGGCTCTGAGAGAGGCCCCTAAAATACTGAGTGGAGGTGAAACTGGAGCGGGGCATTGCACTGGCTCCTGGCTCCAGCAGGTGGAGGGGGATGACAGCAGGAGGGGGAGGCAGTCCCCTCAGTACAGCACTTCAGCTGCCGTCTGCAGCTTCCAGCTTCCTCCGACGCAAGGGCAAAGTGAGGTCCAGTATAAGCACGAGAACACTCACCTGAAGTCTCAGCTCAACTCTCTGAGCGAGGAGGTGGCTCAGCTGAAGAGGCTTTTCACAGAGCAGCTCATGGCCAAAGTCAACTGAGGACCGGAGCTCTGAGTCAGTGTTTGCCAGTGTCTAGACTTTAATGGACAAACAAAGTTTTGCTGTAAGTGAGCCTAGAAAATTCAGTGCAAAAACAGCAGCAGTGCTGGACCACACAGACATCCAGAGACTGATCAAACTGATCTTTTAACATGGTGTTGTTTTGATTTCGAATACTGTATTATATTGTAATAAATGTCTATAAACATTCATCTCATAACCTGCTGTTTAAAATGACTTAATCTCAGCTCTGATCAATGTTGCTCAGACAGGGAGTCTCATCTGTAATAGTGTTAAGTGTGTATAGTTTCTCTACTCCATATACTGTGACAATGAAAAAAAACATGAAACTGTTTACGTCACTCATTACAGTGCAAACTTAAATGATTATCGTTAATGGACGGCAGGTTTGGCTTCTGATGCCACATTGAATTCAATTAGAAGTTACCAGTTTTGTAGTTGGAGTGGTTTGACTTTTCCCACCGCTGACACAGGTCTGTAAACACGAGTGGAGACAACTATTTGCAGTCCAAACCTCCAAACTGCTAAAAAGAAAGGTCTGTTCTGAATCGGTGTTCACATAGAAGACATCTGTTCGGCTTGTTTCTCATCACTTGTAATGTCTCACATGGTCGAGGAGCTCCTTTCAGACACTGTTAACATGTACTGTTTTGATGTTTCATGTCTCACTTGGGCCTGTCTTCATGTCTCAGTTTGAATACATTTTATTACTGTTGTGTGATCTGTACTGAGGTGATGACAAGAATTTAATGTCTGCTGTACGTTTTCATATTAAAAATAAACACGTTTGACAGATTCAACGTCGTGGGGGTGAGTTGATCATTACTAAAGGGGCACTCCACCAATTTTACACATGAAGTTTGCTTGGTAGCCTTTAGACAGCTCTCTAAAATTGTCGCACTGATGTCATAAGGGTTACTTCCACATGGGAACGAGACTTAAATTCAAACCTTTGTTACAAATGAAAGTGCTACCAAGTTGCATGATGGGAGGTCACGTTTCACACTTACCTTCAATTTTGATGCCTTTTTTAATACTCTCTCTTCTGAGTGCCCAAACTCTTTAAAGGTGAAACACTGACTAACCCTTACCCTGAATCACTGGAGTACCCCTCTAAACACCTGGAACAATGCCATGCTGTTATATAATACTATTTTAAATAGCATAAAGCAAACTAAACAACAAAAGAGAACATGGAAAATGTCTGAATGTTATTTCAGCCTGGATATAATTTCCTTAATGATAATGACAGAACAAGTGAGAGAGAACATGAGAAGGCTCGGCTGACAAGTGCTGACAAATGCAGGAGGTGAGGAGAGGAGTCGTGCACTTTGTCTCCCACAATCCCTGCAGGCAGCAAGACAGTCTGACAGCCAGACAGCCAGAGACAGAGACAGTAGGTGTGTCTGCGATTACTCAACAGTTCTATTAGAAAGCTTGAAAACACGAGAGCTTTAATTACAACAAGTGGAGGTCCAATTCATGTCAATAAAGAGCATTGATTTGATGGAGCCACAGAGTCACAGTCAGGCAAGATTATGATCGTGGAGTTTTGCAGTGTCATCAATACATGCATAGTGTCATAGTGACCAAATTTCAATATTATTTACAGATGAACTTGAAATCTGTGCACTCGTTCTCTTTTTTGAGTGTAAAAATCATGTTGTGTTGGAGTCAGCAGGGGGCAGCAAAGACAACACCTTCACCATCACTGTGGAGCCTCACAGTCTGTTTCACCATCTACCACAAGATATGAATCATGCTATGGATTACTGCAATTTTTATTGTTCCTGCAGGTTAATAAATTAGTTGTCATGGAGATGAGTGATAGTTAAATTTAACTACTGTGTGCACATCTGTTTCATGTGTGTATACATGTAGAAACATGCAGGAGCTGAACCATAAAAAGGTCGACTGGAGAAAATAAATATTCAATGCAAAACATATACCAATATTCCATTCCATATTATTTTATTCAACTTAAAAAGTGTAATTTTAGAGATGATGCTCTGATCTGCTTAGTATAAAAGGTATTTTTTCTAGCTTCCACTGTAGGAAGTTGGGACAAAAATAGATTTATAGTCTGATTAGATGACCTGTTTGTACCTCCCCGAGAATTTTAAAATATAAATACTTATTTTGGCTACAATTCCTCCCAGAAACAGATCATAAAAGCAACATTTTGAAACAGACTGTGAGTAAATTGGACGAGCCTGTGGTGAAAGGTAACTGAGGCGAGGCGGACGCTGCAGGTGTGGAGCAGAGAGAAGAACAGGGTCTGATTTAATGAATCTACTGCAACATGCTGCTGTTACGCTACCATCCTCACTCACATCCATGCATCCAGAAAAAAAACGCAAACCCCACAACCCCCTCTTTCTCCCCAGACCTCCCCACCTTTTTTTCTAGTGAAAGGATAAAGCCTGTTGCTAGGCAGGCAGTGCGACAGTTGCCATGGGAACGCTTGCAGACATAGCTGGAAGGGGGGAAAACGTGGGTTAGGGTGGGGATAAGGATGGGGTGCAAAAAGAGAGGGAGTGATGCTGAAAGAGAGAGGGAGAGTGTGTGTGTGTGTGTGTTTTTATGGGGGGAGGGGGATCCAAGTTCACGGCCAATGCCTCTGCTTCTTCAGTGCTGTTTGTCTCCTCCAGCTAAAGAAGGGAACAAAGAGGTGCAAAGGAATGGTGATTCATATTTAGCACCAATTTGAGGCTTCACATCCAGGGTTACCCTCTAATAATGCAGTGTCACACAATGTTGAAGTGGATGTTAAAAATAAAAAATGACGGCTGTAGCAACATCTGGACTAATTTCTAGGTTTTAACAGTAACACAGAATACCAAATCAAGAACTAGCAAATTAGCATAATTAAGACGGACAGTTATTGAGTGTATCGAGAGCACAAGAATGGTAATTACTGCAGGTGCAAAGTCCTTCAAGGATACAAAACAATCAAACTACACCGAATAATTCCTGCAATTAATGCAATCGTATGCACCAAACACTAATGTTACTGTAACGTGCTGGCATGTGGAACACACTCACTTTTTGAAAAAAACAAGGCCACAAGTTTCTCAAATCTTTACCATCCCTGTGTCTTGAGCTGGATGGAGGAAGGTGGCTGTCTGAGAGGTGGAGTTGCTTCAGCGATAATCCAAAGTGAACAGTAACTATTGTCTACATTTCAAATCTTAATTTAATTACGGGAGCTGCCCAAGAAGATGATACAGCCCCCTGCGTCTCGGTGTGATAGATACCCATTCAATTGTTAGAGCTCATTTAATAGCCCGCTTTTTGATTACCCGAAAGATGGAGTTAAATCAGAGGAGTGAAATTAAACAGTTCAGCTTCCAAGCTTTGTGCCTGCGCAGCATGACACACGTTCCTGCTTGTGATCAAGATGAATCAAAACACAATGCACTTCAATTATGCAACGCTGTGGCCAGAGGAGCTCGTTGAACTGGCTTATTCAGACTGTGTGTGGTGGAAGTACATCCAGCGACTCTGAACAATATAATGACAGACGCAGAGTGTCAGGCAACCTTCTGTAACTATTAAACCAAAATTTTCCACTCGTGTTCACGTGCTTACTACAATGATAATGATGTGTGTGGTTTCCCCCATTGTCACAGTATTCACTGCACAATGGGGCCGCAGGTCACAGACTGTGATATGGTGAAGGTTGAGTTGGAGCTAAGTGTGTTTTTACATTTGGCTGGGTAGGTTCATCTATAACAAAAAAAATAATTCATTGTATCTCATATTTTAAAAGTTAAATCATCATTTGTGTATAGATCTTCATGTGCAGTATGTGTGTGTAGGAGTATAAAATAACACTGAAGGAATGTGCAGTAACCGTACAGTAACCATCTCCTTCAGTGGTGTAGCTGTGACTGTGCAGGCCTTCAACCTGTAGGACATTTAGGCCAATAAAGGCACTTCACTAACAAGGACCACGCCAATATAGATTTAAGTTTAGATGGGTTTATTGCAAGTGATGAAAAGGATGCACCTAGATGATAACTTGTAGGAGAGAAGACGGGATGAGGGTCGAGGGATGAAGGGATGGAGTGTCGGAGGTATGAAGCGGTGAGGGTCGAAGGTATGGAGGGTCGAAGGTATGGAGGGATGGAGGGTCAAAGGTATGGAGGTATGGAGGGATGTAGGGTCGAAGGTATGGAGGGTCGAAGGTATGGAGGGATGGAGGGTCGAAGGTATGGAGGGTCGAAGGTATGGAGGTATGGAGGGATGTAGGGTCGAAGGTATGGAGGGTCGAAGGCATGGAGGGTCGACGGTATGGATGTATGGAGGGATGGAGGGTCCAAAGTATGAAGCGGTAAGTGTCAGAGGTATGAAGCACTGAGGGTCGGAGGTGTCAAGGGAATGAAGGGATGAGAGGATGTAGGGATGAAGGGATGAAGGGGATGAAGGTTGGAGGGAGGAGAGAGCAGGGTCATTGGTGGATGGAGGTAGACCGGTATCATGAAGACTGAATGGAACCCAGGAGTTGGGACTCTGGGTGGGGGAACTGTCTCTCTGTAGCTCTATGTCTTAGACCATGGTTCCAGTTTTTGAATGAAAGAGAGAAGAGAAGAGAGAGATAACAAAAGAAAGAGGGTTCTGGGTGGAGGGATGTGAAGACTGAGTTGAAGAGGGAGTGAACAGATAAGGCGTGTTGAAGTACATGTGAAGTGGAAATGGGATGAGTTCAAGGCGTGGTCCTTGTTCCTGAACCTAGTTTTAAAACTTCCTCTAAAGATGGTGTAAGTGATTCTAGGTAATGTGATTCTAATCCAGTACACTTTTGTTCTAAATTCAGAGAATATCTCCTTACTCTCCAGTAGCTCGCTGGCTCTGTAAATAGGAAACAAACAAATTGGCATGGACTTGTTATTCCTGCCGGTGCAGACAGCATATGTGTGTCTCCCACAGACATTCAGCGTACTTTCTAGTTTGCCGAAACATGCTGTTGTTGTGAAATTATCTATGGTAGCAGGAGAGTTGTGTGCGTCGTCAGCGTCCTGCACAGCAGTAACTTTAGCCACAGTTTGCTAACACACAACATAGCGGACATTAGTTATCATTACTTACTGTGTCGTTGTTCATACGTGGTATTTTTCATGGTGACTCCAAATTGAAAGGAAACAGCCTTATACACCTTCACCATTCTCATATTTATATAATAAACATATGGCCACAACGAGCTGCTGGTTAGCTTAGCTTAGCATAACTGAACAGCTAGCCTACCTCTGGTTCTGAGGGTAACGAATTCACCAACGCCTTTAACTTAACATCACTAACTGACATGTTAATATTAACAAGGGCTAGCTATTTCCCCTATGTTTTGCCCAACTTGATGCTAAGCTATGCTAACTGGCTACTGGCTGTACCTTCAGGTATGGACATAAAAGTAGTATTGATCTTCTCGTCTAACTCTCTGCAACAAAGGGAAGCAAATATTTCCCCCCGCATTTTTCCTGCTTTTATGCTAAGCTACGCTAACTGGCTGCAGCTTCACATTCACTGTGTGGACATTAAAGCAGTATTGATCTTCTCTTCTAACTCTGACAAAGAAAGCAAAGATTTCCCCCGAATGCTGAACTCTTGCTTTGACTTTAAGCCGGTGTGTGCATGAGGAGGAGATGAATTAGTCAGAGAGCCACATGGGTCTGTTACAGAGGCTGGAGGTATAGAAGAAGAAGGAGAATGTGCTTTTCCCAAACATCCATAACACTTTTTATATTCCTTCACTCATGGCTTGTTTCTGTGTGCTGTTTTTTTTTTTTTTTTTGCAATGTCTAGTAACCTTATTATGGGTATCATAGGCCTTCATCTGACTGAGTCTGGCTTCCAGCCTAGTCCCTCCCCCCTCCAGGCCTCTCTCCTCCCCCTGCATCTCCCCTCCTGCAACAGGATTTGAAGGCGAGGAGAGAGGGAGGGGGCAGAGCCCAGAGAGAAACAAAAAACGTGACTAGGCACCCAAAGCGGCCTGTTATGCAACAACTGACCTACTAACATACATTTAGAGACTCAGAGAGAGAGAGAGAGAGAGAGAGAGAGAGAGAGAGGGAGGAATTGGAGCAAACATGCACTGAAAACAAGCAGCACTGTGTTCACACTCTCTCATATACCTGCTCTAATCGGAGAGCTGCTGTTTTGGAAGTGTGTGTGTGTTTGTGTGAGAGCAGCAGACTGGCAGCCGATGCGCAGATTCGGATTTTTGGACACGAGCGGGGCTATTTTTTGTCCCTCTGTGGATTCACTTATTTCTTTTTTTTAGACCAAACCGGTAAGTTTGTCCTCTTATTAATAAGTGCATTCATAAATGCTGTGATGTGTGTCTGTGGGTCGCAGGCTGCTCTGAACGCGCTGCTTTTTCTCAGTATTTGTGTGCGTTTTTAACTCCACGAGTGTTTGTTTTGGAGCTCGGGCGCACCTCCTCAATGTCAAGGCTGAAGGCTGAAGACTATGTGAGGGGGTCTCACATGTGTCTGTGTGTGGTGAAGGGGAGGGGTGAGGTTGGAGGGTGTGTGAGCGGAGTGGAGGGGGGGGGTATCCAAAGGTTGTGGGATTCCTTCAGAAAAAAGGTGCGGTGCGGTGCGTGTGGTGGAAACGCGCCGGGGCGAATGTGGATCCACTGGAGCAGTGCCATGGTTGTAATGAGGCAGGGTCAAAAACATCCGCGCTGTTGTGTTATGGTGCATAACACAGTCACATTCACGGTTTGTTGTGGTGCGTTCAGGGCACAGTTTAGTCTGTTTCTCTCATTTTTTCCCAGTTCTACACCTGCCTTCAGATCAGTTCACAGGGTTACTAAAATAAGATCAGCCTTCATTGATAATTCTAATCACACAAAGAGAGTCCGCCGTGCGTGTGTGTGACGTCCACTGCCAGCTTTATATTTATACCCAGCTTCTTTTGGGTTAGTAGGCTAGTCCATGCAGACAACTGGAAAGATCCCCATGCAAGGCTCCGAGGACACGCTTCTCTCTGTCACGTGTAGCAGCTCTTTGTAAAGGTTAACGCGGCTGTGCAGCCCTCCGGGTTAACCCTTTAGTCGACTAGCAGCGTGAAGCAGGAGCACGACACAATCCAGAGCGCACACACACACACGCGCGCACACAGGAATGATCATCCGTCCTGGACACATGTGGACATTTCACTTGTTTCGCTTTGTTTTACGAAAGGATGAAGAATGGTGAAGTTCGCGAGCTCTGACGATACAGCCGCTGGCCAGGTGAGGTGCGGATTCAGAACATCTGGATTAAATGTGGGTCAGACGTGTGGCGGCTGTGTACCTGAGCAGCTCAGTTGTAGAGGCAGACGTGTTTCACGGCACGGCACGGCACGGCAGATGAAATGTGTGGACTTGGTTTGCTTCTATTTTTGAGAATTTCCTGGATGGATCCGTGCAGTCTCCTCGGATGACTGAGGATCCGATTAAATATGCATGAAGACGATTTGTCAGACAGGCAACAAAGGAGCCACGCGGGGTAACATATTTCTCACAACGCGTGGTTACGTGAACGATTTTATTTGTTTTGTTTTGTTGTTAGCTGCGCGCCCGACCTCTCCAAAGACGCGTTCGAACAATACATTCCGGCCTTTAAATGGACTTAAACTGCTCGGGTTGTCTGCAGTCCTGCAGCTTCACACTGCTGCATAATGATGTGGTAACTGAAATCACACAGATGACAAAGAGCGAACACTCTGCGTGATATTTCACGGTTTGATCTCGGCTTTATTTCCACTCCGGCTTTGTGGTTTATACACCGCACGTGCGCATGGTCACCTCCCCTCCATCTACTGCGTCTCCCCTGTGCGTTATGGCACCACATGCAGTAACAGTTTATTTTCATAGAATTCACACATCACAGCAGTGTGAACGCGCGCTTTGAACGATGAAAAGACCTGATCTGAGATGTTGTTGTGAGTGTTCGGGACACCCTGCCTTTCCTCAGTGGAATGGAGCATTTTTACGCATTGTAAGTTTTGCATATCTAGAGCTAAACAACGTGTAGGAAACACCGAAGAGAGGTTATGCAGGTTGCATAATAAATGAATGAAATAATTAAAATGGATTAAAGAAGCTGGCAGATTATGCAATCGTCTGAAACCCATAGTCTGTGGCTACGCGGCGCTGCGCTTTGCTGCGGAGCGGCCGCTGCCAATTGGTTGGCGCGCACACTGGGTCTCTATGCCAGCTATGAATGTAGGTCACATTGGTCCTGTGAGGGGGGGGGTAACTAGAAAGGCAGAATCCAAACCCAACCAAAATAAATCCACGGTCCGCCATAACAAAGAGACGAGGCAGGCATGCAGAATGGAAGATAGACAGTAATTTAAAAAAAAACAAACAAAAAAACTTGCTTGACCTGAATCAGATATCCTTTCACTCATCAACATTTATAGAATATAAAATAACAACACAACTTGTTTTTTAAAGTAGTTTAAAGCATCACTGATCTAAATTGCTGTGATAACTGTGGTTATTTAGGATTTATTAAACCAGTCCACCTTTACTAAATCTAAAATAAAAACCTGTGGGGTAGGGTGGTGGTGAGGGTTCATGCCCAGGACCATGGAGCTGTCTCCATTCTGTCCTACTTTGTGGCCTCTTGACTTTCTCGGGGCTTCCTGGCACATGTAAGATGATAAAAGATGAGGGCTGTGCTTTGTTATTGTGCTGTGGTTTGGAGCCAGCACAGAGGCGAATTACAGCATTTAGTAGGCCACAGGAGCACATGTGACTGGTGCAACACATGGACTGAGTCACTCTGCCTTCGCCCCCCCCCCCCCCCCCCCCCTTCCAGAGATGGGTTCTGTGTCCGTGTGTTCGTGGAAGGAACAAGGATTTAGCTCGGATAGGACTCCGCCTCGTTGTCATGCTGCCCGATTTCTTAGCCCCCCTCCTCTCTTTCTCGCTCTCCCCTTATTTTTCTTGGGAAGATAAAGTCACTCGCCAGACTTGGAATTCAAGTAGACCCCACCCATGACCCCCCAACCCTTCACCACAAGCCATGCATTGCATTCTTCCCAAGGGGGGGTGATGGGGGCAAACAGTTTCATCATTCCCCCTTTTTCTGTGAAGCGCGAGGCCCCCCTCTCTGCTTTTTATTTTAAACCTGCTCCCATTTCCTGAAACACTCCACAGAAACACGTGCAGGGGTTTGAACTCAGTCCACTGTTTCCAAAGCTCATTGCCACATTTAGACTCTTGTGGTGCAGGGCCCTGTGGTTGTGTGAGCGAGCGCGACTTGGATTCTTTTACTGTGCTATCATTCCACAAGTGCCACAGAGACCCGGTGATGACACGTGAAGAGAATATATGATAAATTGCAAAGAGTTATCTAGGTCAAGGAAACATGTGCACAGGAGTGTGGCTGTAATCCACAGTGGGGTGTATTTGTGTCTTTGAGCTGGAAAAATTTGATTTATGCATGCAAATAAAATGGCTGCATTCTAACTTGCTTTCTGGCAGCAGTGATTTATGCAGCATGTTTGTTTCTGCTGTTGTGGCTTTAAGCGTCTCCGGAAACGTAAATCTGTTGTCATTCTGATGACAAAGAGGGTGAATGGAATGGATTTACAGGCTGAGCTGTGATAAACACACAGAAATAAACCCCACCGTGAGTTAATTAAACCTTTGAGTTCATACATGTGCCTCGCTCATCCCGACTGTAGAGATATGAAATACACGCACTCTGTGACGTCAATCACCCTTCTTTTGTTACAGAACGCCGTTTTCTCACCATCTCCTTTTGGCCATGCTGCCAAGCTACTGGTTCAGAGGAAGGGAGAGAAAGTCTGATATGATTGGTTGCCCTTTTCTGTTTCCCCCTTTTTGTTGCTGTGGGTGACACATTCCTTCTATTGATGCAATACCAACATTGTCGCAACTGCCTCTGCCCCCCCCCCCCACACACACACACACACACACACACACACACACTATAATCTCATCTCCAGCCCTCTCTTTGTTTTAACTCTCCCTCATTGATTCTTTGTCTCCGCTCCACTTGCTCTCACCTCCGTCTATATTTAGACAATGCTCTAATTCTTTGCGCCTCCTTGTTCTTTTTTGTCTTTCCGTATTTTTTTTTGATCTCTCCCTCGTCTCTCGCCGCTTCACCTCTCCGCAGAATGGGCTGACCTATATTCCAGCGAGCCGTACAGTGGAGGCAGCTAGACTTGTGTTTACAGAGAGCGGTCGGTCCCCAGTTTCTGGGTCAGTGGGACATGTTGAGAGAAAAGTCTCTCTTCATTCTTTCTCTCTTGTGCCCAACAGCCACATGTCAAAGGCTCAGGAGGATAAACTTAAAGCATTCAGCCAAGCCGGGGGGGAAAAAATCCAGATAGTTAAAAAAACAGTGTGAGTTTTAGATTTGATTCTTTGGAGAGAAATGTGTAAAATGTATGTCATTTGGTATTTTAGAGGTAACTCTTCCCAGAATCTGCGCTCAAATCCATGTTCAGTGTGAGGATACGCCTGTAGTTACATAATAGTGTCAGATCCTGAAGAAGAGCAGAGTATAATCATCGACAGATTATGAGATTACAGATTCAGACAGTGGAATAGTGCTTATGCAGTTTAACCTGGGAGTGCAGATGTTGAGTAACACACATGAGATCTACTGGGACTATTGTTGTGCATCTATTTAAACATAAAACACACACATACATATGTGAGGGAATACTTTTTGATATGACTGACCTTCAGTACTTCAGGCAGTGTGACCGTGCAGGTTCATGGTAATCTATGTTTGTTTTTGTCTTTCTGGAAGTGATGCGGAAGTGCAATAACAACACATGTGACCTAATTATTTCACCAGTAAAGCTCTACCATGTAATTTTAACAGGAAGCAGGTAAATGCAACATTTCCTGTTTGAATGTATGACGTTTGTTTGGGCACGAGATGAAAAGGCACGTCAATACCAAAGTTTTCAGGATTCATTCTCTGGGTACCAAATTCAAATTGACTAGATTAAAAATATGACTTTTACTCCTAATTCATTGCTGATGCCCTAATAATTACAACATCACTGTGGTCTGTCTGAAGGTCCACCTGTTTAGGACATTACAGAAGGTCCCAGCTGTATTTCAGCTCTGAGTCACCCATCTCCATAGTTATGAGACTTTCCGACCACCCCTGTGTTTCACCCAAATGTTAACAGGCAGTGTTATTCCTGCCCGTGTCCCGCCTCCTTTCTTTCCTGGGGCCCTTGACCTATATTTATCAATGCCACACCCCTTAGCTGCCCCCACACCTCCAAATCTCTCACTCCAGTCTCCAGCCTCTTTATCCTTGACCTGCACTGGCTGCTGCCTTTGTCTGCCTTATCTGCTCACTCTGCATCATTGATTCGGCATTGAGTTGTTTTGGCGAAGAATGCTGCCACATTCCTCCGCGGATGAACGCATGGGGGGTGGCTGTGTTTCATCAGTGTTCGTAGCTGGGCTTTCTCAGTGGAAAGGGTTTGGCTTATAGGAGTTTTTTTCTTTTTGTGAAACATCTAAAATGGATCCTGGGAACTCCAGCAGCCCTCTATCTGACTCACCCTCTTCTCAGCCTGGCCCAAATACTCATCAGGCAAACAAAAAGAGCTAATCCTTAAACAGTACAGTTTTGTGCTCTCAGCATGTGTCAGACTGATGCAATATTTGTGGTGTTGCACTATTTCATGTGTGCACTTGCCTCAATTGCCATATATGCTATTTCTAATTACAAGTCTTTTATTTTTGCCTTCAGCTGCCTCAGAAAAAGTGCACTCAGACATTTCTACATGTTTGAAACATTACGCGGATGGCTTTATAACCACTGGGTGACAAGATGAAACACGATCATCAGCCTTGAACCCAATGGCCTCATTACATCACAAAAGTCAACATCAACACACCAGGCTAAGGGTCAGGGGTCATAGGCTGCAGACAGAGCAGATCAATAGCAGGGCCAAAAGGTCAGACAGTGGGGTCTAGTGACCATTTATTGGTTGCCAGGGGCGACACTGTCAGTTAAAGCCAGACATGCCAGAACAGCAAAGAAAAGCTGTTCGGATTCAGGGATGCGTCTTTGATCACTATGCATGCATAAAAGAACAACAACATGAGGAGAAATGACAAAAAAATCCTTAAATGAAATAATTTAAGTCTGATATGTGAATGCATAACAGAGCAGCAGCAGCAGATTAACATATCTTTTTTCTTCATTTTATCTCTGCAGCTTTCATCTTGCCGTCAACTGCAGAGAGGAGAGAGACAGACAGAGGGAGCGAGAGCGAGGCTCCCCAAGAGACTGACACGCTGAGGTAGACGGGCCGACCTACATCCTGCTGTTTGCACGGAGATCTAGGACAATTCTCCGCCAGCTTAGTTCAGTGTGCCACTCTTATGCTAAAACTTTAACAGCGGAAAAAGCAAGAGGAGAAAAGGAAAGTTGCCTCATCCGCTCAACTTTAAGGACAAATTTCAAGACTCATCTGATCCACTTAGGGTCTGTGGTACATTGAAAAGTCTGGACACTGAATCACAAAACCCTCCAAGTGGATAAATGAGGGTTGCTAATGCTGCGCTCCAGCTGTTCTTTATCTTTTTGGCTAATTTGGACACTTGAGTCCCCTCTTGTCATAACTACTCTAAACCTGCAATAAACAGACCAAGAACTTTGGGAGAAAACCTTCAACGGTTGTTTTTGTCACAATCCCCTCCTTCCCTTGACCTCTGACCTGATTCTTCCCCAGTTGCTCAAGAAACATTCAAACTGGCTACCACTAGACAAGAATGGAAAATCTGACTTCAGCTCTCAAAACGTTAAACAAAAACTCAGGGAATAACGCAAATTGCCTTGAGACCTTCAATGGTTACGAAGAGTCTTCTTCTGTACAAGGGAGTCCAACACGACTTGGGCGCCTCATCAAGTCCAAACCCAATATGTCCTGCAGGCGAAAGCGTGAGTTCATTTCTGATGAGAAGAAGGATGCCTCCTATTGGGAGAAACGTCGCAAAAACAATGAGGCCGCCAAGCGCTCCCGGGAGAAGCGACGTCTCAATGACATGGTTTTGGAGAACCGTGTCATTGCACTGAATGATGAAAATGTAAGGCTAAAGACAGAGCTGCTCCAGCTGAAGCTGCGCTTCGGCCTCATAAGCACTGCCTCCTACATTGAAAAGAGCCAGCAGATTGGTGGTGGCAACAACACAGGAAATGGAGGCTCATCTTCCTCCTCTTCTACTCAGTACTACTCCAGCGGTTACTCTAGCGGATCTCAGGTGATGATGAACTCTGATTCCTCAGAAACAGAGCAGTCAGGACGCAGTGAAGGCCACAGGCAGCTGGTGAAATACTCCCCACGTGGCTCCCTCTCTGACATGTCTGACGGCTCCTCCAGGGACAGCCCTGAGCCAATTCCCTTTGAGATCAAACAGGAAGGTGACAGGCTGGAGATGGACATTGCCAATGGCACCACCACCCAGATCATGTTCAACATCCACCGTGGTCTGGCCTCTGTGCCAACTCACCATCAGATCCAGCAGCATTCTCAGGAGCTGGAGGCTGTATATCATAGCCAACAGCAGCAGCAGCAGAACCACCACCATCACCAACAACAACAACCCCATCAGGAGCCTGTTACTGCCATCAACACTGTCAGCCAGCCGGTCCCTCACCCACCAGCTGCCCAGAGGAGTGTCATTCTGTATGGCTCCAGCAGTGCCTCCTATCCTGTGGACACCCTGACGAGGCCACAGGACATTGATCTGCAGGTAGCCCAGAAGCAGAGCAGCGACAGCAACCGACTGTCCCAGTCCATTACAGAGAACTCCACAGAGACACTGGCTGAAGTGACGAAACAGCTGGAGAGGAAGACATTAGACTCCCCACCATATGAGCTCTCAGACAGCCGTAATGAGGCTGGAGAGACACAGGTGTACAGAGTATGCCAACCTCCCCAGCAGCACCTGCAACAGGATCAGCAGCAGCAGCACCAGCAAGAGAGCGATTCATCTGCAGAGCTCCTCCACAAACAAGGGGAGGGGGTCAATCACTCCCACCTGTACACCCATCTCCACCAGCCTCATCATTCATACCTCAGTGCCCAAGAGGAGGAGCCACCTGTGCTTACCTACGAGGGTGGGCACAGAAGCGAGCCGTACTACCAAGGCCAATCAAGCTCCTCAAGCAAGGACACCTCATCCAGTGATGGAGATCCTCGCAGCTCTGACAAAGAGGCCTCCACGGACGATGACGAGTCTCCCTCCCCATCCTGCTCAGATATGGGCACTTACCACAATCAACATCTTACTGGTGTCCACAGGCCTGCCTCACCTCTGCCCTCCTCACAGGCCTGCACTCAGGCCCAGGGCCGGGATCCCCAGGGTGAGGTGAAGGGCACTGCGTTGCCTCACAAACTCAGACTCAAACACCGGGCCATGAGCACCGGTAGTAGCGGCCAGGAGTCCCCAACAACCCCTCCTTCTGCCACACCACCTCCCTTGCCCCAGCATCCCTATTTGTCCCTCATGCCACAGCAGAACATTAACCGAGAAAGCCCAGGTGTGGCCTGTAAGCAGGCTACCTCAGGGGAGGGGGCCCGGAAGGAGGGTGGGAAAAAAGAGACAGGTGGACGAAGAAACAAGAGGCGAGATTAAGTTGACATTGACTTTGAGAACTTCTCACAACTTAAACAAGATATTTCTCCTCTAAGAACTACCCTGCCATCATGCCTTTGCCCTATAATCAAACCCCACCCCTCAAGCCCTTGGGACAGGAAGCTGGGCTTTTCTACTCCCCTACCCCCAGTATCACCAAAAAGGCTGGACATCTTGTAGGGCTGTATCATATTTGTATATGTTGTACAGATTTGTCATTTCTTACATCCTTTACATACTTACAGAAGCACTTTTGTTTATGTGATGAGAGGAGGAATGGAACTGCCTGCTTTTCTACTTTTATCATCCAACAATATACAGCACAGATCATCAGCATACATCAACATTTTGAATACGTGCAAACAAGAATGTAGGAAAATGCAAAGTTTTAAGCTTTATCAGTACTATGAATTTGGTACAGATCTGACTGTAGACACACATACACCTGTATGGCTATCTGCCTTAATTTCAAATCAAATGCAAACGTACACTGGGGACATTCCCTCGACCAAAGAAGCACTAACTACAAATATGAAGTTCCATACCTCTTCCCAGACCCTACCTCTACCAACCCATTCTCTCCCCAAACATCTCCATTATTTCACAAAAGATCGCCATCACCTTTATTTTTTAAGCACTTGGTTTGTATATTACTGTGATATATGAATATATGTATCTATTATAAATATATATTTTACAAAGAAATTTGAATACAAATTCAACAAAAATGCGATAAACCTGACAATGGTAAAAGAGGGTTTTGAAAGTGACCATCCTATTATGAATCACAATTACTGTACAGCCACATTGTCCGCTGTTGCTACAGGACCCATTCGAATTAAAACGCCTCTCTTGATTGTTAAGCTTTAGCATTAATCATTTGTTAATGCCCTGTTTACACAGAAGTGGCCGTCCAGTTTGGAGCGCCAACAGCACTGAATGGAGAACATGTTGTTTCCTGAGGCACAGGCCTCATTAAAATGTTTGGATTTCTTAACCTTTAACCAGCCTTTAAATATTCGGTGGGATTCACCAGCTGCAGGCTATAAGCCTTGAGTTTTTTTGAGCTTTATCAATCATATCTTGTTATTGTTACCATTCACTGGCCCAATGTATTTATTTCCCTCTTCTTCACACACCCATCACTGTAAAAAAGCCCACAGGAACATAGACGGAGAATGTGTACAGACCTTTTGAGATACATACTGCAGCCTTGACTTTGAACTGTAATGTAGGCATGGGATGCTAGGGGGAACAAGCAGGAGGTCACATTCATTTAATCACACTACAGTGCACTGAGTTCTGAACCAGTTCCTCTTGTGTAACCTAAAACAGCCCTCCATAGTTACTGTACATTTATTGACATGACATGAGGTTTTGTAGTGTGACCAAGCATGGCCCTTGAGGCTCATATCAGATCCCACATTATTAATAAAAGAGCTATTGTGAAATGACAGCTAATGTGAGAACATATTTCTCTAACCCTCCGATTGGTGCCTGCGAAAAAATTCCCCGACAACAATCTGAGCTTGGATTAATGAAGAACAGGACACCCCTTGTTTCCCATGTGCCTCCATTATTCATTTCTGGGGTTATTCATCCCTTTCTCGTGGTAGTTTTGCTACTGGGCGGTGATGAATTGCCTGCACTGGTTTTTAGTTTAACAAAAGTCTATGTACCATGTTTGGCTTTTTGGTGCTTGTGTATAAATGTAAAGCTCCCCCACCCTTGAACAACACTGTACTGTTTATTTCATTGGTTTTATATCCTCTTTTTTTTTGTCAAGGTGTTGTTCTGTTTTTCTCTATACTGTGTCTTTCCTCCTATTGACTGTGATGACATTATATTGTATTTGCCTCATTCCTCCTGCCCCCTTCCCCCTTTTTTCAGTGTGTATTAATCAGTAATGTTTGTGGTTTTGCTGATGGTTTTATGAAAAAGAAAAGAGGAGAAAAAAAAAGAAACAGGCAAAGATAGTGTGGTGTTTAGAGATGGGTGGTGGTTGGTCTGGTTGGTCATTATCATTGCTTCCTTTTGGCATAAATATGTATGTAAAGACACTAATGTTCATTGTGGAAGATGGGAGCATTTCAAGATTGAAAAATAAAATAAAAAGAATGTTGTCACTATCAACATATCATGAAAAGGACCTGTTTCTCTCTGTTCTTTCTCCAGCGTTTATTACTTTATCAGCTGACTTTTACAGCCCACAAAACAAGACTAACATTGAACTCTGCTGCCATTTGGATCTATCTAAGGCTCTTTTGAGCAGCAGTGACTGTCAACATAGTAATCACAGTCTGTAAGCAGCACATACAAGCTGGCAGCCTGACTCGTCAGCTTATCTACTGCAATGGTGTTCTATAAACCTTATGCCAGGACCAGCAGTTAGGTAATACATTACTCACTGACTGACATTACAAAACGAATCACCATCAGCAACCAAACAGAATAAATGAGTGCAAAAGAACTCTAACCATACTCGTTTTAATTCCTTTTATATTCCTTGAGAACAGTTAAAAGGTTTTTTGATACTGTGTGCCATTTACAATATAAAGACATGCCCCACTTTCCTGTAAGGTTATCTATTTTCTGTGCCTCAGACCTTTCTGACAGTCCTCCAAAAGTGAACATTGAGACAAAAGGCGAAGCTTGACAGGCACACCCTGTTTCCACTGTGCAGAGATAGCCTCGTATAGAGCTTCCCATTCCCCATGGGCGACACATTCTTTTTGGCATCAGAGGCTAATCTGCAATGAGAGGAGCTTCGCGGTGACACACTTTGCCCGGTGGGGCCAGCAAACTCCCTGGCAAGCTTGTCTGATGTAACACTGGCCTACTTCTACAAATAGACATGAGCTTAATGCATGAAAATACCATCAAATGTTGCACTCACGTTAGAAAGAAAGCCTCACACACATGTCTGATTACAGCCTCTGTGCTTTAAAGCTCTTTGATGTCCCATTTCTTCACACACACTCCATGTGACCTTAAGTGAACATGGACGCTGAAAATGATCAAAATCACTCACAGCTCTAAAATAGATTTCTAGCACTGGCCCACAAAGACAAAGGATCACTTCTGTTGTAACAGCTTGAACAGGTGTGATCCCCCTCTCTCTAACCCTCAGCACAGTGTTTACAGCAAACTGGACCAGGTTTCAAACTAAACAGCCTGTATCTGAACTGAGGGAGTCAGCTGTGTGTGAAGTGCAGGACAAAGCCGGGGCAGAGACAGTCTGAGCCTCTGACTGCTGCTGCCAGCTCAACTGTCCCGCCAACCTCCCGGCCAAGTCCCACTTGCATTCTTTGTATTGACACAGACAAGGCTGCTGTGTTATCACAGTCCAAGTCCGACTCCCAGCCTATATGATACCATATTTATAGTATACAGCTTGGATGTGTTGTTAATAATCAACTAATATCTTGTCTCTTTTAATTAAAAAAAAAATACAGTACATGTGAATTTAAATGCAATATAACCTGAACCTGTAACATAAATTATTATTAATTACATAACTGCTCCCTAAAAATAGGCTGATTATCCAGTAAGCACAGCACTTCTTAAATCATTTTTCTCTTTGTCTCCCGCCCTCTTACAAACCAAAATCGGGTCATGTTCATAACAACATAAAGGGCAATGGGAGGAGTAGTGCACAGGGAAGGAGGTGGGGTGGGGGGCTACAGGAGGGGAGGGAAGTTAACCCAGTGCACTAACTTGATCTAAGCCTGCAAACAAAGCACCTCTTTGAGGCTGACGCATCAATGCCCTTCACAATGCTCTCAGTCACACACACACAAGCAAATACATGCATGCACACACACACATACCAATACACATTCCCTCACACACACGTGCAAAAAAAAAAAAAAGGCACATAGACTGCAGTCCCTGTGCGATTATGGCGTTTGGGGGAGTCAGTAAATGTGGGATTCCTCACAATAGCCACCCTACGTGGCACCCATGGGATCTTACCAAGGTGACACTCCCTGCAGCATTTTGCTGCGTCTCGCGTTTTCCTGATTTGACTTGAACGGCTGCTGCACCGGAGCTTGCATAAACAGGTCAGGAGGAAAAGTAGGTCAGTGTGCACGGGAAGGGAGGAGAGAGGAAAAGCACAAGTAAAGGGAGGGAGAGGGAGCGCGCTGGTGGATGGATCGATGGAGGTTATGGCTCTGTCCGTGTCCCTCTTGTTTGTCTAGAGATGCTCTTGGCAAACAGAGCAGAAACAGGCCTCTCGTGTTACCTGGTTCCCCTTCACAGCCTGGGGAAAGTTCAGGTTAGTGGAGCAGAAAAGGGGTGGGTGGATGAAGGGGTGGGGATAAGGATAGAGGGGGGACCCCAGGACTGCAGAGATCTGGTTTATTTCCGAGAGAACACACTAGAAGCTTCGAACACATTTCTGGGACAGGTTACAGGATGCCTGCAAAGCCAGGTCAGATTCAGGTAACATGACCGAAGAATTCCCCTGCCTGCACACTGTGAAGTACAGCCGTGACCACATTTGCTTTGTATGTCACGTCTGTCATTACATACTGTAGTGGGTGTACAATGACCTGCACTGAATGCTAATAAGGAGCAGATTCAGGCAGCAGACCTGCCGACACAGCTTTAAAATGTTTACATCACGTTATTCTATAGCGTCTGAGCTAACACACCTGTGCACACGTGTGGAGTTTAAGTGATGATGAACACAGTTTCACCACGCTGATGCTGACATGACCTAATCTATCGTTCTCAACCCGATAGGCATTGCTATCTTACACTGGAAGTGCATTATCGTTACATAAACTGAAAGAAACATTTATTGTTTAAAAAGTATTCCAGGCTGGTCGAAAGAAAAAAGTGTGAAGACCAAAAAGCTTTTCTGCTTACTCAACAAGCTCGTAGCTCGAAGCTTAGTACACATCTCATCGCTTGTTATGAAGAGGCTACAGGCAGGAGGAGTGTTGTCTGATCAGAGGCAGCAACAATAAAGAGGTAAGAGTGTGAAGGAAGAGCGAGGAGGAGTGAGGGAGGAAACAAAGACAAATGAAGAGTTCTGGTGCTCTAAATGAATGACAGCACGTTTAGTTTGAGCGCAGAGAGGAGCAGTGAGACACGAGGTGGATGATGACACATGAAATGCTCCGTGCAGTTGTTCACCCACATTCAAAACTGGTCTGAAGCGGCTGCTGGACTCAGTAGAGCTGGGACAGGGAGTGGCCTTGCACCGATTTAGCTCTGAGCCCACTGTAGCCCCCCTCCCTGCCTTCACTGTCTTTATCATACTCTCTAGGCCAGATACACACACACACACACACACACACACACACACACACAGAAAAAACCTGTAGTCTAAAATGCTTTCATGGTGTGACTTGACTTAAAAGTGATGTAAGCGTTGACATTGTGCCTTTATTCCTGTCAAACTAGTTATTAATAATGAATTGATTGTAACTTACACTAATGAACTAATTATAAACAAAGATGAACAACCAGGAACTAATTTCCAACCGTTTTTGTGTGTGAGTTTAACACCATGTGCTGAGAAATCGGAGCAGCCTGAGAAAAGAAAATAATCTAACCTGACTCATCTAATAAGTAAGTTCATCCTCCGCCTCTGATCCACCCATTGCCACATTCATATGACCAATATTTCAACAGCACTTCCAGTCCTGATATCTAAAATCACCCGAATTACCTCTCATCACCTACACCTGCAGTGCAGCGGGATCCCACCGTTAGTTCTCCCCCCTTAGCAAAGCAGAATTCAAATGCAGCAGTAGACCTGCCGCTGACTGGCACGAGCAGCCAACCTGGGAGAGGGCTGTAACTGCAACGCCAGGTCCTGCCAGCTTGTATTAGAGTGCAGGAGAAGACAGCCTAGAGAGAGGAGAGAGAAAAGACAGGTGTATGAATCTGCAATAACCAAGAGTCCAAAGGGAGTTGGTGAACGGGCAAAAAATGAATGACGATGGAGACCCGAAGGGTGCAGAGAGGGGGGGTGGAAAAACAATGCAGGGAGTAAAAACAAAGAGCCGAGTGTGTCATTCGCACCACGGGCTTCCTTCCTGTCGGGCCACAAGGCCATCGAATAACTGCAGCCAGAGGAAAAAAAAAAACTCACTGCTCAGCACACCACCTCACTGCAGCCCCACCCAAACAGCATCCCCACCTGCAAAACAGTGAGTTAACTCACAGAGGTGATGCAAGAGGTGTGTGGTGGGGGGGCAAATACAGCAAATTCTGTTGTTTGTACATTCATCGCAGCTCTGCCGCACCCCCTCTGCAACTCCACCCGAGCCCTCCGGAGCCACCCCACGCACACACACACACACACTCTGCTGCAACCCAGCGAGTCACTTTCTCAGGTGGAGATGCCTGGACTCGTACAGGGAGAGAGCTGGGATGGAACGACAGAGATGGAATCTGGAAGGACGGTCACAGGAAATGTTTGAAAGTGTTCTGTTGCGCAAGACCGCATTTTGAATCTAAGTCTAATCTCTGAGGTAAATATCACAAGGTGTCACTTCAAAGGTCAAGATAATAAATCACAGAGTGAAAACACGGCGGTTGTTGAGGTTCAGCAGGATTACACAACTGCAGCTCCACTGAGCACTGATGCAGCCTAATATCAAAGAGTCTGACATCTGCTGACGATAAAGATAAAATAATCTGTTTTCCATGAACTAACTTCAATAATTGATTGTAAGTGTACACACAAGGGTGCTCTCTGATTCCAGCTGAGTCTTAGAGGATGTTTGGAGCGTTTAATATCTCCACAACTTCATACTTCAGTGGTTTTCTATAGAGAACAAAGAGTGATGAAGTCAGAGAAAAGGAATGTGTTTATATAGTGTGACGATAAGCCATAACACAATTATTGCACAACTCGGCAAAACAGGACACTGACACAGTGAGCGGTAGGCCTGAGCTGAGTGTGCTGCTGCTGGAGGAGGAGGGGAGCGGACATATAAAAGAGGCAGTGTCGTAAATGAAACTGTGCTAATCTGATCTAAATATTGACTTGATGTCTATCAAAGGGTTTA
The DNA here is from genome assembly GCF_000972845.2 of Larimichthys crocea. Classification (NCBI taxonomy): domain Eukaryota; kingdom Metazoa; phylum Chordata; class Actinopteri; family Sciaenidae; genus Larimichthys; species Larimichthys crocea. Next base: position 12,924,729 of record NC_040022.1, read on the forward strand.
TGACACACACGATGATAAACCTTTAACTGGCAATGTGTAATAGTATTACAATACCACGGAAGTGCACAGAGCTACGTGCAAACAGAACACAGCATTTCCTTTATCACGTGATAACAGAGATAACACTTACACAAGTTAAATCTGTTTTCAGTCGCCTCGTGTTTTGTCTGCACACACTGCATCCACACAGGGCATATCTCGAGCCGTCAGTGCTGTGGTGTAGGTTGGAAAGCAGTAAGGAGCGTATTACACAATACTAGGCAACCTGCTGCCTGTAGTTGTACTTGAGTAATGTATGGCTGCCTGTGTTACTGTGGGATCTGGGCAGGGTGAGCATGGAATGTTTGTTTTGATTTTAGAGGGCTCAGTGAGGGGGCCCAGGACTGTACCCTGTCAGTGTCAGTGTGTGTGTGTGTGTGTGTGTGTGTGTGTGTGTGTGTGTGTGTGTGTGCACATGTACGTGAGGAGAGGGTTAATCCGCAGCAAATTACCCTCACTTGCCTTGCCCGTGTTTTTGTTTTCAATTCCTCATCCATGGCTGAAAATTAGGTCAGCAGTCACATGTGATGTGTTTCAGCCGGAGGAGCCACGACAGATGGAAAAAAAACATGCACATAACAACAGATATTTCTACAATCTGTAACTAAACCCAAAAGCTTCATCAGTTATCTGTTGACTTTCTGAACCCAAAGCTAATTTTTTTTCCTTTTACCGAGCTTCGTGGAAATGGCAGTTGGCCATGTGTTATGCTTATTGTTGACTTTGGAAGGGCTCCAACCTTTGTGACCTTGTGGAAAGTCACAATCACAAGTGTTATTGGTGTGTGTGTGTGTGTGTGTGTGTGTGTGTGTGTGTGTGTGTGCAGGGTAAACGTTAAATGATATGAATGTTTACGGGCAATGGGAGTGGCCGGAACGAGGAAACGAACACACAGAGATGAACGCGTTGTCTCGACATTCTTCAGTGATGCGTGTTTGAGGTCAGCGTGAACGTACGTGTTTCCTGAACATAGCTGCGTAAACACAAGCGAAAAGCACCACGTGTGTGCGTCTGTGTGTTGACAACACAAACTGTCCTGTTTGTGAAATAGTCCAGCAGGTCCACTGCTGCACTTGATTGTGTTTAACTCAAGGATTATTTTCCTTCAGGATGATAGTGACAAAGGCCAAAGATAAGGGAGATCTACAGTGACACAGCTGAATCAGAAGTGTTTTCTGACGGTTGTGTTTTCCACAGCCTTGTTCCAAATTCAATATAGGAGTATATGTACAGCACTGACGTTCATGCATCTAGACTCTGACCTTGCACTTAAAAGGAAGCTCCAGGCTCAGCACAGCTGGGAGTTACAATAAAAACTTTACCATCAATGGCGATGTTCTGTGAGGGGGTACTGCTCAGATACACAGTCACTGCCTGCTTCTTTACACATGTATGTTCAAGACGGCCGCAGTGTTCAGAGAATCCGACTGCACTTACACTAGACTACATCATCATGTGACGGCGAATGTTATTGACATGATCGGTGGTAAAACTACAAAGTCCAGAAGATGGACTACAAAATGCTTCATCTGAGATACTTACTAGATACTCCCTGTGCGCTCTGACCGTGTTGTTTAATGCAGGAAATATAAACACGGACAACCCGGTGAAAGATATGACTTCATTATCAACATCAGAATTCAAATAATAAATGAATATTGTCCACCTGTCACTGAAGTCAGATGAAGTGTTTGTTATGCTGGTATGGTCGCTCACCCTCCTGTCCACTCATGTATAAACATATTCATTATTATATTAATTATAATTAATATTAATCAGCAACGGTAACTTCATGATGATCTACAGGACGCTGCATGTCACAGTTACAAACAGTTTTTACTGTGTGTGAACGCAGCTCCACAGTCAACAACAGAACACACTTCATGATCAGAGTTTTTACATCACATCAACACGTATGTTCATATTCACACACTCTCTGCTGCAGGCTGCATCACACTGTTTAAATAAATGATGTTTTTTAATGTCTGGTTGTGAATGTTTTTTTGTCGCTGCCGCAAGGACCCATGGGACGGCATTACTTCCTTTCCTTTCCTAAAGGATGGGGGGTGTATCCTATGCTAAAGGAGATAATAAAGGAAGCATTGAAGCTCCTTTCCTTACAGTTAGAGAATTCAAACAGCTCTTATCATGGTGGCTACATTAATACTTCCGGGTCATTTCACTCAGTGAGGAACCTTCATGTGCAAAACTGACTATTCGACTGACCCCTATGAGTAATTGTGAGGGCTGCTACAGTCATCTATGTCCAGGCCTCACTGATGACTGTACAAAAGCACAACTTTAGAACTTTATTCAAACTGGATCAGCTTCAACTCTACGTGATAAGAGAATTTACTAACGGACAAATAGCTTGAAATGACTTGCTAAAGTGGCTAAGTGATAAATAACTATGAGCAGAGGCTTTAGGACCAAAAGGAATAACGTTACACTACCGAGGTGATTTACAGACTTTCCTGATGGAAAGATTGAAGTAGCAAACGGTTAACTCTCGTTAGCTCAGTCAGCTCCGTAGGTAACCGAACCGACCCAGCACAAAATGCCAGGAGCCAAACCCGGCAAGAAAACCACCTTGATGGGCTACTGTATTCCCTGTTAGACTGACCACTGCTGGTTCTGGACAGTAGATGCTTACAGAGCTTACAGCACTAGCAGCAATACATAGCTCAGTGCCACTGGCTATTGTAAGCGCCAATCAATATCCACAACAAATACCTCCCCATCTATCAGGAGACACAGTTCATGAGAACTTTAATAAAGACAGCTTGATAATCACATTTTATTTTATTTAGCTTCATTAATTCTTGTTTGTTCAGTTTTGCACTAACCAATCATTAGTAAGCGATGAGTCCCAGTGATGGCAGATTGATAACTGTGGCATTTTGTTAGAAACTAAACTTCCATCTTGTTTTAGACATCTACCTCTGTTAAATCACCTGTGTTTTGTCTTGTTTCATCTGGTGTAAACAGACATTTAATGTCTGACAGTCATAATTAGGCCCAAAAATAGGTATTAGTCAATCAGCCAGCTGTGGCTATCCACACAGTGCTGAAGCCTGCACACTGGAAGCAAAATTTAGGTCAGCTCCTCCCACTTTTTTTAACATGGCCTCACCCATCCACCAAAGTTTTCAAGCAACGGAGCCTTGAGCGAACCCACACACCACAGCAAAACAGCTGAGGCCCGTTGGGCTGTTGGGGGTAACAGAGGGGTAAAGGAGTGGAGTGGGGGCGGTGATCAGGCTCCAGCAAAAGGAGGGCATGCTTAAAATTCAGATTTGACCCTCCTAACATGGCTCTGCCTCTTGGTGACCCCCCCGTCCTCCTCCCTCTCCCTGACTTCTGAGGAAACCTCCTCTCTGCTCCAAGAATCCTGACCATATACAGCAGCCTGCAGGATCACAAACCAACAGACCAAACTGTAGTCACATGTCTCAGCTGGCTTTGATTCCGCCCCAACGGCCGACTACAGGAATGCCGTGTCTGTGCTGCGACCCCTCTGAGCAGAGCGGCCGTTATCTATCAGCAGGGTCAGAGTTAATGCTGTGCCACTGCTATTTGTCTGCAGAGGGAGAAACAAGGCCACCTTTTAAGGAGACAAAAACAAAGGTGGTATTTTATATCTGGTACATGAGTCAGAAAAAAAAGGAGCAGATGATGGTATGTGAGCTGAGACGGGCTGTTTGGGGGCCCCCCGGCAGCAGCTGACTGTGCCGGTGTGGGTGGGTGACTACAGCCTTCCGTTATGAGTCTGCTGTTCAGGGCAGTGTGTCACATACTGGGGGAAGCACACTATCTCTCCATCACACCGTTGGCAGATAGTGCTGCAGCCGAGAATATTCACACAGCGGGGAAGTTAAATCATGGCTTATGCATCAACAGCTGAGCAGTATGGAAATATTAAGGGGGAGGTGTGCGTACATGAGGTCATGGTGATGAGTCATTGTCTTTAAGATATAATTTATGATTAAAGGAGAGCAGAAGTGTACATACATCTGCAGTTACACGCTGATAAAGTAGCTCACTATTTGACCTAAGTCAATGATTTAAACTGTTGGAAGCAAAGCCAGGTTAATGATGAGCCCTAACCAATCATTAGCGAGCAATATGTGTCAGTTTCAGTTGACACTGTTGAATGCTGACGACAGATTGATCACAGTGTAATGTGTTTTTACATTTTTGGGGGGGGCACTGCTCCGACCCAGCAAGATATAAAACACAGATAGTCAAATTCCAGACGTGAAATGTCCGCCGTAATAAAACGGGCGGGGATCACACGCTGGGAGCAGTGACAGAAGTGTTGCACACTGCAGCAAAGGCGCCAACATTACCTTGGTTTACAGTGGAAAGGAGATACGGTGGGAGGGGAGAGGAGATAAACCTCTGAGAAGGGTCTGTCAGAGAGATAAAACCAAAATATGATCTGAAAGCAGAGAAGCTAAACTGCATTCAATGGCCTGTTACGCAACTCAGTACAAAAAGAACCTTTGTATTAGACTGACAGCACAGAATAGTGCTGTGTAATTCACAGTGGCCTTTGCATAGAAAAGAGAAAGACTCAAACAAACGCAGGAATTCAAAGGGGATTGTTTACATTATGTGTGACAGTGTACAGCGGTCATATTTCTTGGCAAACAGGCATGACATGCTGTGTACAGCACCTTATTCAATTCACATGCGTAGATAACACCGTGACCTCCATCCAGTGACACACTTCGCAGCCCGGCTGAAATACATCTTTTGCTCACGTTGTCTGTTGCATTCTCTCTCTCTCTCTGTCGTCGTTGTCAATCACACTTGTACACACTTGTCCGCAGCTCGAGAGTGTGTCACGGTGTAACCGATGCTTCTTCCCACACACAAAGCCGTTGAACCTAGTTTCTCATCCAGTCCGATCCAGTTTGTCACAAAGCAGGCAAACAACAGGCCTCAGGTAAGTGAGACCTGAGAGGATCCTGAGTGGACATTCCAGAGAGCCTTGTGTGAGAGTATTTCTGAGATCAGGTGTCAGAAGGAGAAAAGAAAAACCCTTGGTCGTTTCCTAACAGAGTCACAGGTCAAAGCAACACTGGACTAACATCAGAGGAGCCACGCTGGGAGATGCATTGGCCAGATTCTTGCCTAAAAGAACAGAAACACAACGGAACACAATCCACATCCAGAATGTTGCAGTGCAGGAGGAATATATATATTATATATATTATCACAAAGACACAATATTGTTTCTGCTGCAAAGAAGTGACTTTTGTTGGAGGTCATGGTCATCTTGGCCTGTTCGCTCATGTTGAAATTATGTCACTGCACTTAGTTAGTTGTAAGTAGTTCTAAACAAAAGAATTGAAGAACAGAATAGAAGAGCCTATGATGGCACTAGACACAAAAGGGAATGTCATTTTGTACAATTCATCCTGTGTGGAGAATGAATATCTGAACCACATTTAAAAGCAATAATCACCAAAATGATGAAGATACACCTTCTTAATGACATGACATGTTCAGCCTATTTCAGCCAAACTAAGTGCAGACCAACCTGCCAGCAGGTCAACATTGTTGATATAATAAAGTAATAAATGTGTATAAGTCTGAACATGGTTATGTTTGGATTCTGGTTTTGGTTTGAGTTTTTTAAGAACAGCATTGGGTCTAGCTGGGATTTCCTCCTCTGTCTCTAACTATAGTGGATCCATATAAGCACATAGTGGATGCAGGTGCAGAGATGCTTGTGACTGACATGTTTCAGGATATGTTATCCGTCCCCACAGTGGCTATGGCTTCCTGCCATAGACAAAGGACTGGGCCGTGAGCCTGGATTTCTCATAGGCCTCCATGTGGATCTGGTTTATTGTGCCAGCCAGGCACTAGCTCTTAGACAATAACAGTCCTTGTATCTCAGTCCATGTCTCTGTAGCTCACCATCATTCTCTATCACATGCTCTTCTTCTTCTGCCCCCCTCTCCCTCTCTCTCCCTCTCTCTGATAAGCTTTCTTCACTAGTCCTGGTCCGAAAACGATACATGCTGTAACAACTGGTCATTGTTCATGCAGACATCTGCAAGACTTTGGAGATGTGAGTCACTGTTTTGTAAGAGCAAGGAATAAGCAAGCAAAGTCTGTTGTGCAAAGTCAAATATCCAGTTTGGCAATATTGTTCAGTGGTCACAGCTTAAGGACATAAAACAGTGGAAATGTCATCACATGAGGCTTAAGTCTGAATCTGCTTTAATTCAATATTATGAAGTAATCTATGACATCCTGCACTGGTCCTCTCATTTTGAACTTCCTCAGCTGATGTTCTCTGTCCTCAGATAGTCTTGGTCTTTCAGCTGTCTACAGTCGTCTCATTGAGTTCTTCATTCAGCCTGAACTTGATCTCTGTGTTCTTGAAAACTTTCAGACTTCATTGGAATAACCACAGCATGATCCACGCTGATCCCCAGGCTCATCAGGCTTTGCCATGCTGCCTACCTAGATTTCATTCACGTATTCATCAAGTTCTCATTGGCAGTCAGAGTCCAGTTTGCAACGAACTTCTCGACCATGATGGTGAAGATGAATCTCGGTCATCATTGTTTTGTGAAGTGTATCAAGTCTGTGTGAGAGTCCTCTGCCATTTTGCATATAGACACACGTAGACACCCCATTCACGTGCGGAAAGAGCGCACATGAGCTCTAAGTCATCACTCAGCTTTAATTCATGTTGATCCTAAATCTATAACAGCCTGTGCCAACCACTCCTTATATATATAATTTTGAAGCAATACATAGGACCTGGACGCAGGCCATGGTTTTGTAAGGATAAGAAATATTTGGTGAGCTTGGATGAGGATTTTAAGGTGAAGACAAGGTGAAGTCTTTGTTATGCCTTCATGGCTCTTCTTGGTAAAGGAGGTGTAAATGCAAAACTATGAACAGAAAGTGATCAGATAAGCCACACTGCATCTGATCGTGGTCCCCAGAGGATGAAACCTACCAATCCTTCATTTAGTGCACCAGCACGTCAACATGATGATGCCTGGTACTTTTGTTTCTGAACAATCTGGAAAACATTCTCATCTGTCAATCACTCACTCACTTTGTGTTTTAGTGCTACTACTACTTGTTGAACATGGTGAATCAGCATGTCACCATTACTGAATTCCTGGAGTATTGTAACAAAAATAATTTCCCTCTGGGATTATTCAAGTATTTCTGATTATAACTGTGAGCGTGTTATTGTTCCAGTATAAACTCATTGAGCTGGCCTGGCAGCTTCTTTTGACCAATAAACATGAATAATTATAGATAATAGCTTCAATCAGCCGATATATTATCCTGGGTTAATCATCACCTGACAATCTATCGGCTGGGCTCAGCCAGAGAAAACCACTTACCAATCTAGGTCAAAGCGTTCCTTACAGTCGATAACAGCGTTACACACCCAACCTTTATGTGGAGCCACAATGACTTTGTTACGTTACTTGATTGATTTGCTTTCAGTTTCACTTTATTAACATCGCTTATGAGTGCTGCTAACGAGGTCCCTATAACCAGCAGGCTTTACATGATACACACTCAGTGTTAAATGAAAGCAGACAGGAGCACAGTTCATACAGCTTATTACAAACCGAGGATGCACAAAATGATGTCATCATTGCATTATCCTCACATCAATACGTGGCAGCATGAACAGTCATTTTATTACATTCAATATTTTGAATGTTTTATAAGAATTATATCCAATCTCTTGCAATAAATGTGTCAGAACCTTTACTGCTCTAGTTTCATTGATGATTCATGAACACACCCATCCACACACACACACACACACACACACACACACACACACACATTTATCCAAGAAGAAAGCACTCAACCTAAGAATTTATTAAAGATCAGGGTTATGTCTCAACAAACTATACTGTAACTGTAACTGTGTTTGTCAGGGCACACACACACACACACACACACACACACACACACACACACACTGTATCTTATGGTTCCCTTAAACTTCTGGGAAAGAATCACCAAATATGCGTGGGCTTGTTGTAGTGCCACGTGAGTTGTTGGTTAAGTAGGTCAGTCAGTAAGTCAGGAGTGGCAGGGAAGGAGTGCACAAACACAAGCTAACTCCACTACCTCATACAGTGGATTAGTGTCAACAGGCCCATCCATCTGTCTAGAGCTGTCCTGGTTCAAGTGACCGTAAAGACAGCTCGTGTTCCTGCCCCCCCCCCATAAAGCCACACAAGCACAAATGTACCTGTGAGGAGTGTACACAAAGATCAAAGTGTGTACGTACATATTGGAGAATGTGCACATACGTACAATCTATGCACACACACAGAGTGCGTGGTCAACAGCACACTGAGACAGGCCAGTAAGGTTACACCTGTAGCCCACAATGCTGAATTAGTGTGAACAGCCGGCAGACAAAAGGAGTACTTCCTGTTTCGTGTATAGAGTGTCAAAGGACAAACTGAACTGAGACAACAACAGAAGGGAAGAGGGGGAGGACGAGGACGAGGAGGGGGGGGGGGCTTCCTGGTACAATCACCTCATAAACAACCATTCAAGAGTGCACTGACTGCTGGCAAATATATGGATATATGGAGGAAGTGTCCAGTTGCAGTGCAGTAAAATGATAAAAGCTGCAGTGAGGAGGAGTTCTGCAATTTTCACAAGCGATTTCACAGATTTGAAGTCATTTCTGACCACTTGGTGGCAGCACACACAAGCTGTAAACACAACATGGACAAAGAATTTTTTTTATGCTGATGCCAAATGTGTCTGCAAACATTAGCAAATGTATGTCTCCATCATCTAAGGAATGGAAGTCAAATATTCACTCCCTTCTCTCTATATTTTTCAGGGATGCGAGCACAAACTGAAAATACCCCAAATGGCAACCTCTGTGTCTGTGAAGTGAAGGCAGTGTGGAAGTTTCAAAAACTGCAGTTCCTCTTGTCGTCCACTTGAGGCTGGCTCCAGAAGTGAGTCAGTCTCCATAAGTCCCCATGTTCAAATGTCCAACTTCACAGCAGAAATAAACATGTTTACAGCCTGGTACAAAAAACAGTTTTGGTCTCTGTAGCTAATTTCCCCGTTCATGACAACTGTACTGAGGGTGAATTTATATACAACTCATCTGTTCACATTATATTGAGGCTTAAAGTTATACATAGTTACTTCCATTACAGGTGGTTTGTTTCATTCAACCTGCCTCGGCTCCACCCACACTAGATTAGCTGGCACTCGGCTGAGGCAGGACTGCCAGGATGGCAGCAGCCAGAACCATCACACTGAGCTTCAGAAACCTGTGAGTGACGTCACAGAAACTACGTCCATGTTTTATACAGTCTGTGGTTTACCCCCCACCGCACCCCTGCTCACCAGAGAGAGATTCACGTGGCTGCATGAATATGAATATGTCCTTGAATTATAAAGTTCATCACAATGAAATACTTTTAATATCAACATTTGTCTGCATTTGCATTGTCTGTTTCTATTACAATCTAGCAACATCAAAACAGGAAGAAAGTGATAATATCGTATAGCCAGAAGCAGAACTTAGCAATTCAACGATCCTGGAAACAGTTTCATCTTTGTTAAATAAAAACTCAACTTGTATGAGAAGGCGAGTAAAAACTGACTTCAGGCAGGGGGATTCATCAGGCGAGGGGAAAAAACACTGAATGCTGCGTTTTGATTGTAGAACTTTGCTCTTTCTTCTTAAGAACTGATGTATACATTTTTAGAAAGTTATTATATTGGGCATTAGGGAAGTCATTAGATGATATATTATATCAATAAAAACTCATTGGAAAGCAGTAACATGTCGGAAAGAGGCTGGAGAGTCTCCCAGAGTCAGCTAGTTAATTTTTTCCTTAACAGAGAGCACATCGCCTTGATATGTTGATAACAGGAACACACCCCAACAATTACATAACTGAATCCAAATATTAAAGTAGTGTTTCTGTTTGCAATGAGCAGATGTTTACACCATGTTTGGAATAAACCGCTGAAGCAGCGTTAGCTGCCTGCTGAGATGTTTATGCAATGTTGCACTTGTTGTCAGGAAAAGCTGGAGCGTGCTCAGTGACAGTGAAACAACAAAACACAGCAGAAAAGATAACAGAAGCAGAGAGGGAGAAGGAGTCATGGCAGTCTGGCAAACACACTGCACATATAAGTCAGTGAGCCTTGAGCCGGAGGCAGAAGTGCTATAAGTGTACACAGTGACAGCAGAGGAGTCAGTTTACATTAAGGGCCTCCCTGCTCCTCCTCTGCCACTCATTCCTTCCTCCTCTAATCCAAACACCTGGTGGAGGGAGGCGGGCCAACAGCAGGCCCCATGTGAGTGGCTGCTCACATGCAGCCGGCAAGCAACGTGTTACAGTAACACCTTTACTGGGGCCAAGGCGGGCAGTTACGTAAAGCACACACACGCACACACACACACACACACACACACACACACACACATATATACACATACACACACACATATATCTTATATACGTGTGTGTGTGTGTGTGTGTGTGTGTGTAACAAATATATAGGGCAAAGTGGAACGGAGAGGATCTACAGTATCAGCTGTTGTTTGTGTTTCCTGTCTCACTGCTTACACGCCGCGTTTAAGTGTGCCACCATAAGCTCCCATCATTGTTAACACACCAGGTTGGCTGCCAAGGCAACATAATGTGCGAGTAGTTTATGTTCAACAGGTTTATTGGAAGTGAGATGTTTGCAGAGGAGGTGAGAAATCCCAAAGTGTGATTTACAAGAATTTAACACAAATAAAAATGATAGTTGTAGAGCCATACAAGGACTGAGACATATTTTTTTTGGCAGATTAACTTGAGGTTCTCAGGGTTCACAGGGTTTTTCAGGGTCTTTCTGTGACCGACATAACTGGAGGGACTAACAGAAAAGAGACCAGACTAGAGATAAACATAAGACTTCTGCAAGTGAGAAAGACAGGTTAAGCTGGGATTTTACCGAGAGTATATGGGTCACTGAACCTGTAGCACCAGGTTTTTTCAGACCCTCTCATAATGCTGCAGATGACAATTAACAGTACAGTTCAAACACGCCACGAGCAAACACATGCTAGAATATCTTGGAGTCTTTGTTACAGTCTTGCTTGTAGAAGCTGTGGTACTGAAGTCATGCAGCTGGGTGAGAGGCATCTTAGATTTGATATGACGTCCGATTCCGTCCTCAACCAAATTTCTGAGAAGCCCTTTCTAAGAAGGCCACAGGAATTTGTGGCAAAAGTCGTTGCAGCTCCCAAACAGCTCCTGCACAGACAGCTCCTTATTAATAGCAGCTACAGGATGAGTAGTTGGAGCATGTTTACATTTAGCTTGAGCAAGACTCATGAGTTGCAACAGAGGCGCTGAAAGCTCTCCTGCAGCAGTATAAGCTATATTTCATCACAGCAGAAAATAAACACTGTGTGGAGAAAAAGCATTGTGAAAAAAAAAAACAGTTCATCTCCGGCTTGTTCAGCTTGTTATTTTTTAGGAGAAACTAGGTTACCGACAGGTACTTGCAACAGGGAAAATAGTCACTCCATTGTCTGTGAAGCAACAGGCAGAGCTGAGGAAATGGGTGGATTCTTGGTAAAAGGGTGAAGAGAAAAAAAAAAAAAGAACCAAGAGTGGGAGAGAGAGAGGGAGAGGAAGGGTGAAGGACAGCACGTGAAGGCAGGGAGTGTGTTGTCTAAGAGCCATGTGCTTGGGCCAGGCGTGTGAGTGGCTGTTCACGTCACTGTATGACTCATGCTGCAGGAGGCCGGCGCTCCACACACATCTCCATTCACATACACACTAATCATCCATAAAGGTAAATGTGTGCAAGTACGCCAACTGTCTAAGAATAGACGAGGTGCGCACACGGGCATGTACAAAATGTACTACACACGAATAAAAACAGCAAATGCTGCGACCGGAAAGGCCAGGAAGGTACGAGGAACACATTAACCTTCCTTCAAGTGAACTGAGGAAAATAATGGAAGGAAGTGTATTGAAGTCTCTCCTGATTGGGTGATGAACATATCATCTCAGAGATGAGTCAAACAGGTCACAACAGAGCCTGAGCCGAGAGCTGACACACTTCAAAACATCCGCTCTTCATGGACGCATTAATAAACATCTGCTTCTGAATAATTACTGATAAGTATGACACAAAAAAGAACTGTGTGAAGTGTTTACAGACCGTGACGTCACCCATTAGTTTGTGTGATTTTGAGACTTCCAATTTGGCCTCATGGCAGACACCATATGGTTTTTTGAACCACAAGTGACCATATTTGGATGAGAGTGTGGAGCATTGTTACACCTCGATCCTGACTGGACGTGACTCATGTTAGCGTGTTTTCAGTCACGCCCTTTAAAGCATATCCTGCTTAAACTAAAGATAGAGAGATCATAAACTCACATAAACTGTTTATTGAGGTCATAAATCAAGTAAGAAGTAACCTCTTTTTTTCACAAGACTTTATACAATCGGACTTTTTGCCACCTGTGGTGTCGCCCCCTGCTGCCCATTAGAAAGAATGCAGATACAGACAGACACATCAACTTTAATTTTCAGACCCAGCAGCATCACCTCGATGTATAAAGTCTATGGCTTAACTGCAGAGCAGCAACATACAGTGATATGTAATATTTATTCATTAATGAATATATAATTATTTTTGTCATATACATGACAAAAAATAATATATCCCAGATATCCCATATATATATATATTTATATATAATCTATTAAAAAGCTATATGGTATTATGGTATTCAGACTTTAGCTGTGGCTTCTGAGACTGTATTCTGGTCAATGCTTATTATCACCTCTTTCTCTCTCTACATAGACTGTTGCAACCAAAGCCCACTCAAATGTGATTGATCAATACTACTCGGACTACAACCGGAAACCAGAACTCTCCTGGTGCCAAACCCACGGTCCACGCCTACAGAGCCAGCATTCACATACAGATATGTGCTTATAGGGATTAGAACTTATATTAATACTGTATGTGATACATATGTGTGAAACGTGCTGTATGTGCACATGTACTGTGATCTAAATTCGTCAGTCAAAGTCTGGCAGACATTTCCACACAGGTGACGTCTGTCCTCTCTTGGACTGCATGGAAGCATCCGGTTTCCACAGCCAAAGTCTTAACTGAGCACAAATAGACCTCTGAGGAGTCACATATTGCTTGGCATGGTAATGGTACTTAATAACATAATACATTCTCTGCTTCTTAATAATATTCCAATAGAGACTTAAAATAACATGTCTAAATATAAACCAAATTTAGATAATAACTTCTCCATGCCTGTTCAGCCTTTGCCAGAAGAATTACATCAGCCGCAAGAAGAAAAGTACCAACTCTAAAATTAGAAAGTCTGATCTCAAAACCTGCTGGCTCAATTTCAACTATTAAATCATTGATATAGAGTGTAGAGCAAAGTGTAGGGGAGAGCTGATCTACTGGTTTCACACCAAAAAGAGATGAAAACCAATAGTTTCTTCATTAGCACACAACCGGGGCTTCATACAGAGCTTTCACAAAGAGCTTTGTACCATTTCTCAGCTATGTCAGATTGAAATAGTTTAAAGCTAAGAAGATCACCTGGAAGGATTGGTGAAAATTAACATTCAAATGAGTTATTAAAAGCATGAAGAGAGAGGCAGCAACACATCATTCCAGTGATAGACTAATACAATAATATAAGGGAGAGAGCTTCCAGTGTACGACAAGGGATTCCTGGAGAGAAAGAGGTTAACAATCCTGATCAACATCCCACATTCATCTCGGAGGTGAGGGTGGAAAGCCGTGCATAACTGACGTGGGCGGCAGAAACATCTGTATATGAGTTTAAACATGCGTGCAGGGGCATGAATGTGACATTTAGCCCTTCATACTTATGCATGAGCATGTGCGCATGCATATGGCACGAGTGATCTGCACCCAGCCACAATCTGAGGGCATGACTGTCACTCATGGTGATTCAATGTTTGTATACATGGTGTGATTTCTTTCCCCTGTGTGTGTGTGCGTGCGTGCGTGCGTGCGTGTGTGTGTGTGTGTGTGTGTGTGTGTGTGTGTGTGTGTAGGATCAGTAAACTACAAGGTCTGAGCAGAGCCACAGGCCTTTGAGCTGCCTTTGTTCGAGCTTTTACAGCCACTAGCACGTGGCACATTTATATAGACGTTGAAAACATGGCAGTAACTCACAGACCTCAACACACATGTAATATTAGACACTCACAAACCAGGCCGGCACATGCATGCCTCCTTTCCTGCTGGCTCTGAGCTAAGGTGGGGAGGTGGAGGACGGGGGGTGGCTGCCCAGGTGAGGCAGAGGGCAGCTGTTTGTCACAGAGCTGGAGGTCAGAGGAAGCGGTTAGGTAACATCCTCACGGCTTCCACACCCTCACATGTCCGCAATCAGGTGGTTATGAAACGACCAAAACAAAACAACAGGGGTGTTTATAGAAAGGTAAGGAGGATTCTTCAGCTTTCACCCGCTGATCTTCATCCTGGTGTAAATACAGATACAGGATTGGGATCTTCCTGACAGCTTTATTTTATCATCCTCATTTCCTTCAAAAGCAAAAGCACCGAGCTCAGGCGAAGTCATGTCAACAGTTCATGACCTGATGAACTGAATATTACATTATTATTATTATGACGAAACCAAATGCTCAACAGGCCAGAGACTCCATGGAATTGTGACTTCATCACAAGTTACACACCTCTCCCACTTCCTCAAACAGGCTCGGGTCACCAGAGGTGAAGATCATCGATTTTATTGACACCTGAACTCCGTGTCTCATCAATCCTCATTACCGACCTGCTACAGCGATTTCCTGGACAAATCCAGATAAGACCTTGAATGTCTCGTGTGGCCTTAAGGTCACCACCCCAGAAGGTGGATGAATGCCAGTCTGGATCTCTCAGGGCTGTATCGATGCAATGTGTACTTTCCGTGCCTACATGGCAGCTCACACACACACACACACACACACACACACACACACACACACACACACACACACACACACACATTCAAGCTCACGGCCGGACATCACAGGCATACATAATGCATGAGAAAGTATGAGATGAGGGGGGCAGTGTCCTGTTTCTCCTCTAGAACTGCTGACCTGTGCATCCCCACAGCCTCACCCACTGCTCTTTCACACACACACACACACACACACACACACACACACACACACACACACACACACACACACATGAGGCAAGTCCTCATCTAATGAATCCAAACCCGTATCCCCTCTGCTGAGTGTGCGTCTACTGCAGCCAAGTGCTGCGAGTGGGTAAATGGGCCAGTCAACAGAGGACAGGCTCTTTACAGAAATCCCCTACCGCACTTATCAGGTGAGCGTCGGAGCACCTGGACTCGGTCCATGAAGATGTTATTATGATT
Source organism: Larimichthys crocea (assembly GCF_000972845.2). Classification (NCBI taxonomy): domain Eukaryota; kingdom Metazoa; phylum Chordata; class Actinopteri; family Sciaenidae; genus Larimichthys; species Larimichthys crocea. Next base: position 12,940,229 of record NC_040022.1, read on the forward strand.
TCAGGGTTATATAAAAAAAATCAAGGCCAACTTCACATTCAGGTTTGATGGAATGAGGTGGAGCAGACGACGCCCGGAGCCTTTAGGTTGTGTAACAAATGCACCTGAATGTTGTTACACAGTGAAAAGGTCTACACACACACACACACACACACACATACACACTAAACTTATTAATTTAATTAATTCATAAAAGTTTTAGGGGACCTGTTTTTATTGTCCCCATACCGTCAGAGGTCCCCATGACACACACACACACACACACGACTGCCGCTGCTAGCACAATACTGCCGCCGTGTGGCGTCTCCACGCTATCACACGCTGCACTACGTGACCCCACACAGAGGCTGCGCACACACGGAGGCCTGGCGCCATCTTGTGGCGTTGGTTCATTGACGCTCCGGTCGTTGGAGTTTGTGAGTGTCTGCCTCGAGGTCAAACGTTGGAGAAACGTTTATTCAATGTAATAAAAAGTATGATATTCAAAAGTAACGCCTGTTTTAAAAACAGTAAAAAGAAAAAAGCCTCGCGCAGTGGAGAGGCTGTTGCACCACGCGCGAGCGACTGTAGGGGTCAGTGACGTCAAAACCAAACCAAACTTTTTTATATTTAACTTTAAGATGGAAAATGAAGGAAAATATTTCATAGTAAATTATTATTGATAATATTATTTTCAAGTGTGATGGTCTTGAAGCATTCTTCACTGTTGAATGAATATTTAGTGATGAGAAGTGAGCTCAGCTCACCAAGAAGAGCCGGATCTTCATTTTGTTTAGTGCTGTTTTGACTTATGATTTATATGTGTTCACATATATCACTTAAACTATTCAATACATTCTTTGTACTGACATATTCAAAAGTACAAATTACAATTGTTTTCATTGCATTTACAAACCCTTGTAACTCTCTGAAACCACCCAATCAATGCACTGACCTTTCTGTAGAACCACTCTGCTAAAAAACAGATAGAAACACCCATTAAACACTTAAGCATAGCAATGAAATAAAAAAGGACAGCTTGGACATTCATGCATGCATGGAATGCCTGTAGAAAAACGTCTCACAGACAGGAGCCGGCTCCTACCGTTCACTTTAAAGGCTCTTTGAATCGGCTTGTATCACTAATGTGGATAATATGAAAGACCTTTGTGACCCCAGGACTCATGTTGGAGAGTGTTTGGCTGAAGTTGGTGACATGATTTAGACTTTTGAATGCAGAGCTCTGCTGTCTGGGACATGTGTTGAGGATATTGAAGCGTGTTTAGTAAATAGAAGCAGACACACTACAGGTTTACAGTTTCACTCTATAAATAGACTCAGCCTCTCGGAAGATTCTTGTTTTCTTTTTTATATATATATATTTTATTTCAGTCTTATTGGAATATAGCTTTGGTAATGGCATATGAAGGGTTACATTTGAGGTTCAAAAAAGAAAAAAGACATTTTTTTCAAACAGCGCACCACATACTTCTCTATGACATTATTGATCATTATTATTATTGATTGATTTTTTGTCAGGGTATTTCAGGGCTGTTAGAATAAATTAAAAAGTCCATATGTGACAATGAGTCAACACAAACACTGATTTAAATTGTATTCTTTGTAAGTAACTTAATAATGATGATAAAGGAAACACTGTCTTCATGACTCATGGCATTAGGCTTAACAGCAGAAAGCAGTCAGACAAACTGGGCTGATAAAGTGTTTATTAGAAGTTGTCATTACAGTGTGGAAATATCCATATTCTGGATTTCTTTTTAAAACTGTTTATTTCTCTTTGTTTTACAGCTGTGACATTTGTCTTCATCAACCACAAGCGTGAACAAAAAGCAGTTTTTAAAAGCCAAAAGTCTATTCAGGTCTCAGCTGAGAGTGTGAGGAGGAAGTTTTTGAGAAAGAGTTTGTTTCAACACCCCACATCCGTCGGGATAGTGTAGGTAGAAGAGGTCAATGAGACGTCTGTTCTATTCTCTCAACAGCCCTTTACCAAGTGTGTCTGTTCATTATGTAACTCTTATTATGTAAAACTTCCTGGAGCTTTAAACTCAGAGGAAATATGATTATTATCTGAGTGGACGTCATTGAAATGATCACATCTACAGTTCCTCGTTAGGCTTCAAAATCAAGCCATTTATGCAGCAGTTACATCCAGGCTTCACAAGTCTGAACTTCGTTTGCCCTTCCTAAGCACCGCCCCTTTTTGGTCTGTGCTCCAATAAGAGTTGAGCGAGCCTCATCAATTTTCCAATTCCAATTTTTTATGAATTTTTTTTCAACTTTCCTATACTCATAAGCCAACTAGCACATGACACATGAGCCTAGCATGTAGCATATCTACATACAGGAAATTAGAAAGTCAACTGAGGCCTGCTCGACTGTGATTGGAGAACCCGAGCAAAAAGGGGCGGTGCTCAGGAAGAGTCAATTTGTTAAATACAATTAGTTAAAAAAAATAATTTCATCAATTTTCAACATTTGAAATATTCTCGCCATTCATCAGAAAATAAGACATCTCTAAAGTTACAACTTGACTGGATCAAAGCAGTTTAAAAATAAACTTTTTATCAACTTAAACTTAAAGCCACCTGGTTAGTCGTGATGAAGTGTTAATCAAATGAAGTAGCAATCGACAGTGGGATCAAAGTGAACCACAAAGTGACAATAAATAGAAAACATAATTAAAAAAAACCTTCACTCTAACAGAGCACGACAACAACAGTTCACCCTTATCGTCGTGTCATCTAGATATCCATTTGTGCGCGAACATCCCATCCTGTCCATCAAAGTCTCTGCAGTTGCTGCCATGGTTACCTTGGCTCTGGAATGCCATCCTTCCAGTCAGTGCAGCTGGTCGCACGTGATGAAAATCACAGCAATGCCGGAGGAGCCGGGCTGAAACTCCACCAGGACCACTGTGAGCCCTGATGAGAACGTCCACACCCACTCCACAGATGGAGCTGGCACAGAAACACAACCTGCCGGCGAGGTCCCAAGAGTTCATTACCTTCACACAGCGGCTGACCTCCATTCCCTTTTTAACACACAGGTTATTAATGGCACCCAGCTGCATTGGGAAATGGCCAGTCATTTCTCAATGTTCACATATAAATAGGTGGCTGATGTTGGCACGTGTTACCTCTTTGGTAAAAAAAAAAAAGAAAAGAAAGATGAACCAACATATTTCTTTAAAAACAATCAGACAAACTTCATCATCCAGGTGCAGAGTTTGTAGGCAAGCTGCTACTTTGTGTATCGTCCCAGACTAGACGTGGCGGTCAGTGGTTTCTTCTGGCCTTTGGAGAATTGGCGCAAAACAAAGTCAAAGTTTGCCGTTGTGGACATAGCGTAGAAGACATTTGCTTTGTCGGGTATGAGCAGCTCTGAAAACAGAAAGAGAAAAACAAAGTGTCAGAAAGGTGTGTGTGTTTTCTTTCTCTTTTTCTTTCGATAGCAGCAGTCACACTCTGTCCTCACCTCTTCCCTGGGAGATGACCTGTGTCAGGGTGAAGTCCCTCCAGTTCATGTGCTCGAGGTGATGCTTCTCCAGAGCTCTTTGGATCACCTGTGCAGTTTTGTCCTGACTGGTCAGCTGTGAAAGAAAGAAACATAAACACTATTATTAGAACACACTTTTAATGACAGCGGAAGTTTTTGCTTCCAACTGCAACACAGATAAACTCACCAGGATGCTTTTGTACATGTTGCCGTTGTTGCGGCCCAGATCCACGCTCACCCTCACTATGCAGGAGTCGGCCACCTGTCGGTTATACACCGGGAGGGAGGTCATGGACACGGAGCGCTTGTGGTGGGAGGACACGGCGGGCTTTGGCCGAGCACCGCTGCAGGACGTGGCTGGAGGACAGGGGTCCGTCTGGCAGTCAGAGGAGGAGCTGGAAGGAGTCAAGGAGTCTGGAGAAGAGGCCGCGGAGGAGCAGGGTGAGGATGAGGATGATGAGGACGAGGAGGAAGAGAAGGCATCGGACACATTGTTGCAGGAGCTGTGAAAGGACTGCAGAGGAGAAGAGAGGATACTGATGAAACTCCGCTGATTGAGGGTTAGTTTCGAGGATCTTTGTGAAGGAGATTATGCGAGTTTCATTCAGTGTATTTGAGCTCTTATTAGAAATGCTCGGGGGGGGGTTGTTTGACTTCTTAAAACAGGGCGATTGTGCTCAGCACAACATCCACTATTTACACTTCACAAACAGAGGCCTGAGACAAAGGCACGGTGTGACAAAGCTTCCAACAAAGACATCACTGTTAACATGACTGAGGACAAAGGACAGACAGAAAACAAGAGACAAGGAGGCAGAAACACACACAAACACACAAACAGCTTGTTCACCTGCAGTCTGATGGAACAGGCTGTGTTTGGGGAGGAGAGATCCTCCATCTCAGATCCACTGGATCCAGAAGATGTAACGCTGATCTGGTCAGCTGGGAGTTTTTTAGATACATCGCTCACTGTCAGGAGACTGAGGACAAAAAAACAAACATAGATTCCATTTATGTTGTGGCAGAAACTGGGTCAGCAAATGCTGTTTGTCCCACTGCCATATCCAGTCTTTAAGTGTTTTATGTGGAGGTCTGTGTGCACAGTAAAATGTATATGTACTGTGTATGTTTGAATATTCAAACAACACCAACAGCGTGATACTCACGAGGAAAGTTTCTTGGTTAGTGTGCGGTGGCTCCAGGGAGTTGGCGAGCACAGGTCCTCCGGAGGCTCCAGCTGCCTCGACAGTTCATAACTGCAACAAAAACAGAAATGAGTAAAAGAAACAAAAAAAACACTAATCCTAAAACAGACAGTTTCCACTTTATCTGAATAGTTTTGTGAAATGTTAAAACAAATCAGTTCCATTCCAGCAATAGAAAGTTAATTTTAATAAATCAGCTCTGAACACAAGAGTCTGATTCTGATGGACAGAGAGGGCCCATGTACTGTCAGAGCAGCCAAAATGTGCCATGGTACCACGTCAAGTAACTAACTCTAATACATGGTGGGAATTCAGGTGGAAGGTAATAATAAGATTCTTTAGGACACCAGTGATCATATGGGACCCATGATCACTGGGTCCCATATGAATAATGCTGGAGAAGATGTGGGACACAAATTGGTTACTTGGATACTTTGAACATGCCCTAAACTGATTTTTTTTTTAGGTTTTTGAGGCACTTGGAAAAGTATTTCAGAAGAAATTTATAAAAGATCCTAACATGGTAATGCTGGGACTAATACCAAATGACATAATTGGAAGAGGAAAAAGGTGACTGATTGCAGCTCTTAAATGTATATAGAGATATATAAGATAAGATATATTTGTTAACAGATGGAGACCTGCCATGACAATACTAATGCAGTAAAAGTCGTATTATTATTACTCAAACTGAAATAAAAAAGGTACAACCTGGCTGAGCTGAATGATTATATCAGTGTGATAATGTCCCTTCTGCAGTACAAACACAGAGGAAACTGATTCAAATATCTTGTTAAGTTTCATTTTGGATACATACACAGCATTGTGCATGTTTATAGTAATCATATTTTTTTTATTTTGTTTTGTTTCAGAAGGCTAACTGAATAGAATGATGTAAAGTCTGATGACTTTGTGATATATTTTTATAACATGCCATACTAATGGGTTGAGCATATTGATAATTCATTATATGAATTATATGCTATCAATATATGCTGGTACAAATTTTCTCTCATGTCTGCATGTTTTTCTTCACCATCAAGAGTTCCATAGTAACATGTCAATGAGGAGGAGGAGATTCTCACTGTAACCAAGAGAGGAACTCAAGTCTGGACCAAGAGGACCCAGAACCTCCACAGATAAAAGAGGAACAGGAGGAACCCTCCACTAATCAGAAAGCAGCAATCAGTGAGAGCAGCTCGAACTGAAGCTGGAGTCTGAGACCTTTATGTTGACTCCTAATGAGGAAAGTGACCACACTGAACCAGAACCAGAACCAGAACCAGAGAGAACTCTCATGTAGCTGAGAGCCAAGAGCAGAACAGATGTGAGCATAAAGACTCTGGATCAGTGTCAACACCAAAGGAAAGATGTTGCATAAGCACTGACATTTTGGAAGGCGCATGAGGTCACATACAGGTGAGCCTCACCTGACTGCAAGATGGTTTGTTACACTGAACCATCTGAAAAGTCATTGACACTGTTTGTAAATGGGCACGCACTTGCCAAAAAATCATGGCAGATGACTGGATGAGCCATCCATTTCCAGACCTCGACCAATCAGGTCAATGAACCACATTACATAATCAAACTCCTCCCACAGTCAGCTGAGAGGACAGTGAAAACATGTTTTCATTGTCGATGTTTGCTTCTTCCTTCAGTGAAAAATTACTCCCCAGTTATGTAACTGATGCTAGCAGCATCTATGCTAACCTCTTTAGCGGTTGCCATTGTCACCTCACATGATCAAGTCTTAAACACGCTCACAGCTCATGCTGTAGCTGCCAGCAGTTCCTCGTAGCTCGTTTCATGTGAGCGTGGCTGTCTAACGAGGTGACATTCTCATCGTTTGTGTTCAAAACACACAAGAACTGTGAAAAGTGAAGAGGCACATGATTGCAGCACTTAAGAGAAAAGTTTGTCTCAAATCTACTTTTTTTTATCTTAGTTTTTTAGTTTTAGATAAAAATACCTGGATTAACATTTCTGAAATACAGTTATTTACAAGTATCAAAATCAAGGCAGCTGTTTTTAAGTAGATCCATAAATTCTATTTGACTATTATAAAGATGCAGAAAACTTCTCAAGATAAAAATAATAATCCAACTGTCCTAAATGTAAAGGAAGGAACATTTGTGTATCTGTTTTGGTGATGCAATGTGCTGTGAAGTTTCTGGTTCATTAGATTCATAGAATTTGACTTGAACCCGTGCATCTGTGTATGAAATGGCATGCCCGATGTTCAATCAGATCTGTAAAAACTGCAGAGTACTAATCACTAGAAGACATTTTACCAAGAAATACAAGCATACTGTTATTTTAGAAGAGCCTTTTAAACAGGTGATGCACAGTGAATGTTCCTCTGTCTCTGAGCCTTTGTGGATCATGTTAATGCCATTTACTGTATTTTTGTTTTTCTTTCTTCTTTTTCCTCTTCTGTACAGGTGCAAGGGCATGTACAGGGTGCATACAAGTGTATATTTAAGTGTATATATTATATTGTATGTCCTTGTTTGTGTGTTTTTTCTTAGCTTGTCATTTTTTCTTCATATCAATATTATTATCAATTTAAAAGGCTCCAACAGTGACAGATTTACACTCAGTATGACATTATGATCTATGAATACAATATGTTGTTTTTGATGTGTGCATACAGCACCTAACATCATGTTTCAGTGGAAAATTATGCGAGCAACACACCTTTATTTGTCCACACGGAGCATGAACTCTTTAACAACAGAAGAAGAATTTTTACAACTCATATTTCAGATTATGTAACTAAACTTTTATGGAGCTCCCAGCTGGCTTTGTGACACAAGGTGTTATGTAAAGGGGTAAATAAAACACTTTCTTTGGCTCACCTCTTTTGGTCAGTGAGCAGCTTGTGTCCCTGCAGCCATGCAGAGATTCTGGGATGATGGGGCAGGTTGTACTGGGAACAGGAGGCCTGCAGCACACGGATCTGTGACAGAACCTCAAACTCCTGTCAGGGAGAGAGAGACATGTCAGTGGGTGAATAGTGACAGAGACTGCAGGATGATGTCCTGCAACAGTCCATGTCTCTTTAGAGATATGTCACTGTAAGCAAATGTCTTCCAGCCTTCAGCATGTCAGTCCCGGTCAGTTTACTTTGACAATGCAAATACACTGTACACACCCAATAACACACAGGCCTGCACTGTGCTAACAGAAAGTTTTGAGGACAGCTTTGTATTTTCTGTGAAAACAAAGAGGAACAACTCACCCTCCTCCTCTTCTCAAAGTTTATGAGCCCACCCTGTCAAAAAACAGACTCTTAGTACACTTACTTATTTATTACATAGATCATCAAGAAATGAACAGAAACACTGCAGTAGCACTTTATTCTGACATCCATAAATAGCATATAAAAAAGATGAATGATCTATAGCACATTGTAATGGAGTTATAAACATAGATACAAACCATTAAAACATGTATTAAATCGGTAATACTGCCTGTGAATCATCCATAACCGGGATATAAGGAGACGAATCACTGACAACATAACACAGTTCACAATCATGAATATGTCTCCATATTTTACATGGGCAGAAATATTGCGTCTTTATTTCCAGACTTGAATGAAGTACTTATTTATTATTGACAAGTGAGGAAACTCAAAGGCCATGAGATGTGACTGAAAGCTCTGGGAGAATCTACAGTGAGGGACTTAAACTATTCTCAAGGTCAAGAATGGACCTTCTTTAAACACACATTTGTACATGATCATATAATATCCAGTTACAGATGATTACTAAAGACTCGATACCTTAAACATACATTTGATTTATGAAAAATATAATTTCTACCAAACTGAGATGAATTTGGATTTGTAGATTTTTTTGTGGAGACAGTCAAGCAGACCGGTAAAGCCACAGTTGGCCTTGGCTAAATCTAATTGAAATAAAACATCTTATGAAGTTTTTTCTCTAGCTGAATGAAAAATTTGGTTTGTTTGCTATCATACACAACTAAATGAGCCAGTAACTAATCAATGATGACTGAATTAAACAACTAAAATCAACTAAATCAGATTTCTGTCAGAGAATTACAGAAAAAATCTATTTGAAGTAACAAAAGTTAAAGCTTGTTAGTCAGAATGAGCCCTGTCTGGGAACGTTAATGTTACATTAGAGTATCTTTATCATGGCATGACTTTTAAAAAAACGATCACGTTTTGTTTGCAAAATATGAATCTAAAAATTAACTATTGACAGAATTTCATAGAGTACAGAGTGCCTTTAAAATGTGCAGCAGAAGGATGAAAGTTCAAAGTTCTCGTTCATGACCCACATCATGAGATATTTTGCTGAACAGCATATACTTTATGATTGGCTGTCAAACATGTACCTCCACGGTGTCTGGCAGAGCAGTGTCCAGCATGGTGAGGACGGTCAGATAGGTGCCCAGGTAAGGAACCACTCCACTGGAGGTACTCTGCAGAGAGACAGGTGACATGACAGCAGGGTTACAGCAGCAGGTCCTCGTGTCACTGTATCTGCCTATTTGTGTCTTTTGAATACAGCTGGTGTTGTTTTTTTTCATTGAATGGGTTGATATCGGACGACATTTCACACAAGGCCGTTAGCAGCACTGTGGGTTCATGTTACGGCCCAAGAGAATGTGCATATGACTCATAAAAGACCCCGGCCTGGTCTATTATTACTGTCCTATAATCCTGGTGATCTGAGGCCATTTGAAACTCACCAACCACAGCTAAAGATAGGTTTGAGTCACTGCCATGACAGAGATCCTCCTCCACCCACACTGAGAGAAATCAGCTCTCTTGTGGCTTTTAGAGTTCTATGAGATTTTGCATGCGTCTTTTTGAAACTAAACCCGGCCTCAGGCAACGTGAATCCAAGACAATATCACATGAAAAACGATCACATTTGGCAACATTCCTACTGTGACACAGGCTGAAGCAGACCTCAGTGATATACAACGCTGGGCTTTATCTCACGTCTTCAAAACATCTCAATCTTTTTTTCCTCCTGAGGTCTGACTCACCATCTGTCTGGAGATCGGACACCGCTTGGATATCTTTGGAGAAATGTTATCCACTGTCGCCTGCCCTCCGTCCTGTCAAAGTAGGTCATACAGAGCTATATTCAGATGGCGGTTATAGACATACATCGGCACATTACGGAGACTAAGTGATTAAAAACATTTACTTTGCATGCATGTTTGTCCGTGTGCATAAATACACACAAGCAAAAACGAGAAGGCTGTAAGCACACTGTAATCTGGCTTATGAAGTAAATTCTTCCATACTGAATTTATTACACATTAACTTGGATATCCTGTTTAATAATTATCTTGTGAAAGGCCACTTCGAAGCCCTTTTGTTTTTGTCTGCAATATCAGGCCAAATGACAGGGATTAGACTCCATGTAAATGTATGAGCGAGTGTGTTTACACAGTCAAAAGCTCTCTCAGTAAAAAGGCCGTGCCTGAACACGGTCAGAGTGAAAAAGAGGAGAACAAAAGTGAGACATTTCAAATGACTTCCCACTGAATGTTATTGTGAAGCAAAAAAAACACAAGTTCAAGTTGCTGGTTGTTGTGTGCTGATCTGTGATCTCTTGACATTAGAGTCTTTTCACTGTAACTAGACACAAGCCTCCTTTGACGCAATTGCCTAAAGGAGACGACTACAAAGGAAAAAAGGAACATAATGTGCTCGAGGACACTAGTTTCACATTAACACTCTGTTAAACATTTCTGTAAATATTAACGAAAATATTCATCTTTTTAATGATTAAGGGACAAAGAGTGCTGAGGGGGACAATCGTTTCCAAACATGTTTTCAACATGTGAAACTTTCTTTGTCCCGTGTTCTCCTACAGTTCAGATCCCTGAAGGTCCTCCCTCCATCTCTAATGGACTGCAGTGACTGAATGTATGGAACAGCTGCAGTGGTAAACATTAACCCTTAGATGTAGAAGTAGGTCAAAAACTACATTTCCTATGGAACTTTTGTCAGCCATAAACAATATTCACCGTGTAGCACATCTCATCTATCATCTGCACCACCACTCACCTAACAAAATGAGACTATTTTACTAGTATGTATGAATGTAGATTGTATTGTATTATCTATATTTTGACCTCACATAAAGACTGATATCACTTAACTGAGGCTGTTGTCCATGAGATTTACACACTGATTACAATTATATGACAAATTATTATGTAATAACTACTAATGGCATAACCCAATTACTCTACTTTATAGCTTGTTAACTAACATTAACCCACTGTACATGTAGATGAAATGTTGCCAACGTGCATAACCATGTTAGCTTAGCTTGCTTAGTAGCTAAGTAGCATAACAGGGAGAAAGATTATCTACAATAAATGACTTTATAGCTAACAAAGCTGAAAATGATAACATGAAATGTACTTCTGTGGAATATAAATTATTTTATAAAAATTTGTATTATAATATATGTTATTTTTTGACCCACCTATAACAGGGTGTAGGTTCCAGTGACAGATAGATCTTTACAGGTTAACAATGTAAAGTAGGAAATCTTCTCACCTCCACCAGGAGCTCCCTGTTGGTCAGAACACAGTTCTCATCAGGGAAGGTTTCCCAGAGGTTGTCAAACATGGCCATGCTATCCCTGCAGAAAGACAAGAGACAATATGCAGTCAATATAAAGACATGTCTATTAACTACTATATACAATAGTGTTCAAATGTTGCATTTGCCTTTCTGTGAGCAGCTGTTTATAAAGAGAACAGTTAAAGAGTTATCCTCGACATTATAACTGCTTACTGCAGTGTCCATGACCTGACAATGAATATAGGTCATCCAAAAGTGAGACATTTGATGACTTGCTCTGTCACCGACATAGAATTGCACATGATGAGGGTTCAGTGTCCTCATTATAGGACAATTATGTAGAAGACAATATAAACATAACCAGAGGACAAAAGTTATGTCCCTTGGCTGTAACCCAAGCCTACCTGCTAACAGCAGCCCAGGTCTTTCTCAGCCTGTACACTGCATTAGACTGAAGGGCCGACAGGATGGCCCTGAGAGAGGAGAAGTTCTTCAGCCGACGACAGTCCTGCAGATGAAACAATTTGAATTCAGAGGATTCACTTTATTTCAGATGAAATATTTCCACTCCCAATCCCTTATGCTGATGATGTTACTCCTTATACGAAAGATTAATGAAGCTCTCATGAAGTGTTTTTATAATACACTGACATGAACTGCCATTTTTTGACTGACCTGTGCTACTCTGATCCACTTCTCTATGATGCGGGCCCTTTGAGCTGGTGTTGTGGGAGGCCGTTGGAAGGAAATGGGGTCTGTTGGCTGGCAGAGCAGGGACATGATGACCTGGTTGGTAATGGCGTTAAACTGAGCAATGGTGGCACGGATGGTTGGAGACATGTTTTCCTTCTTGTCTCTTTGTGACCACACACAGCCCAGACACTGGTAAGGCACCACGTTGACAAACAGAGCCTGAAACGCCATGAAAACCAATCATCAGCGTTTAATCAGCAATGTAAGACAATAGAAATGTCTCAGTGTGGAGAGAAAACATGTTTCACGTACAGAGTCCATTCGGGTGAGCTGTTCAGCGATGGCAGCAGCCGAGAAATCCATGATGCCACTTTGATCCAGAGAGTTTTCCCATCCTGAATCCTCATCACCAGAACCCTCCTCGGCCTGCTCCATATCTGCCTGGGCAGGACTGACATTTGTCTCAGCTCCTGAGGAAACACACACAGTAAGAATCAAGAAAAAGTGAGCGTGGCTTTTTGGGGGAGATTTCACTTTGTTGACAGTGTGGTCTTGCGACTTTCTGTCATGTTATGTGGGGAAGGGTCACCTTCTTTCTGGAAGCTCTTGAGCAGCGCCTCAGTCTGCGCAGCCAATGAGCAGAAGTTGGGCTGGCTGCGCATGTTGTCGTGAACTGCAGAGCTGATCCTCAGGTGATCCAACAGCAGCCTGAGTGCCGTGTGCAGGGGAGGATCTCTAAAGTCCTCGCTGTATTCATCCAACCATGTCTGGACAAAGGCCAACAGAGGGCTGAGGAGGCAGTGAAAGAACTGTTATACTTTAACTATTTAAAAAGACACAGAGTGACAGACTAGAATAAAGGTAAAAAGGGTTCAAGCACAACGAACTGTAAATGTATCCACCTACCTCGTGTAGCATTCACTGTTGTCCAGATCTGCAACAGCATTGTCTCTACGGTGAAATAAAAACAGACTCTTCAGGCTGGGTTTTTTTTTTTGTATATTTTTAATTATTATTTATTCCTATCCTAAACCTGACCTCGATTCATGCCAACCACAGTCTAAAACCACTCTGTGCATAATTGTTGTTGTTGAAAGCCTCAAGATAATGAGCACCTGCTAGGTACTTATTATTACATCAAAGCTGGCAAGAGATGGTTGCTTTGTCAGGGAAACAATGTATATAAAGATCCTGACGCAACACGGTGACTTTGCATGTGCAACTACTCAAGCTGTTTTCCGTCTGTGGGACAGAAACCCAAACTGGAGAGAAACTGAGGCGGTGTGTGTGTGAATGGACATGTGAATGTGGATTTGAATGTGAATGAGGGGAAACTGCAGTGTGTCATTCAGCTAACCATTAATTGAATAAATCAACATTTTGGGAAATACATGCATCTAAAGAAGATACCACTCTCATGTCTGTATGCTAAATATAAAATATAAAATCTGCAGCTAATCAATCCAAATGTTTCTTGTTTGTTTAGTACGTACACAGATGCACACACAGTAAAACCAAAAAGCACATTCATCTGCCTTGTTAGCTTAGCTTAGTATAGTATAAAGACAAGAAAACAAGGGTAAGCCTTTTATTCTCACATTGTATGGATGAAAAATGAGATATAATGTATTAGTGAGCTTTACAGGTGTTGCCAAGCACCATGAGATCGAGTCAGGCTAGCTGATTCTACCTCTTTTCAGTGTTTGTGCTAAGCTAAGCTAACTGGCTGCTGGCCATAACTTCATATTTACTGGACAGACATGAGGGGTATCATTTTATTCATCACACCAGGTGCACAGTGGCACAATAAACAGTGACTGTACCTCTGGAAGAGCATCTCTATGAGCTCTGAGGTACCCATGAAGGTTCTGTACGTGGAGAGGAGGATCCTGCCATAGTCCTGCTCCTGGCAGCAGGGGTCAAGGAGGTGATTCACAAGCAGGTTGAGGGTAGCAGCCTTCAGGCGGCGCACCTTGCAGGTCCGGTACTGGACGAACGCACAGCATGGGTTCGTCTCAGTGGGATTGGAGGAGGGGACGGGCTCCCGGCGTAGAGTGATCCCATAAACTGCACCGTCCTCACACTCCTCACCCCATTCCTGCACTGGGTTCTGAGGATCGGAGAGATAGGAAATAATGTTATAGATTTACACCCACGTTAAGGGAGTGGTTACCATCCAATGTCCTGCTCGTGCCTTACAAATATGCAGGTACGGGTCAGATACACAAATATATATCTAGTTATGTTGTTGGTCACAACATTAGGGTCAGGCTGGGCAGTGAGCAGGTAAAAATAGCAGCGAGCTTCTATGGTCAAACAGCCAGGTGAGTCTACACACACACAAACAAGTGACACACCATCACCCAGACTCACAGATCCCATATGAACCACAACAACAGCAGATTATTTGCCGATACTCATAACCATAATTCCACGTCTACAGCAACTGCACAAACAGGTTAGTGTGTAATTATCAGCTGTCCATCCACCGTACATGCGGGCGGCAGCCCGTGCTTAGTCTTCAAATTCTACGATTTCCCAGCTAGACAGCAGCCTGAGAATTCTCAGAATTTTATAGGCTCACGTGAATGTTTATGGATAAATACGGATTATCAAAAGGTTAGGACATCAAAGCACAAACACTGCGTAAATGTCAGAGAGCTCACAGTTTCGATCACTGTCACTCATCCTCTGAGGACCAGTATAAAAAAAACCAAGCCATGGAGGACTGTGTGTTCAGCACTAAGTGTGGAGCTTTTGTTCAGACATACTGTTTTTTTCATGACACCTTTAGACGAGAGGTCAGACCTCGTTTGATCTCAGAGATCAATGTTGGAGCCATTCTCCTCCAGAACACTCAACAGCACTACAACAGGAGAACAGGCTTTATTCACTGTGAATACTGAGGGTCTCATTCAGGCTTTCAGAATATCTGAAGTACGAGCAACAGCTGCTGTGCATAATTTTAAAAAAGAGCCACTAAACAATGTGTTTTTTTTTACTGAACACCAGCTTCATTATGAGGTCGCTGCTCAAAAATCATGAGAACAAATCTGAAGTGGACTCTCTCTGAAATTTGTTTCCACATTTGTCTTTGCAGATTTCATAATTAAAATCTAATCCAAAGCACACACACACACACACACACACACACACACACACACACATCTACAATGGTTGCAACAAGATGTGTTCACACCTAAAGACCTCTTTTCCCTCTAGTAGAGGAACACTTTGGTGATTCAGTATCACAGGCTGAGATATCTTGTCTTTGTTTTTACTATGAGTGAAGCTCCAGATCTGCTCACTCCTACACTTCCCACAATGCAACTTTAACAGTATCTTTCATCACACGCCCCCCTGCCTGATAAAAGCACACATCCTTGGCCCCCTTTGTTGAGTAGCACTCCCCATATCAAAGTGAACCAAACTTCATGCATTCACTCGGTGGAGTGCTCCTTTAAATGTCTGGTGTGTTACATCATAAGAGCCAGGCTCAATAACATGTCTTCCATGACTGCTGTCTGATCCATCTGGATAAAATGGAAATGCTTACAGAGGCTCTGCACTGAAAGAAAGCTGACAGTCATGTGTGGAATGAGTTGATGATCTTAATTGCTCTGTACATTTGCATCTTATAGCTTCATGTCAGAATCCTGTTAGGTACAGCATGACACACAGCAAGCATTACTGTGTGTCATGCCTGTGCTCGTATAGGAATTTCAATGTAATTATCTGCCTGCATCATCTTATGTAAATGAACATTTACATGTCTTTACATAAAAGACAAATGGCGAGCTGCTTGTGTTTGCCATTGCTAACAAGTATCACACAAAGCCTTTGTCTCTGACAGAAACTAGGAGTGTTTGTCAGCGACACAGATGGTTAACTGTGCATTGTGTCCCACTGTTCAGTGTCAGCGACGGTGGTACTAAGCTCTGCTAACAGCCACATCGAAAATCAGGAGCAGTCATATTATCTTCTAGCCACAGAGGTAACAGATCTTCACAGCATTTGATATGAAATATGACAGGGGTGGACTTGATCTATTGCATCTTCAGGATTACATTTGAGTCTCAGATGAAAGAGGTTGACTGCTGTCAAATATTCTGTCTGCTGTTTGATGAAAAAGATTTCTGACCCAAACAGACAGAGTACAGTCCATGATTCATCTGTACACCCTGAACCAAAATCAAACATTTAAAAATCAGTTCCTTCCAGCAAACCCAGATCACAAATATCACTAAGAAGATGGAATATGTTTTTCATTCAGATGGATGGAGGAGTCAGCAAATGCCTTCAGAACAACATGAAGTCTTTCTAATAGAACCTTTTCCAGCATTTTCAGGTATTTTATTCCTTCAGAAAAGCTTAGCTGTAATGTCAATACAAACTGAGCCCAGACCAGTCTGTGGACTGCAGACTCCTTTAAGGTACACTAACTAACTATCATGTGGGGTAAATGTGATTTACATTTACATTTAAAGAACCAAACTAGACCTGCAGATCCTGCAGGGATCTGTCCACATACTGATGAGGACAGAATGTACTTCTGTACATCTGTGACATTGGACTCTAACTGGATCTATTCAGATAAATGACATCAGAAAAAATGAGCTGACTTGATTTTTGGATCATATCAAACATTTCTTACCATTGTTAACTCCCATTTTCCCATCTCGTCCGGTCACCTAAGGAGTGTTTTCCATCTTGACAGAAACTGTTGGACTGAAAATGAACTTCCACCTTCAGAGACAGATAGACAGTTTAAGGCTGCATCTTCATTTAATAAACGGCTTTTTAATTCTCTTCTTTTGGACTACATTAACGCGTTTGTATTACAGCTACAAAGACGGCTTTGACTTGAAAGTGTTCGCTACATTTTACGCATGTATAGAAATGTGGAGGTCTGCTTCCATGTGACGGTCTGTCTGTCTGTCTGTCTGTCTGTCTGTCTGTCTGTCTGTCTGTCTGTCTGTCTCAACTCCTCCGACGTCTATCCACCGGGACCCGCCGTCAGTCTCCTCCCTGCTCCTGACTGCCGTCTGAGGACTGTCCGACCCGAACCCAGCGGGCTTTATAGTGGGAGGCGACCTCCGCCGTGCGTGTAGGAGGAGTGAGAGGAGGTGTGTCCGCCTGTGTGCGTGTGTCTGTGTTTGTTGGTGTTTGTGTGGTTAGGGGGTGTCAGCACACTGTGTCAGTGACTGTCTGAAAGGTGAATAGTTTGGGAGACACACTACACACCTCATGTCTGTCTCTGCTCAGAGTAACATGAGAGGAGAGACACCACTTTGATATCTGTGCTGTCAATATGGACAAAACTAGCACAGGTCACAGAGGTGACGATTCCATTTTAAAATACAGTGTTCAGCATCCCCAAAGACTCTTAACAATACAATTAGATGGAAATACAAATCATTGTAAGTACACTGCCTGTCCCAAAAAGTCGCACACTTGATAAGCTTCTGCAATGTCACAACATTTATTTTTGTCCAGAGTTGCGTTCATTTCTCGCCAATATCTTATATTGATGATGATGAGTCGCACCACTGTGCAAAGTCTTCTCCAGCACATCTCAAAGATTCTCAGTGACTCTGTGGTGGCCAGTGCATTTGAGAAAAGGGCATCTCATACTCCCTGAAGCACACATTTACAATGTGAGCCTGATTAATACTGGCACTGTCATCTTGGAATATGTCCCTGCCATCAGGGGAGAAAAACTCCTGGTCATCCAGTATATTCGGGTGGTCAGCTGACCTCATTCTTTGGGGACGTAACGTTGCTGAACCTAGACCTGCCCTACTGCAGCGACCCCAGGTCATGAAACTGCCCCCACAGGCTTGTACGGTGGGCACTAGGCATGATGGGTGCATCACTTCATCCGCCTCTCTTCTAACCCTGATGTGCCCAAGATGATGTTTCACCACTATTTTAATAATGCACAGGACAGTTCTTAATCCGGTTTGAGTAGTTTCAGCGAACTCCTTAGTTGTTTTCTTTGCTTGATGCAGGCCAATCATTTGACCCCTCTGAAACTGATTAACCTCCTCTCCACGACCACAGGATATGTCTTCAGATATGGCTGTTTAAGAAAGGAGAAGCTACTCACAGCATCAGATAGGGTTAAATAACTTGCTGCCAGCTGACACATTAACCACCTCAGTAATTATCCGATGGAAAGCTCTTACTGATTTGCTTTGTTAAATCCAGATGGTGACTTTTTTTTGGACAGGCATTGTATTTAAGAGGTATTAAACAGGGCTAGTCTTCTCATCTTCAAAAAAAAAAAAAAAGCTAATGCGCTTCAGTGTAGAGAGGCAATGTTAGTGGGGGCATGTTTGGGGAAAAAAGTGCCTGTTGAATGCCCCTGTGGTAGATGAAACATGATGAAGTGCCCTGTAAGGTGCCCCTGCAGTGGAGAAAACACGATACAGTGCCATAAAGGCTGCAGTGAAAACAAGACCACAGTGCATTATCCTGTCCTCTGGTTCATATTTCTCTGTCTGCTATTGTCACAATTACACACACACACACACACACACACACACACACACACACACACTTGAACACAAGAACAACAGTTTATACTCTAGCCTCTACATGCCTCTAAATGGCTGAATAGTTCAGCTAATAGTTCCCTGTGTTTCTATTACAGATGTGTAGAACTGTGTAGAAGAACCAGTGTGTAGGAATTTATGGCATCTAGTGGTGTTGTCCTTGACTCGCCCCCCGCCCCCCATTTCAAAAAACACAAAAGCCATTTTTACTTTGTCTGTTCTGGGCTCCTGTACAAACATGGCAGACTCTGTGGAAGGGAACCCGCTCCATCTATAGATAGAAAGTCTCATTCTAAGGTAACAAAAACACAACAGTTCTTATTTTCAGGTGATTATACACCAATGAAAACAGAGCCGTCTAAATCTGACATACTGGACCTTTAAACCTGAGTCACAGAACTGAACTTTTCTTTCTGCTGGAAATTGGAACTGTAGCAACTCTAAATCTTCATAATTAAACACATTATCAATGTTATTTATTTAAAATAAGTTTGTAACACTATTTAAGTTTGCTTCAAAGTTAATTACACCAATATATAATATAATAAGAATATTGATTCATCAATATATCATTATAACACTGACAATGTTGATGCTTTAGGTCAATTTTGTTTTAGATACTTCTGTATTTTAACATTTGTATAGTATTAGTTCTGAATGCTGGACTTTTACTTGTAATGGAGTATTTGTACTGTGCTGTACTCCAATACAATATCCAAATACTTCTTCTAGTTCTGCACAGACACATGTTTCCTGCCTGAAGTCCATTCTTAGTATGTGTGAACTGAAGTTTTCATAGAGCATGAAATGGCTTCCAGACTAGCTGTCCCAACACATACAAGTGAAGCAAGAACAACACGTTTGAGTGAAGGGGAGTTTAAACTTGTTTTCCACCTTGTTGTTGACTGGCCCAGAGGAAGTGTCCTTCACTGCTCACTTGAAGCTGTTTAAGGTGAAGTCATCAGCTCAAGGGCTACATGTTTGGGTTGGTTACAGGCCTTCTTAAAATACAAGAACACAAACCCAGACACATTTATGAAGGTTTAGAGTAGCTAAATGGATCATATGACTGTCACCTCCAGTGATCTATAACACTGATAAGAGGACAGCAGTGCGCAAGAGAGATCATGGGAATAGCAGATGTCTGTCTCTTACACATTGCATGCATAGTTCAAATTTAAAGGACGGTAAGTAAAGTTTGCTTTTAACAGATAATTCTGGATATTTTGGATTTGATTATATATATATTAATAAAGACAACAAAAAGCACAGAGTGTGAGAGAGTGGCCTAAAATGTATATTGCCTTTGTAATCCGTGCCTCTGAGGGAGTTTTAAAAAATGCAAAACATTTTAACACAAAGCCTCTGTCACAAACTGGAGGTGTATATGTTTATCAGGCGGGGAAGGACTAATAAAGGGCAGTCTATTTGCATTATGGGAAATGTAGGATCCAGTGTTTATGGCACTTGAGCCATACTGGGGACTAAAAGTCAGTTTTAAACCATTGTTTTGTTAACTTGTCTCTCACAAGTACTCCAACATTATTATTATTTTTTTTATCATGTTTGTATTGTTTTTTGTATTTAATGTAGTGTCACTACGCTGTGTATTGTTTCATGATTTCTGTTTATTTTACCATGTTTAAGCTCATTTGTTTTTGTCCTCATTATAACTTCAGAGCCAAGTGAATGAGGGAAAGTGACGTTTTATGAGGGGAAATGATGTTTTATCCTTTATGAATAAAATATAAAAAAATTGGCATTACTATGGATTAAATGGAGTTTGATACTGCTACTGTCAGTGTGACTGTCTGCTGCATGCATTGTCTCAACTACTTCTTGGTGCTCTTTGCTTATAGTCTCAATTTATTTTTGCTCTCCAAACTATGAAAATCAAATCAAATCAAATCAAATCAAATAAATTTTATTTGTATAGCCCAAAGTCACAAAGTACATTTGCCTCAGAGGGCTTTACAATCTGCACAGGAAGTGACACCCTCTGTCCATAGACCCTCGGTTCGAGTGAATCTTATCAGACCCTGAACCAGAACAAGTGAGTGAGTGTGTGCATGTTTGTGTGTTTAGGTTTCAGGCTAAAGCTTCATAATCCGACCTCCATGATGCTGCCTTTTCCAAGAAAGACAAGCTGTCTGTTCATTCCTGAGTGTGGCATTTTGCTCTGCGTCATCCTGCAGCCCTGATGTGTAGTTTCCTCCTCCGATCCAAATGTAACACACAACAAACACATCACATGTTTCTTTTATTTAGTCAATGCAAGAATTCTCTCGACCAGTGCACTAGTGGCACTGAGCCACTAACAGAAGTTGTGCGAATAACTAACGTCAAACTATTAAATCTTGGGTTATGTTACACCACAGGGGTCATCTTCAAATCTGTTGTTTACACAGTATCCCTGACACAAGGCATCTTCATGTTTTCTATCGTGAAGAATTTTGGCACTGATTTAGTCTCCATTGTTACACCTCTGTACTGAGCCTTCTGACGCTTTAGGTGTGGTTTTTCCCCTGAGTGTCAGCCATTGTTAGTGATAGCGTCACATATTAGCCCATTTTAACACAAATATGACACCATACAGTACAGGCCCCTCCTACACCTGTTATTAACATGCCATCTCTTTTAATATACTGTATAAGATCTGATAGATATTGCTCATTGATTCTATTAACTATTATGAAACTATTATATTTAAAGTTGATCCAGTTTTTTTTCTGTGAGGTTCAGCATTATCAGTTTTGTTGAAGGACACTTCGTCATCACATGAACAAGATGAAGCGGAGTCTATGATAATGCTAGCAGCTCTGTGAGGCTGTACTTAGCAGCATAGCTGTGCTTTGAGCTGAATGTGAATGGTGCAAAATGCTAACATTAGCAATGCTGCTGATGTTTACCATGTTCACCATCTTAGTTTAGCATGTTAGTGTGTTAATATTGCACTAAAGTACAGCTGAGGCTGTAGCAGGAATGTCATTAGATTTAGTCAGTCACCAAAACACTGGACTAGTTGAGATAAAAAAAAAAAGCTATTAAGATTCCTCCTGTGGGAAACATACAACAACAACCATATCAAATTTCATCCTTACAATAACTTGAAATGCTAAAAAACAACATCACTGGGAAATCGGGGGGTCACCAAAGTAGGATTCATCCCCTGGAGACCATGAATAGGAAAATGTAATTCAGTTTCAATTCAATTCTATTGCACCAAATCATCAAAACTTATCTCATGACTCTTTCCATACAGAGCAGGTCTAAACCATACTCTTTTTAATATTATTTACAGACACTCAACAATTCCCACCATGAACAAGCACTTGGTGAAAGAGGCAAGAAAAAACTTCCTTTAACAAGCAGAAACCTTGAGTAGAACCCGGATCAGTGGATGGACATCTGCTGTGACCAGTGAGGTTTAGAGACAGAAAGAGATGCACAGCAGCAATGATAATAATGACAACAACAACTATATATGTTAATGTAAACATGACTAATAGGAGTCATAACGATCATACATATTCAACATAAAGAAAGTCGGCTGGGTCGGACCGTACTGCATTAGTATTTTTATTATAGTTATCATTTTATCATTTTTATTATATTATTAATTATTATTTTATTATTATTATTATTATATTTATTATTATTATATATTTGCTGGCTGTGCATCTCTTTCTGTCTCTAAACCTCACTGGTCACAGCAGATGTCCATCCACTGATCCGGGTTCTACTCAAGGTTTCTGCTTGTTAAAGGAAGTTTTTTCTTGCCTCTTTCACCAAGTGCTTGTTCATTGTGGGAATTGTTGAGTGTCTGTAAATAATATTAAAAAGAGTACGGTTTAGACCTGCTCTGTATGGAAAGAGTCATGAGATAGTTTTGATTGATGATTTGGTGCATAGAATTGAATTGAAACTGAATACATTTCCTATTCATTGTCTCCAGGGGATGAATCCTACTTTGGTGACCCCCCCGATTTCCCAGTGATGTGTTTTTAGCATTTCAATTTTTGTAGGATGAAATTTGATATGGTTGTTGTTGTATGTTTCCCACAGGAGGAATCTTAATGCTTTTTTTTTTATCTTCAAAATAGTCCAGTGTTTTGGTGGACTGACTAAATCTAATGGCATTCCCTGCTACCGCCTCAGCTGTACTTTAGTGCAATATTAACACACTAAACTGCTAAACTGATGGTGAACATGGTAAACATCAACAGCATTGCTAATGTTAGCATTTTGCACCATTCACATTCAGCTCAAAGCACAGCTATGCTGCTAAGTACAGCCTCACAGAGCTGCTAGCATTATCATAGACTCCGCTTCATCTTTTCATTGATGTACGAAGTGTCCTTCAACAAAACTGATATGCTGAAACCTCACAGAAAAAAAACTGGATCAACTTAAATTAATAGTTCATAATAGTTAATAGAATCAATGAGCAATATCTATCAGATCTTATACAGTATTAAAAGAGATGGCATGTTAATAACAGGTGTGGAGGGGCCTGTACTGTTGGTGTCAATTTGTGTTAAAATGGGCTAATATGTGACGCTATCACTAACAATGGCTGACACTCAGGGGAAAAACCACCACACTAAAGCGTCAGAAGGCTCAGTACAGAGGTGTAACAATGGAGACTAAATCAGTGCCAAAATTCTTCACGATAGAAAAACATGAGGTGCCTTGTGTCAGGGATACTGTGTAAACAACAGATTTGAAGATGACCCCTGTGGTGTAACCTAACCCAAGAATTAATAGTTTGACGTTAGTTTTTCGCACAACTCTGTTAGTGGCTCGTGCCACTAGTGCACTGTCGAGGAATTCTTGCATTGACTAAATAAAAGAAACATGTGATGTGTTTGTTGTGTGTTACATTTGGTCGGAGGAGGAACTACACATCAGGGCTGCAGGATGACGCAGAGCAAAATGCCACACTCAGGAATGAACAGACAGCTTG
The DNA here is from genome assembly GCF_000972845.2 of Larimichthys crocea. Lineage (NCBI taxonomy): Eukaryota > Metazoa > Chordata > Actinopteri > Sciaenidae > Larimichthys > Larimichthys crocea. Next base: position 12,963,737 of record NC_040022.1, read on the forward strand.
TCTTTCTTGGAAAAGGCAGCATCATGGAGGTCGGATTATGAAGCTTTAGCCTGAAACCTAAACACACAAACTGCACACACTCACTCACTTGTTCTGGTTCAGGGTCTGATAGATTCACTCGAACCGAGGGTCTATGGACAGAGGGTGTCACTTCCTGTGCAGATTGTAAAGCCCTCTGAGGCAAATGTACTTTGTGACTTTGGGCTATACAAATAAAATTTATTTGATTGTTTGATTTGTTTGATTTTCATAGTTTGGAGAGCAAAAATAAATTGAGATATAAAGCAAAGAGCACAAGAAGTGTGAGACAATGCATGCAGGACAATCACATGACAGTAGCAGTATAAACTCCATTTATCCATAGTAATGCCTTTTTTTATTTTATTCATAAGGAATAAAACATCATTTCCCCTCATAAAACGCGTCATTTCCCTCATTCACTTGGCTCTGAAGTTTATAATGAGGACAAAAACAAAGAGCTTAAACATGGTAAAATAAACAGAAATCAATGAAACAATACACAGCGTAGTGCATACATTAAATAACAAAAAAACAATACAAACATGATAAAAAAAATAATAATAATGTTGGAGTACTGTGAGAGAACAGTTAACAAAACAATGGTTTAAAACTGACTTTTAGTCCCCAGTATGGCTCAAGTGCCATAAACACTGGATCCTACATTTCCCATAATGCAAATAGACTGCCCTTTATTAGTCCTTCCCCGCCTGATAAACACATACACCTCCAGTTTGTGACAGAGGCTTTGTGTTTAAAATGTTTTGCATTTTTTAAAATCCCTCGAAGCACGAGGATTACAAAGGCAATATACATTTAGGCCACTCTCTCACACTCTGTGCTTTTTGTTGTCTTTATTAATATATATATAATCAAATCCAAAATCAGCAGAATTATCTGTTAAAAGCAAACTTTACTTACCGTCCTTTAAATTTGAACTATGCATGCAATGGTAAGAGACAGACATCTGCTATCCCATGATCTCTCTTGCGCACTGCTGTCCTCTTATCGTGTTATAGATCACTGGAGGGTGACAGTCATATGATCCATTTAGCTACTCTAAACCTTCATAAATGTGTTGGGTTGTGTTCTTGTATTTTAAGAAGGCCTGTAACCAACCCAAACTGTAGCCCTTGAGCTGATGACTTCACCTTAAACAGCTTCAAGTGAGCAGTGAAGGCACTTCTCTTGGGCCAGTCAACACAAGGTGGAAAACAAGTTTAAACTCCCCTTCACTCAAACGTGTTGTTCTTGCTTCACTTGTATGTGTTGGGACAGCTAGTCTGGAAGCCATTTCATGCTCTATGAAAACTTCAGTTCACACATACTAAGAATGGACTTCAGGCAGGAAACATGTGTCTGTGCAGAACTAGAAGAATATTTGGATATTGTATTGGAGTACAGCACAGTACAAATACTCCCATTACAAGAAAAGTCCAGCATTCAGAACTAAAACTATACAAATGTTTAAATACAGAAGTATCTAAAACAAATATGACCTAAAGCATCAACATTGTCAGTGTTTAATGATATATTGATGAATCAATATTCTTATTATATTATTATATGGGTGTAATTAACTTTGAAGCAAACTTAAATAGTGTTACAAACTTATTTTAAATAAATAACATTGATAATTGTGTTTAATTATGAAGATTTGAGTTGCTACAGTTCCAATTTCCAGCAGAAAGAAAGTTCAGTTTCTGTGCTCAGGTTTAAAGGTCCAGTATGTCAGATTTAGACGGCTCTGTTTTCATTGGTGTATAATCACCTGAAAATAAGAACTGTTGTGTTTTTGTTACCTTAGAATGAGACTTTCTATCTATAGATGGAGCGGGTTCCCTTCCACAGAGTCTGCCATGTTTGTACAGAGAGCCCAGAACGACAAAGTAAAAATGCTTTGTGTTTTTTGAAATGGGGGGGGGGGGGGCGGAGTCAAGGACACACCACTAAGATGCCATAAATTCCTACACACTGGTTTCTTCTACACAGTTCTACACATCTGTAATAGAAACACAGGGAACTATTAGCTGAACTATTCAGCCATTTAGAGGCATGTAGAGGCTAGAGTATAAACTGTTTTTCTTGGGCAAGTGTGGTGTGTGTGTGTGTGTGTGTGTGTGGTGTGTGTGTTGTGTGTGTGTGTGTGTGTGTAATTGTGACAATAGCAGACAGGAAATATGAACCAGAGACAGGATAATGCACTGTGGTCTTTTTTTCACTGCAGCCTTTATGGACTGTATCGTGTTTTCTCCACTGCAGGGGCACCTTACAGGGCACTTCATCATGTTTCATCTACCACAGGGGCATTCAACAGGCACTTTTTTCCCAAACATGCCCCCACTAACATGCTGCTCTTCTACACTGAAAGCATTAGCTTTTTTTTTTTTTTGAAGATGAGAAGACTAGCCCTGTTTAATACCTCTTAAATACAATGCCTGTCCAAAAAAAAGTCACCATCTGGATTTAACAAAGCACAATCAGTAAGAGCTTTCCATCGGATAATTACTGAGGTGGTTAGTAATGTGTCAGCTGGCAGCAAGTTATTTAACCCTACTGATGCTATGTGAGTAGCTTTCCTTTCTATAACACATATCTGAAGACATATCCTGGTGGTCGTGGAGAGGAGGTTAATCAGTTTCAGAGGGGTCAAATGATTGGCCCTGCATCAAGACAAGAGAAAACAACTAAGGAGTTCGCTGAAACTACTCAAACCGGATTAAGAACTGTCCTGTTGCATTTATTAAATAGTGGGTGAAACATCATCTTGGGCATACATCATGTTAGAAGAGGAGATGGCGGTATTTACCCATCGTACTTGCCGTTCCCATCAGTGCCTAGGTGCCCACCGTTACCATTAGTCGTGGTCACGGCTCAGGGGCACAACCTCCCCAGGCTTTCATGACCTGGGGGTCGCAATGCTAGGCAGTGTCTGGAATGTGTTCTAGGCTTCAAGCCAACTGTTAAGGCGTCCCCAAAGAATGAGGGGTCAGCTGCACCACCCGATATATTACTGGTGGGACCAGGTAGTTTTTGCCCCTGATGGCTAAGGGGACATCATTCCAACGATGACAGTGCCATTATTAATGCAGGCTCACATTGTTAAATGTGATGGACTTCGGAGGAGGTATGAGATGCCCTTTTCTCGAGAGATGCACTGGCCCACACAGAGTCACTGGAATCGTTGAGATGTGCTGGATAAGGACGTTCGCACAGCAGTGGTGCGACTCATCATCATCAATTAAGATATTGGCGAGAATGACAGCAATCTGGACAAAAATAAAGGTTGTGACATTGCAGAAGCTATCAAGGTGGGACTTTTTGGGACAGGCAAGTGTACTTTACACGTGATTTGTATTTCCATTCTAATTGTATTGTTAAGGAGTCCCTTTGGGGATGCTTGAACACTGTATTTTAAAAATGGAATCGTCACCTCTGTGACCCGGTCTAGTTTGTCCTATTGACAGCACAGGTATCCAAAGTGGGTCTCTCCTCTATGTTACTCTGGCAGAGACAGACATAGGTGTGTAGTGTGCTCCCCAAACTATTCACCTTTCAGACAGTCACTGGACACAGTGTGCTAGGACACCCCCTCAACCACACAAACACCAACAAACACAGACACAAGCACACAGTGCGGACACCCACCTCCTCTCCACTCCTTGCCTACCACGCACGCGGAGGTCGCCTCCCACGTCTAAGCCTGCTGGGTTCGGGTTCGACAGTCCTCAGGGAGGCAGTCAGGCAGGCAGGGAGGAGACGACGGCGGGTCCCGGTAGCATAGACGTCGTGAGAGTTGAGACTGCAGAAACAGACAGCGACAAGCACAAGAACACACGTGAAACGACAGGGGAACGTGGATGCACAGACCGG